>NW_024412425.1:3153054-3202628 GCF_014898765.1 Herpailurus yagouaroundi
TTCTCTTCTCTTCTCTTCTCTTCTCTTCTCTTCTCTTCTCTTCTCTTCTCTTCTCTTCTCTTCTCTCAAGTCTCTGTGCCTGTTGCTGTGTGGTAGAAGGGTCAACTACATCTCTTGTTCTTGAGGGTAATGGCTTTATGAAGAAGAGGTCCTGTAGTGCCCTGCTATATAGAGTCCCCTGTTTCCTGACGCCTGTTGCTTCTAGGAGTATCTCCAATGTGTGCTGCTTAGCTCTGCTGTTGTGTCCAAGCTGCTTTATCTTTCAGGCAAGTTGTCTGCAGAGGCTCTCTTTGCCTGTTATGGGCAGCGTTTGGGCCCTGGCCTGAATGTGGTGCATTTTAACTGGGTGTGCTCTGGTCTGTTTGTGAAATGAGACCTGTTGCCACTGCCATGGGAACCAAGGCCTCATAGTACTTCCAGGTCAGGAAATACAGTGTTGGCAGGGATTTGAGCTGGTGTTCTGTGGGGGAAAGACCTCCCAAACTGGGACTGAGGCAAGTGTAACTGGGAGGGGCATTTCTTCTGGAACAACAAAGGGAAAACTTGGTGTACACAAGTTAGGTATTGAGTGTGGGCACTCTAACAGTTTCTGCAGGTGGCCCTGTGCTTATGCTGATGGGTGCTGGAGGGAGATGGTGTCAGCTAGTTCCTTTGTTCCCAGGTGGGTCTCTCCATGAACACTGCCTTTCTGTGACACACTCCAAGATGAGCAACTAACCTCCCCACTGTGTGCCCCAGGCACTCTTCAAATCGCTATTTCCACACCGTATGTCAGTGGGATGTTTGCCCTGCCTTTTCTCCAATAATAGCTCCAATGTCCTCCAAGCTCTCGCAGGGCCAAGCTCACGAACCTTTAAAAGTCTAGGCTTTGGGGCGCCTGGGTGGCTCAGTTGGTTGTGTGTCCGATTTCAGCTCAGGTCATAATCTCATGGCTCATTTGTTTGGGCACCGCATCGGGCTCTGTGCTGACAGCTGGGAGCCTGGAGCTTGCTTCGGATTCTGTGTGTCCCTCTCTCTCTGCCCCTCCCCCACTCATTCTCTCTCTCTCTCTCTCTCTTTCTCTCTCTCTCTCCCTCTCATTCTCTTTCTCTCTCAAAAATAAATAAACATTAAAAAATAAAAGTATAGGCTTCAAGCCCTGTGGTTGCAAGAACTCATGAAATTTGGGCCCTTTAACTTCCCAAGCCAATTGCTGTGGGTGATTCATTTTCCCCATGTGCTCCCCTGTGTGCTAGTCTTGTCTCTCTCCCTTCTCCATTACTGTAGTGCCCTCCCCACTGCAGGGGCGTATAATCTGTTTCTCTCCCATACATGGGGCTTGAATTTACAACCCTTAGATCAAGAGTTGCATGCTCTACTGACTGAGCCAGCCAGGCGCCCCTCCTTATTTTTTAAATGGATAATAATAGTAGCCACTACATAGTAGCCTTATAAGGGGAATTTAAAAGTTAATATAGCTAAAGAAGTTATTATAGTACCTGGCAAATAATAACTACTCAATAGTTGACAGCGATGATAATGTTGATGGTAGTAATGATCATAGATCATAGAGACAGTTTCTTAGAAACATCACAATCTAGCCTTTGGTGATTTTCTTTTCTATTTCCCATTTTGTCTATCTCATTTGTACTATTTCTTGAATAAATTTTCCCAAATGTGGGATATGTGTGCTTTTTGTTCTCAGAGTCTTTGCAGATAAATTATTTTTCCTTATTTCCTTATTTGAATTTTGAAGTTTTTAAATAAGGAGGAAGAGTTAGATATATGTAATCAAGTAACATTCTTTTCCAGAAATTTGTCATTTGTTTCTTGGCTTCTTTTACATCACAGTCATGGTTTTAATTCTCATCCGCTGATTGTAAATAAAACAAACAAGAAACAGGGTCGCCTTGGTGGGTCAGTTAGTTAAGCATCCGACTTCGGCTCAGGTCATGATCTCACAGTTCATGAGTTCAGGCCCCACATTGGGCTCCCTGCTGTCAGTACAGAACCCACTTTGGATCCTCACTCTCCCTCTATCTCTGCCCCTCCCCACTCATGCACATGCTCGCTCTCTCTTCCTCTAAACATAAATAAACTTTTTTTAAAAACAATAAAACAAGAGGGGCGCCTGGGTGGCGCAGTCGGTTGAGCGTCCGACTTCGGCCAGGTCACGATCTCGCCGTCCGTGAGTTCGAGCCCCGCGTCAGGCTCTGGGCTGATGGCTCAGAGCCTGGAGCCTGTTTCCGATTCTGTGTCTCCCTCTCTCTCTGCCCCTCCCCCGTTCATGCTCTGTCTCTCTCTGTCCCAAAAATAAATAAACGTTGAAAAAAAAATTAAAAAAAAAAAAGAACAATAAAACAAGAAACACAAACCTGAGTCCCTTTGATGCTTAACTGTTGATTCTGTCCTTGGCCCTTTACCCACTATGTATGTTCTCTACGTTCTCTACAACTGTTCCTATCCTTCAGCCATGGATTCAGCTCTCAATTTTAGGTTGATGGCTAATTCTCATGTTTTGTCATACCTCTAACTGCATAGTAGACCTTTCCATCTGGAAGTTCTATAGACATTTCAAATTTTGCACCTTCAAATTTTCATACCTCTGCTCATCCCTCCTGCCTTATTTCTCTTCTGTCCCCACTTTCTCCATGTTCCTTTTCTCACTAGATCACACAATCACTTGGACAGGTTCTAAGATAGTTACCTGTAAGTCATGTGTAATTCTTTCAATTCTGTCACAGATTCAGTACAAATCTGTGACCACCATCTTCAGTTTCATGCATAATAGATAATGAATGCTTAAGTTTGCTGACTCAATAATTAACACCTTACAGGATATTTCTACTGTGGGTTTTTTTTCCCCTCACAGTGTAATACAAAATTAGGTAAATATGAAGCCTTAAGATACAGTTTGTAATGAACTCTGATCCCTGGATACTAGCTACATGAGTTCTTACATATTTTGACCACTGCATCTAATTTTGATGACTTCATATTAATTAGGATTGTGCATTTACAGGAAACCGTGACGTTTAAGGATGTGGCTGTGGACCTCACCCAGGAGGAATGGCAGCAGCTGAAACCTGCTCAGAGGAACTTGTACCGGGATGTGATGCTAGAGAACTACAGCAACCTAGTCACAGTAGGTAAGGGTAGCTTTGCAATTTTACATAGAATTCCTTCCCATTTTTGAAATGTATGAAGATTTTAACTTGCCTTTTCTTCACATGATTGTATGTATTCATCTGCAGGGTGAAGCCTAATTACTTTGTCTCACTGTGGAAATTCCTTTCTCCTTATCCTTCACAGACCCTCAAGCCCCTAAGACTCAGCCCAAGGTGTGGATAGTTGTCTCCAGCATTAACACGCAAGTCCTTTGCTATTTCCTGTAATAGGTTATCAAGTCACCAAACCAGATGTGATCTTCAAGTTGGAACAGGAAGAGGAGCCATGGGTGATAGAGGAAGAAATGCTTGGGAGGCACTGTCCAGGTGAGTAAGCAAAAAAGCAGCTCTGAATGAGAAAGCCACACAACAATTGTTCATGGGGTTGACACCATTTCACATTTTCCAAGATTTTTTTTTTCTTTAAGTGTATTTTCTGAGGGGGAGAGAGAGAGGGTGAGAGAATCCCAAGCAGGCTCCACACTGACAGTGCATAGCTTGATGCAGGGCTCTAACTCATGAATCATGAGATCATGACTTAGCTGAAGTCAGACATTTAACCAACTGAGCCACCCAGGTGCCCCCCCTTTGGCTAATTTTATACATTTCCTGCTCCAGATGTTGAAATAGCAATTTCTCTATAAATGCCAGCTTCCTTTAGTGGGAAATGATTTGGAGACCAAAATCCGGGCACAGTGCTTGCTCATTGCTTCTAGAGCTGGACAAAGCCAGGAAAAATACACTTTTTAGATAGAAAAAAATGTATGTGTTCATACTGATACATCCAATTCAAATTAAGGAGTATAGGGTTGTTACTTAGCTTTTTTGTTTCGTTTTTGTATCTTTTATACTGAAAATATTGGCTCTTTATTGCATTAAAATATTTATTTGCTTAATCCATATATATTTCTCAACCTTGGTACTGCTGACATTTTGGCTAGATAATTCTTTGCTGTGGGGGACTATCCTATACATTGTAGGATGTTTATGTAGGGTGTAGAATGTTTAGCACCCTCTGTGGCCCTCTACTTATTAGGTGCTAGGAGCACCAATCCCCTTTCTCACCACTCCCCCAGTCATGACAGCCAAAAATGTCTCCAGACCTTCCAGATACTGCCAAATGTCTCTTGAGGCCCCGAACTGATCTAATATATATATATAGAACAATATATATTGCATATTGCATATTACATATATTACATATTATATATATTGTATATAATATATATACAATATATATTAACAATAATACCATTATTACTAATGATTAAAAGACTACTAAATGTAGTTTAAGACTTCTTTGGTTGTATTTTTTTCTCGTTTATGATATAGTCAAACTACTGTGTTTAAAAAGTCACTTTAAAGGGACTAAGTGGCCCTAACTTGATATGTAGGTTTACTTGTTTCCATTTGTTTTCAATTTTTTTTTTTTAATTTTTTTTTTTCAACGTTTATTTATTTTTGGGACAGAGAGAGACAGAGCATGAACGGGGGAGGGGCAGAGAGAGAGGGAGACACAGAATCGGAAACAGGCTCCAGGCTCTGAGCCATCAGCCCAGAGCCCGACGCAGGGCTCGAGCTCACGGACCCCGAGATCGTGACCTGGTTGAAGTCGGACACTCAACCGACTGCGCCACCCAGGCGCCCCGTTTGTTTTCAATTTTTAAGAGTTATTTTTTTCCTCTTTTTTTAGATTTAATTTTTTTTAATTATGTAAAAATTTACATGATTCCAGTGTCAAAGCTATAAAACAAATCAGAGATGTCATGCTTCTTTCTATTCAGGATATATAAGTGAAAAGAAATCAATGTGCAGAACAGCATTTAGAATATGCTACTTTTTTTATAAAAAAGAGTGGCAGAGGCACGTGTGTTAGATATGTGTTACATGTATGTATGTGTATATACATATATGTTTAGTATATGTATAAATTAAAAGAATATAGGAATAACCTCAAAACTAATAAAAATGCTTACCTGTCAGGCAAGGGAGGAATCAGTGTTTCAGGGATAGGGTGGAATCTAGTCTTTTCTGAATATGCTGCTATTTGGTAATTTCCAATTATTATCAACTTGATATTAATGAAAGATGAGGTTTAGTACTCTTGCACCACCACTACCACTTCCCCTTTCCTTTTTCTCTGGATATAGATATATCACAATTTTTGGCTAACTTGATTTTCACTGCATACTTTGTTCTTTTAGGTGATATATTGTTACTACTGAGCCAAGAAATGACTATTAAGTACATATTCTTATATAAATTGCTGTCATTCCTAGGGTTACTATTTGCCCAATTTTTCTGTTTGCTTTGTTTTCTATATATTTTCTATATATTTTTTTCTATATATTATATATATGTTTTAATGAGACTCTCAAATCCTTGTTTAAGTAGGGAATCAATCAGTGTCATTAGTTTTTCTTATTTTGATGCATCAAAGGATAAAAAGGAAATTCCAAAAATTCTTGTAGCTAACAAATTTTTGATGCTTTTTGAGTAGGAGACTGTTGGATTAGAACCTAGGAGTTTTTTGTGGAGTTCCAAATGGCAATTGTAGAATTCCAGTTGTGTGGGTCTTTTATTTTTAATCTTATCTGCTACCTGGAGGTAGATGCCAGCATTCATGAGGGACAAGCAACAGAAAAGGATTGGAGGGGCGCCTAGGTGTCTCAGTCATTAAAGTGCCTGACTTCAGCTCAGGTCATGATCTCATGGTTCGTGGGTTTGATCCCCATGTCAGGCTTTGTGCTGACAGCTCAGAGGCTGAAGCTTGCTTCAGATTCTGTGTCTCCCTCTTTCTCTGCCCCTGCCCTGCTTGTGCTCTCTCAAAAATAAATAAACTTTATTTTATATATATGCATATATATGACATACTTATATATGTAATATATGATATGTTATATTTATATAGGTATTATATATTTTTATTATATATATTTGTATATATAATATATAAGTATACATTATATATATGTAATATATATATATTTTTTAATTTTTTTTTTTAACGTTTATTTATTTTTGAAACAGAGAGAGACACAGCATGAACGGGGGAGGGGCATAGAGAGAGGGAAACACAGAATCGTAACCAGGATCCAGGCTCTGAGCCATCAGCCCAGAGCCCGACGCGGGGCTCGAACTCGCGGACTGCGAGATCGTGACCTGAGCTGAAGTCGGACGCTTAACCGACTGAGCCACCCAGGCTCCCCTATTTTTTTTTTTTGTTTTTTTTAAGAAAAAGGATTGGAGATCTTACCATTCAACATATGCAAGTTTACATTATTCGTAGTTTTTTAGTATGAGGCTTCCTTTGCATCTGCTTTACTCTTTCCTAAGTCTAGAGCCTGTATAATTCATTTTCTCTAGGAAAAGTAAGCCTTCCTTTTCCTGATCAAGTGGTGGATATATGACCACTTCCTGTGTGGGGTGGGTAGGAGGTGGGAGGATATTGGTCACAGTTCAGTTACAGAGAAAAGAGCTCATTAGTAGCTAATTTAAGAAGGAAGGAATTTACATGAAGGTATTAAATGTCCTAGAGAACCTTTAGGAGGACTAAAGGACCAACTATAGGATAGGCTTTTTTAAAAAACAATTTTTTTAATGTTTTTATTATTTTTGAGAGACAGAGTATAAGTGGGGGAGGGGCAGAAAGAGAGGGAGACACAGAATCCAAAGCAGACTCAGGCTCTGAGCTGTCAGCACAGAGCCCCTTGCAGGGCTCAAACTCATGAACAGTGAGGTCATGACTTGAGCAGAAGTCAGAAGCTTAATTGACTGAACCACCCAGGTGCCGCAGAATAAGCTTTTAGGAATGAGTCTCAAAGTCCTATCAGAGAAGTCAGCTGTTAAGTGAGTTCCTTTCCCCACTTTGATCAAGAAATTGCTTTTCATGGGGCACCTGGCTGGTTCGGTCAGTGGAGCATGTGACTCTTGATCTCAGAGTTGTGAGTTTGAGCTCCATATTAGGAGTAAAGCTTACTTTAAAAAAAAAAAGGGGGAAGGAAGGAAGGGAGGGAGGGAGGGAGGAAGGAAGGAAGGAAGGAAGGAATGCTTCTGATTGAACAAGGAAAATGCCTTGACAGCTATGAGCTTCAGAACCCTACCACTTCTGTTGTAATATAGGTAAAATGCCCACTTTCATTACTCTTTTATTTCTGAATTTAAATGTTGTATAATTAATTTAAATCATATTCAGAACCCTATATGCAAGTGTTTCTAGGAAATGTAGTTCTAACTCACCCTCTGCAAGACGGAGAAACATAGTATGAGGTTGGAAAGATGTTACTTAAGTAAATCCATAATACTTGCCTCAGGGAGTGTAATTGCTCCCTAAGACTTTAAGTTAATCCTCTTCAGGCATCTTATCTCTGCTTTATGAGTACCTGAATCCTTTAATTTGTTCTCTTTTCCAGTGCTTTGTGGCCAAATTACTTTGTTACCTGACTTTTACATCTTAGTAGTACTTTAACTTCTTAGCCCTGCTATTAGTTATCAGTTCCCTATATGCCTTTCATTTCCATTCTTTTGTTGAAATCTCTTGTTTACCTTCTTTATACTCGTTTTTTTTTTCCTTGTGGGTTTGACCTTTAATTCTTTTACTGTCATTTTGATAGATTTTTAGGGAGAAGGGAGAAATAAACATATATATTCAATCCACTGTGTTTAACCACATGTTTTACTTTCATCCTCTGGTCATTTTGACTCCCTATCCAGTCATTTATATATTCACCCTTTCATCTTAATTATTCTGTTCATGTTACTGATTTCTGCATTATATAAGCACACTTTTAAAATCCATCAAAGCTACTTAGGCCTATCAGTGTCAGTTTTCTCTCCATAATATTTTCTATCGGAGTTAACCGCTTAAAACTTAAAAACTAGGGACATTTGTACTTTGGATTTCTTTCATATTGGGAGACTAGAGTCAATATCAAAGACCAACTCTGTAGTAGCAAATTTCTGAAATGTTATTAATAGTATAAAGCAGAAAAATTCAAAAGTAATAATTTTTGGTCCTCCATTTTAGAAGTTTGGGAAGTTGATGAACAACAGATCAAGAAGCAACAGGAAGCACTTGTGAGGAAAGTCACATCCATCTCCAAGAAAACTCTGATTAAGGAAAATGTCATTGAATGTAAAAAAGTTACAAAAATATTTCCTTTGAACTCAGATATTATTACTTCAAGACCAAACTTCTATGAATGTGACTCATTTGATAAAGATTTGGAACATAATTTAGACTTACTTAGTTATGATAAGGACTGTATAAGAGAGGAAAATTATGAATATAATAAATACAGGAAGCCATTTTACCCTTGCTCACCCCATGTTCTAACCCCCTTTAAGTGTAATCAGTGTGGACAAGACTTCAGTCATAGATTTGACCTCATCAGACATGAGAGAATTCATGCTGGAGAGAAACCCTACGAGTGTAAGGAATGTGGAAAAGCCTTCAGCAGGAAGGAAAATCTTATTACACATCAAAAAATTCATACTGGGGAGAAACCATATAAATGTAATGAATGTGGAAAAGCTTTCATTCAGATGTCAAACCTTATTAGACACCAGAGAATTCATACAGGGGAGAAACCTTATGCATGTAAGGATTGTTGGAAGGCCTTCAGTCAGAAATCAAATCTCATTGAACACGAGAGAATTCATACTGGAGAAAAGCCCTATGAATGTAAAGAATGCGGAAAATCCTTCAGCCAGAAGCAAAATCTTATTGAACACGAGAAAATTCATACTGGGGAGAAACCTTATGCATGTAATGAATGTGGTAGAGCCTTTTCTCGAATGTCATCTGTTACTCTACACATGAGAAGTCACACAGGGGAAAAACCCTATAAATGTAATAAATGTGGAAAAGCCTTCTCTCAATGTTCAGTGTTTATTATACATATGAGAAGTCATACAGGTGAGAAACCCTATGTATGTAGTGAATGTGGGAAAGCATTCTCTCAAAGTTCATCCCTTACTGTACATATGAGAAATCATACAGCTGAAAAACCCTATGAATGTAACGAGTGTGGAAAAGCCTTCAGCAGGAAAGAAAATCTCATTACACATCAGAAAATTCACACTGGAGAGAAACCGTATGAATGTAATGAATGTGGGAAAGCTTTTATTCAGATGTCAAACCTCATTAGACACCAGAGAATTCATACTGGTGAGAAACCTTACGCATGTGCAGTATGTGGGAAAGCCTTTAGTCAGAAATCAAATCTCACTGAACATGAGAAAATTCATACTGGAGAAAAACCTTATCATTGTAATCAATGTGGAAAAGCTTTCAGTCAGAGACAAAATCTCCTCGAACATGAAAAAATTCACACTGGAGAGAAACCATTTAAATGTAATGAATGTGGTAAAGCCTTCTCTCGAATCTCATCCCTTACTCTTCATGTGAGAAGTCATACAGGAGAGAAACCTTATGAATGTAATAAATGTGGAAAAGCCTTCTCTCAATGCTCATTACTTATTATACATATGAGAAGTCATACTGGTGAGAAACCCTTTGAATGTAATGAATGTGGGAAAGCATTCTCTCAAAGAGCATCCCTTTCTATCCATAAGAGAGGTCATACAGGTGAGAAACGCCGAGTGTACTAAATGAGGGAAGGCCTTTTCTTAAATTCAACTCATGCTTTACTTAACTTTTGAAATACATTGGTGTAAACTCAAAACAACCAAGATCTTTATGGAAAAATTATAAAACTTTATTGGAGGGCATAAGACTTGAATAAATAGAAATACCATGTATAGAGATGGAAAAACTCAATATCATAAAAATGTCAGTTCTCCAAAATGAATCTATTGACCTAATATAGTACCAAACATCTAACAAGAATTTTCTAGGATCTTTACAAAATGATTCTAAAATTCATGTGAAATGGAAGTCCCTGGATTGCTGAGATGATTTTGAATAAGAACAGCAAGGACCCATCTTCTACCATATATTACACAAAAGTTATGGTCATTAAATAGTGTGTGGTATCAGAGCATGAATACATAAGCAGATTTTACAGAATAGAATGCCTAGGAATAAGTCAATGAATATATGCAAACCTGGTGTATATTATACATAACAATGACATCATGAATCAATAGAGAAATGACAGCCAATAAAATTTGTTGGAGTATTTGGTTCTCCATATTGGGGAAGATAAAACTACATGCAATCTTACAATATATAAAGAAAACAGAATTGCAAAGGATTTGAACACTGGAATGTGAAAAGCCAAACTGAAATTCTTGGGAGGAAATACAGAACGTTGTCTATGGTTTTGAGGCAGCGAATCATTTTTTTAAAAGGCAAAAGGACCCTGCAGTTCCATTTCTATATATTCATCATAAAGAAACAAATATGCGTAAATATATATATATACATATATATATATATATATATATATACACTAAATTATGGATGAGGTAATGGATAAATAAAATGTGATATAGTCAAATAATGGAATAGTATACAGCAGTTAAAAGCAATAGACTAGATCTGTATTTTGTAACATGGATAGTTATGTAAAACAATGTTGAGTGGAAAAAAAATCAAAATCCTCAAATGAAACATTGTGTAATGACATTCATATAAATTGGAATTAAATCATAAAGAACAGAACTATGTTTTTATTATTATTGAAATATGTATGTATGTAAAATGGACTAGAAGGGTACATACCAAATTATTATTAGTATTTTCTCTGGCAGGGTATTGATCAAAGGGGACTTTTAGCTTTATTTGTAATTTTTACACCTTAATAAAGATCGAGAGCATATAAATCTTAAAAATTAATGATTCGCAGTGACAATATGGATGGCTTGTCTTAATGGTGTTTTTGTAGTTATTTCTCAGACCTTATGGCTTGGGGGAAGCCTGTGCCCATAGAAAAAAATGTTAGGATGGATCCATATGCCCTATCAGACACTGAGCTATTTTATCAAAAATATTTCCAGAAAATTAGTAATTGGAAGTGATAGTCCTATTTACTATACAATATGAAATTAGCATACTTGATCAATCTTATGGGTTTTTTTACATTTTAACATTTCTAAAGTTGTGATTCATTTTTTTACCAATTATGTTTTAGATTTAATTATTAAAATTTTGAAAATCAGATGGGAGTATGATAAATCAAGTATGATTTTATTTACTATTTTAGGGCACTATGGTCTACTAATGATTCCTTCTCTCAATATATCTTGCATTATTTGGCAACAGGTTTGTTGGATTCATAGCTAACTAATTAGTAATATATTTAGAGTCAATATGGAGAAAATAACATTTTCCTGAGAATTGACTCTGTGACCAGTTTTCTTGCCCTGTAGGTTTCCATAAAACCAGGACAAACATTAATATCATAGGTAATCATTACAACATTTTGGAATGAGAAAGCCTTTTATTTTCTTGAGATGGCCATAAACAATTATGTAACATTGCTTCACTCTTAACCTACAGATTATTTTATTCCTTTCATAACCCTTGATTTATATGACCTATCTTAATTTTGGTTGGAAATGGTAGCGGTCTAGACCCTGAACAGTAAAAACATAGTTCCTATAAAAGGATTTCATTCTCTATAATCTATAATAATATATGAACCACCCCTTAAGGTAAATGTTTTGTTATGCCATCTCACAATATAACTAATGCACAGAAAATCATTGGTGCCTTTTTAAAAGGGAGATTAGAATAGGAGCTATTAAAAGTGAACTTTAGCATTGAATGCTTGAATATTAACTATATTTGTTCGAGGGTGATTTCACAAAAGAAAACCTCAAACTAAAGTAGTGATATACAAACATGACCGTATCACTTTTGACTTTTATTAGCTACTTTTAAAGATTGACACTGACTTACATTTGTAAATTGCAGGGACCAATTTTCATGAAAACAACAATTTACCAAAATTTAAGTATCTAAAGGAGTATTGTCATTTCAGAGTCTCTTCTTCATTCCTTTTTTTTTTTTTTTCCTTTTTTTAAGTGTTTATTTTTGAGAGACGGAGCACAAGCAGGGGAGGGGCAGAGAGAGAGGGAGACACAGAATCCGAAGCAGCTCCAGGCTCTGAGCTGTCAGCACAGAGGTGGGGCCTGAACACACAAACCATGAGATCATGACCTGAGCTGAAGTTCAACGTTTAACTGACTGAGCCACCCAGGCACTCCCATAGTCTCTTCTTTAGTAGGTTTTATGCTAAGTCCAGTTTTGCCAGCATACCTAATTTTTGTAGACTTGTTTTTTAAAAAATAGTTTTCAAAGTTCATGTGTTATCTACATAACAAAACCTGTGTTTGATGAGTACGTGCAGAAATTAGAACCCTTGTGCATTTTTAACAGGAATGTAAAATGGTATAGCTGCTGAGGAAAACAGTTTAGCAGTTCCTCAAAAAATTACCATATGATTCTGCATTTCTCTACCTAAGTATATATCCAGAAGAATTGAAAGCAGGGGTTCAAACTGATCCTTGTACACTAGTGTTCATAGTGGCATATTCAGAATAGCCAAAAAATGGAAACAATCCAAGTGTCCAGCAATAGATGAACAGATAAACAAAATGTGGGATATACAAAAAGTGGAATATTATGCAGCCATGCAAAAGAAATTTGGATACATACTACGACGTAACTGAACCTTGGAAAAGTATGATTCCCATGTACATAAGGTAACTAGGTAAATTCATACAGGAAGTATGATAGAGATTACTGGAATAAAGGAGGAAGAAATGGAGAATTATTGTTTAATGGGTACATTGGTTCTGTTTCAGATGAGAAAATTCTGGAAATAGTGATGATTATAAAACACTATGAATATACTTAATGCCACTTAATTGTACAGGTAAAATTGTTAAAATGTTAAGTTTTATGTTATTAATGTTTTAATACATATGCACATGCATAAGTTTAGAAATACCCAATTTTTTAATCCCAACATCTGAACTATTTTAGAGTCATTCTCTATTGATAACTTTTTCTCTTGATTCTTTCTTACCTTTCCTATATTTTTGCTTATTTACTAATTTTGATTGTATACTGAACCTTGTGAATATGTTGTAGAGATTATGAATTTTGTTATAATTTTCTGGAGAATGTTGTCTTTGTCCTAAAAACAGCTACACTGGCTGGATTTAAAATCCAGCAATAGCTGAAATATCTGCTTCATTCTTTACATCTTCTAGCTATTGATTTCTATAGGCTTTTTGGAGTTTACATAAATTTGTGAAGTTCAGGCATCAGCCAAAGATTTGGACAGAATTTATAAGTAGATGTTGAATCTCCTCTCTGTAGCTCCTCCTTTCTGGAATTTAACTTTATTTTTAAAGAGTTTTTAAAACAGCCTGAAACTTCATCCTCCAACTTCTCAGGACAATAATACTGTGGCTCTCTATTTGAGTTTAGCTACCCCATACCACAGAGGCTGGAAAGTTCCATTACATGATAACCTGTATAAAAATTAATGTCTCACAGTATACTTTTCTTTTTTTCAAAGGTCAACTTCCCTTCAATTTTTTTGCCTGTTTTTGGTTGTTCCCCAATGCTTTCACATTGTGTGTGTGCGTGTGTGTGTATAAAATATATATAGTCCAGAGTTGATTATCTTTTTTTTTTTTTTAAAACCCAAAAAACTTTTTATTTTGGATTAATATTTATGTATTTATTTTTAATTTTATCTTCAAGTTGGCTAACATACAGTGTACTCTTAGCTTCAGGAGTTGATTCCAGGGATTCATCACTTAACATATAACACCCAGTGCTCATCCCAACATGTGCCCTCCTTAATGTCCATCACCCATTTTCCCCACCCTCCCACCCCAAACCCCCATCAACACTCAGTTTGTTCTCCCTATTTATGGTTTTCCTCCCTCTCTGTTTTTATCTTAGTTTTCCTACCCTTCCCCTATGATCATCTGTTAAGTTTCTGAAATTCCACATATGCGTGAAATCATGATATCTTTTTCTGACTTATTTCGCTTAGCATAATACCCTCCAGTTCATCCACATTGTTGCAAATGGCAAGATTTCATTCTTTTTCATCACCGAGTACTATTCTCTTGTGTGTGTGTGTGTGTGTGTGTGTGTGTGTGTGTGTATATATATATATATATATATATATATATATATATATACCACATCTTTTTACCCCACTCATCAGTTGATGGTCATTTGGACTCTTTCCATAATTTGGCTATTGTTGATAGCGCTGCTATAAACATTGGGGTGCATGTGCCCCTTCAAATCAGCACTCCTGTATCCTTTGGATAAATTCCTACTAGTGCAATTGCTGGGTCATAGAGTGATTCTATTTTTAATTTTTTGAGGAACCTCCATATTGTTTTCCAGAGTGGCTGCACCAGTTTGCATTCCCACCAACAGTACAAAAAGGTTCCCCTTTCTTCACATGCTCACCAACATCTGTTGTTTCCTGAGTCGTTAATTTTAGCAGTTTTTAACTGCTAATTTTAACTCTGACCAGCGTGAGGTGGTATCTCAGTGTGGTTTTGATTTGTATTTCTCTAAAGATGAGTGATGTTGAGTATCTTTTCCTGTGTCTGTTTGCCATTTGGATGTGTTCTTTGGAAAAGTGTCTATTCATGTCTTCTGCCCATTTCGTCACTGGATTATTTGTTTTTATGGTGTTGAGTTTGGTAAATTCTTTACAGATTTTTGATACTAACCCTTTATCCAATATGTCATTTGCAAATATCTTCTCCCATTCTGTCAGTTGCCTTTTAGTTTTGTTGATTGTTTCCTTTGCTGGGCAGAAGCTTTTTTTTTTTTAATTTTTGATGCTTATTTTTTGGGAGACAGAGTGTGAGCAGGGGAGGGGCAGAGAGAGAGGGAGACACAGAATCTGAAGCAGGCTCCAGGCTCCGAACTGTCAGCATAGACCCTGATGTGGGGCTCGAACTCATGAACCGTGAGTTCATGGCCTGAGCTAAAGTTGGACGCTTAACCAACTGAGCTGCCCAGGCACCCCTGAAACTTTTTACCTTGATGAGATCCCAATACTTAATTTTTGCTTTTATTTCTCCTGCCATTGGAGCCATGTCAAGTAAGAAGTTGCTGCAGCCGAGGTCAAAGAGGTTGGTACCTGTTTTCTCCTATAGGATTTTGATGGTTTCCTGTCTCACATTTAGGTCTTTCATCCATTTTGAATTTATTTTTGTGTATGGTGTAAAAAAAAGTGGTCAAGTTTCATTCTTCTGCATGTTGCTGTCCAGTTCTCCGAGCACCATTTGCTAAAGAGACTGTCTTTTTTCCATTGGATACTCTTTCCTGCTTTGTTGAAGATTAGCTGGCCATAAATTTGTGGGTCCATTTCTGGGTTCTCTATTCTATTTCATTGATCTTTGTGTCTGTTTTTGTGCCAATACCATACTGTCTTGATGATTACAGCTTTGTTAATACAGGCTAAAGTCCAGAATTGTGATGCCTCCAGCTTTGGTTTTCTTTTTCAACATTACTTGGGTTATTTGGGGTCTTTCATGGTTCCATACAAATTTTAGGATTGTTTGTACTAGCACTGTGAAGAATGCTGGTGCCATTTTTATTGGGATTGCATTGAATGTGTAGATTGCTTTGGGTAGCATTGACATTTTAACAATATTTGTTCTTCTAGTCCATGAGCATTTTCCATTTCTTTGTGACTTCTTCCATTTCTTTCATAAGCTTTCTATAGTTTGTAGCATACAGATCTTTTACCAAAGTTTATTATCTTTTATGGATTAATCTGAAATAAGGCCATTTGTCACTACAAAAAGTGGAAATAGAAGATGACATTTGAGTAGAGAACTGAAGGAGGTGAGGGAATAAGTCATGGGGAAATTTGGATAAAGAACACTTAACTATAGAGAACAGAATCTTTAAAGACCCTTCAGTGAGAGCATGCCTGATATATTCAAGTACTGATAAGAAGTAGGACTTTGGTTAGAGTAAATTAAGAAGAGAGTAGTAATTGATAAAATTTAGAAAGAGATTGAGAGCCAGATTAAGTAGTGCCTTAAAGATGAGTCTAGGAAGGAGTTTAGGTTTTGTTTTGTAATAACTGTAAGACCATTGGAAGGCTTTAAGCAAAAGATTAACACAATCTGACTTAACTTTTAAAAGAATTGTCTTAAAAATTGTCTTATAGGGCCTAATTATAATAAAGGAGCAAGTGTGGAACCAGAGATACAAATCAAGAGGCTTCAGATAAAAGTTACTTAGATCTGTGTGATAGTGGTTGATGTATTGAGAAGTAGTAAATTTCTTGAGACATTTTCAAGGTAGAGCTGTAAAGACTTGGCTGATAGGTTTGATGCGGTTCATTAGACGAAGAGAAGAATCCAAGCTATTGCCAAGATCTTTGGCCTGATCAACTTGAAAGATGTAATGTCCATCTGTTGAGACGGAAAATCTGTTGTACCAGCTGTTTTGTGGGTCTAGATGAACAAGGGGATATGCCTAGATTTCCAAGCACAGAATCCTACTAGACAGATATATGGATACGGAATCCAGAAGATAAGGATGACTAGAGATATACTTTCATGAGTTGTTAGGATATTAATTGTACTTAAAGCCAATGGACTGGATGAGAAGAGATCTAAGGACTGACCTCAGGGAGGGGGGTGGTGTGTGTGGCAGAATTCCAGCATTTAGAGATCAGAGAAGCAAAGAGGAAGCAGCATAGGTGACAAGAAAGTAGACCTAGGGAATTAGGAGAAAACCAAAAAAGGGTCATATACTGGAGGCAAAGTGAATAAAAAGTGTTTTAAAAAGGGGGAAGTAATGAACTTTATCAAATTTTGCTAATTGGTCAAATAAAAAGAAGACTGAGAAACTGATCATTCAGTTATTTAGCAGTGTTAAAGTCATTGGTGACCTTGACAAAAGTAGTTTAAGTGGCAGTAAGTAAAATTCTGAGAATGAAGAGAGGAAACAGAGGTAAAATGACTATAGTGATGTGAGATTTTACAATTGTTCTAAGTGACTGATCAAGCAGACAGGTTATTAAGCTTATAGACAATTTGAATAGCACAGTTAATGAATTTTACCTACTAGGACATATCTAGCACATGCAGCTGGCAACTTTCAAAATATACATTCTTTCCAAGCAAACCTGGAGCATTTATGGAAGTTGATAATAAAGTATCAATTTCATTGATGTAGAATTTAAGAAACAAAACAAAGAAAAAAAAAAAACCCCAGACTCTTAAATACAGAGAACAAACTGGTAGTTGCCAGAGGAAAGGGGGAGGGGGGTGAAATAAAGGGGATTAAGAGTACAGTTATGGCGATGAGCACTGAGTAAGGTATAGAATTGTTGAATCTTATTGCACACTTGAAACTAATGTAACACTGTTAATTAGACTTCAATGAAAAAAAAAGCAAGTATCAACCAAATATCAGTAGATGATATCTTAAACTGCACTCATCACATTGCAGTTAAACCACACATCAGTTACAAAATGCATAGGTACGCTCAGTGATCAGAAAACAGGAAAGTTATCAAAGACTACTGGGGTCATTTTTTAAATTTTTTTTTCAACGTTTATTTATTTTTGGGACAGAGAGAGACAGAGCATGAACGGGGGAGGGGCAGAGAGAGAGGGAGACACAGAATCGGAAACAGGCTCCAGGCTCTGAGCCATCAGCCCAGAGCCTGATGCGGGGCTCAAACTCACGGACTGCGAGATCGTGACCTGGCTGAAGTCGACGCTTAACCGACTGCGCCACCCAGGCGCCCCTACTGGGGTCATTTTAAAAGACACAGGAATCATCTTCAAAGGACTCTTACTGACCAAACATAAGACAGTGTTTTTTAATACTTACTTGTTTTTGAGAGAGGAAGAGACAGAGACAGGGAGAGAGGAAGAGGATCCAGTGCAGGCTCGGCACTGTCAGCGCAGAGCCCGATGTGGGACTTGAATCCATGAACCATGAGATCATAACCTGAGCTGAGATCAACCTTAACCAACAGAGCTATCCAGGGCCCCAAAGATAAGACAATTTTAACAAGAAAAAGACTAACAACTACAGATGATTGAAATATAGCAATTTGTGAAAATCCATAAGATCAACTGTCTGCAGGAAAGCAAGAT
Organism: Herpailurus yagouaroundi; assembly: GCF_014898765.1. NCBI lineage: Eukaryota > Metazoa > Chordata > Mammalia > Carnivora > Felidae > Herpailurus > Herpailurus yagouaroundi. The sequence continues at coordinate 3,171,288 of NW_024412425.1, forward strand.
ATCAAAACTCATTTTTTGGGGGGGCACGTGGGTGGCACAGTTGGTTGAGCATTGACTTCAGCTTGGGTCATGATCTCACCATTTTTTAATTCAAGCCCCACATCAGGCTCACTTGTCAGTGCGGAGCCCACTTCAGATCCTATGTCTGCCTCTCGCTGACCCTCCCCTGCTTCTGTGCTCTCTCAAAAAGGAATAAACATTAAAAAAACCTTTATATATAAAACCTTTATATATAAAAACCTTTATACTATATATATAGTACCAACTTCTTATATGAAAAGCATGATAATTAGGGGCGCCTGGGTTGCTCAGTTGGTGGAGCATCTGACTCTTGATTTTGGCTTAGGTCATGATCCCAGGGTCATGAGATCTAGCCCCATATTCTCTCTTTCTCTCCCTCTACCCCTTTCCCCTGCTTGTACTCTCTCTTAAAAAAAATAAAAATAGAGGAGAGGGAAGATGGCGGCGTAGGAGGACGCTGGGCTCACCGCGCGTCCTGCTGATCACTTGGATTCCACCTACACCTGCCTAAATAACCCAGAAAACCGCCAGAGGATTAGCAGAACGGAGTCGCCGGAGCCAAGCGCAGACGAGAGGCCCACGGAAGAGGGTAGGAAGGGCAGCGAGGCGGTGCGCGCTCCACGGACTGGCGGGAAGGAGCCGGGGAGGAGGGGCGGCTCGCCGGCCAAGCAGAGCCCCTGACTCTGGCTGGCAAAAGCGGAGGGGCCTGACGGACTGTGTTCCGACAGCAAGCGCGACTTAGCGTCTGGGAGGTCATAAGTTAATAGCTCTGCTCGGAAAGCGGGAAGGCTGGAGGACAAAGGGAGGGAGAGCTGCTGAGCCCCCAGACGACAGAGCTCAGTTTGGTGGGGAACAAAGGCGATCGCCAGCGCCATCTCCCCCGCCCATCCCCCAGCCAAAATCCCGAAGGGAACCAGTTCCTGCCAGGGAACTTGCTCGCTCAGCGCAAACACCCAACTCTGTGCTTCTGCAGGGCCAAACCTCCGGCAGCGGATCTGACTCCCTCCCGCTGCCACAGGGCCCCTCCTGAAGTGGATCACCTAAGGAGAAGCGAGCTAAGCCTGCCCCTCCTGCCCCCGTGCACCTTGCCTACCCACCCCAGCTAATACGCCAGATCCCCAGCATCACAAGCCTGGCAGTGTGCAAGTAGCCCAGACAGGCCACCCCACCCCACAGTGAATCCCGCCCCTAGGAGAGGGGAAGAGAAGGCACACACCAGTCTGACTGTGGACACAGCGGTGGGCTGGGGGCAGACATCAGGTCTGACTGCGGCTCCACCCACCAACTCCAGTTATACACCACAGCACAGGGGAAGTGCCCTGCAGGTCCTCACCACGCCAGGGACTATCCAAAATGACCAAGCGGAAGAATTCCCCTCAGAAGAATCTCCAGGAAATAACAACAGCTAATGAACTGATCAAAAAGGATTTAAATAATCTAACAGAAAGTGAATTTAGAATAATAGTCATAAAATTAATCGCTGGGCTTGAAAACAGTATAGAGGACAGCAGAGAATCTCTTGCTACAGAGATCAAGGGACTAAGGAACAGTCACGAGGAGCTGAAAAGCTCTTTAAACGAAATGCAAAACAAAATGGAAATGACGACAGCTCGGATTGAAGAGGCAGAGGAGAGAATAGGTGAACTAGAAGATAAAGTTATGGAAAAAGAGGAAGCTGAGAGAAAGAGAGATAAAAAAAATCCAGGAGTATGAGGGGGAAATTAGAGAACTAAGTGATACACTAAAAAGAAATAATGTACGCATAATTGGTATCCCAGAGGAGGAAGAGAGAGGGAAAGGTGCTGAAGGGGTACTTGAAGAAATAATAGCTGAGAACTTCCCTGATCTGGGGAAGGAAAAAGGCATTGAAATCCAAGAGGCACAGAGTACTCCCTTCAGACGTAACTTGAATCGATCTTCTGCACCACATATCATAGTGAAACTGGCAAAATACAAGGATAAAGAGAAAATTCTGAAAGCAGCAAGGGATAAACGTGCCCTCACATATAAAGGGAGACCTATAAGACTCGTGACTGATCTCTCTTTTGAAACTTGGCAGGCCAGAAAGAGTTGGCACGAGATTTTCAGTGTGCTAAACAGAAAAAATATGCAGCCAAGAATCCTTTATCCAGCAAGTCTGTCATTTAGAATAGAAGGAGAGATAAAGGTCTTCCCAAACAAACAAAAACTGAAGGAATTTGTCACCACTAAACCAGCCCTACAAGAGATCCTAAGGGGCATCCTGTGAGACAAAGTACCAGAGACATCACTACAAGCATAAAACATACAGACATCACAATGACTCTAAACCCGTATCTTTCTATAATAACACTGAATGTAAATGGATTAAATGCGCCAACCAAAAGACATAGGGTATCAGAATGGATAAAAAAACAAGACCCATCTATTTGCTGTCTACAAGAGACTCATTTTAGACCTGAGGACACCTTTAGATTGAGAGTGAGGGGATGGAGAACTATTTATCATGCTACTGGAAGCCAAAAGAAAGCTGGAGTAACCATACTTCTATCAGACAAACTAGACTTTAAATTAAAGGCTGTAACAAGAGATGAAGAAGGGCATTATATCATAATTACAGGGTCTATCCATCAGGAAGAGCTAACAATTATAAATGTCTATGCGCCGAATACGGGAGCCCCCCAATATATAAAACAATTACTCATAAACATAAGCAACCTTATTGATAAGAATGTGGTAATTGCAGGAGACTTTAACACCCCACTTACAGAAATGGATAGATCATCTAGACACACGGTCAATAAAGAAACAAGGGCCCTGAATGATACATTGGATCAGATGGACTTGACAAATATATTTAGAACTCTGCATCCCAAAGCAACAGAATATACTTTCTTCTTGAGTGCACATGGAACATTCTCCAAGATAGATCATATACTGGGTCACAAAACAGCCCTTCATAAGTATACAAAATTGAAATTATACCATGCATACTTTCAGACCACAATGCTATGAAGCTTGAAATCAACCACAGGAAAAAGTCTGGAAAACCTCCAAAGCATGGAGGTTAAAGAACACCCTACTAACGAATGAGTGGGTCAACCAGGCAATTAGAGAAGAAATTAAAAAATATATGGAAACAAACGAAAATGAAAATACAACAATCCAAACGCTTTGGGACGCAGCGAAGGCAGTCCTGAGAGGAAAATACATTGCAATCCAGGCCTATCTCCAGAAACAAGAAAAATCCCAAATACAAAATCTAACAGCACACCTAAAGGAAATAGAAGCAGAACAGCAAAGGCAGCCTAAACCCAGCAGAAGAAGAGAAATAATAAAGATCAGAGCAGAAATAAACAATATAGAATCTAAAAAAACTGTAGAGCAGATCAACGAAACCAAGAGTTGGTTTTTTGAAAAAATAAACAAAATTGACAAACCTCTAGCCAGGCTTCTCAAAAAGAAACGGGAGATGACCCAAATAGATAAAATCATGAATGAAAATGGAATGATTACAACCAATCCCTCAGAGATACAAACAATTATCAGGGAATACTATGAAAAATTATATGCCAACAAATTGGACAACCTGGAAGAAATGGACAAATTCCTGAACACCCACACTCTTCCAAAACTCAATCAGGAGGAAATAGAAAGCTTGAACAGACCCATCACCAGCGAAGAAATTGAATCGGTTATCAAAAATCTCCCAACAAATAAGAGTCCAGGACCAGATGGCTTCCCAGGGGAGTTCTACCAGACGTTTAAAGCAGAGATAATACCTATCCTTCTCAAGCTATTCCAAGTAATAGAAAGGGAAGGAAAACTTCCAGACTCATTCTATGAAGCCAGTATTACTTTGATTCCTAATCCAGACAGAGACCCAGTAAAAAAAGAGAACTACAGGCCAATATCCCTGATGAATATGGATGCAAAAATTCTCAATAAGATACTAGCAAATCGAATTCAACGGCATATAAAAAGAATTATTCACCATGACCAAGTGGGATTCATTCCTGGGATGCAGGGCTGGTTCAACATTCGCAAATCAATCAACGTGATATGTCACATTAACAAAAAAAAAGAGAAGAACCATATGATCCTGTCAATCGATGGAGAAAAGGCCTTTGACAAAATCCAGCACCCTTTCTTAATAAAAACCCTTGAGAAAGTCGGGATAGAAGGAACATACTTAAAGATCATAAAAGCCATTTATGAAAAGCCCACAGCTAACATCATCCTCAACGGGGAAAAACTGAGAGCTTTTTCCCTGAGATCAGGAACACGACAGGGATGCCCACTCTCACCGCTGTTGTTTAACATAGTGCTGGAGGTTCTAGCATCAGCAATCAGACAACAAAAGGAAATCAAAGGCATCAAAATTGGCAAAGATGAAGTCAAGCTTTCGCTTTTTGCAGATGACATGATATTATACATGGAAAATCCGATAGACTCCACCAAAAGTCTGCTAGAACTGATACATGAATTCAGCAAACTTGCAGGATACAAAATCAATGTACAGAAATCAGTTGCATTCTTATACACTAACAATGAAGCAACAGAAAGACAAATAAAGAAACTGATCCCATTCACAATTGCACCAAGAAGCATAAAATACCTAGGAATAAATCTAACCAAAGATGTAAAAGATCTGTATGCTAAAAACTATAGAAAACTTATGAAGGTAATTGAAGAAGATTTAAAGAAATGGAAAGACATTCCCTGCTCACGGATTGGAAGAATAAATATTGTCAAAATGTCAATACTACCCAAAGCTATCTACACATTCAATGCAATCCCAATCAAAATTGCACCAGCATTCTTCTCAAAACTAGAACAAGCAATCCTAAAATTCATATGGAACCACAAAAGGCCCCGAATAGCCAAAGTAATTTTGAAGAAGAAGACCAAAGCAGGAGGCATCACAATCCCAGACTTTAGCCTCTACTACAAAGCTGTCATCATCAAGACAGCATGGTATTGGCACAAAAACAGACACATAGACCAATGGAATAGAATAGAAACCCCAGAACTAGACCCACAAACGTATGGCCAACTCATCTTTGACAAAACAGGAAAGAACATCCAATGGAAAAAAGACAGTCTCTTTAACAAATGGTGCTGGGAGAACTGGACAGCAACATGCAGAAGGTTGAAACTAGACCACTCTCTCACACCATTCACAAAAATAAACTCAAAATGGATAAAGGACCTGAATGTGAGACAGGAAACCATCAAAACTTTAGAGGAGAAAGCAGGAAAAGACCTCTCTGACCTCAGCCGTAGCAATCTCTTACTCGACACATCCCCAAAGGCAAGGGAATTAAAAGCAAAAATGAATTACTGGGACCTTATGAAGATAAAAAGCTTCTGCACAGCAAAGGAAACAACCAACAAAACTAAAAGACAACCACGGAATGGGAAAAGATATTTGCAAATGACATATCGGACAAAGGGCTAGTATCCAAAATCTATAAAGAGCTCACCAAACTCCACACCCGAAAAGCAAATAACCCAGTGAAGAAATGGGCAGAAAACATGAATAGACACTTCTCTAAAGAAGACATCCGGATGGCCAACAGGCACATGAAAAGATGTTCAGCGTCGCTCCTTATCAGGGAAATACAAATCAAAACCACACTCAGGTATCACCTCACGCCAGTCAGAGTGGCCAAAATGAACAAATCAGGAGACTATAGATGCTGGAGAGGATGTGGAGAAACGGGAACCCTCTTGCACTGTTGGTGGGAATGCAAATTGGTGCCGCCGCTCTGGAAAGCAGTGTGGAGGTTCCTCAGAAAATTAAAAATAGACCTACCCTATGACCCAGCAATAGCACTGCTAGGAATTTATCCAAGGGACACAGGAGTACTGATGCATAGGGGCACTTGTACCCCAATGTTTATAGCAGCACTCTCAACAATAGCCAAATTATGGAAAGAGCCTAAATGTCCATCAACTGATGAATGGATAAAGAAATTGTGGTTTATATACACTATGGAATACTACGTGGCAATGAGAAAAAATGAAATATGGCCTTTTGTAGCAACGTGGATGGAACTGGAGAGTGTGATGCTAAGTGAAATAAGCCATACAGAGAAAGACAGATACCATATGGTTTCACTCTTATGTGGATCCTGAGAAACTTAACAGAAACCCATGGGGGAGGGGAAGGAAAAAAAAAAAAAAAAGAGGTTAGAGTGGGAGAGAGCCAAAGCATAAGAGACTGTTAAAAACTGAGAACAAACTGAGGGTTGATGGGGGGTGGGAGGGAGGGGAGGGTGGGTGATGGGTATTGAGGAGGGCACCTTTTGGGATGAGCACTGGGTGTTGTATGGAAACCAATTTGACAATAAATTTCATTTATTAAAAAATAAATAAATAAAAATAAATAAAAATAAAAACATAATTAAAGAGAATTAAAATTTTATTTTGCTTTCTCCATATGAATTGTATTTCATAGTACCAAATAGTCCTAGTAAAGGTATAAAATAGCTAAATAATTTATAAAGAAAAGTTCTATACAGAATAGCTCTAGTTAACAATTGTAAGAAGAATGCTAGAATTAGAAAAATCAACATTTTACAACCTCAATGAAGTAACTGATTCAAGCGGTAAGTATCAATGAATACTAAAACTCTAAATAAAGGGTGATTGAGAAATGGGTAGTTTTAGGATACCAACGTGTCACCCTATATAAAATACAACTTTATTTTTTTTAAGTTATTAGAATATCACCCTGATGATTTTTTTAACATTTATTTATTTTGAGAGAAAGAGCATGAGCAGGGGAGGAGCAGAGAGAGAGGGAGACAGAGAATTACAAGCAGGCTCCATGCTGTCAGTGCAGAGCCTGATGTGGGGCTTGATTCCACAAACCATGAGATCATGAACTGAGCTGAAATCAAGAGCTGGCCCCTAAAGCAACTGAGCCACCCAGGCACCCCTAAAATATAACTTTAAAGTGGAAAGATCAGGGGCGCCTGGGTGGGTCAGTTGGTTAGGCATCAGACTTCAGCTTAGGTCATGATCCCCCCAGTTGTGGGTTGGAGCCCGACACTGGGCTCTGTGCTGACAGCTCAGAGCCTGGAGCCTGCTTTGGATTCTCTGTCTCTGTCTCTCCCTACCCCTGCCCCAGTCGCACTGTGTGTGTATCTCTCAAAAATAAATAAACATTAAAAAGTTTTTTAATTTTAAGTGGAAAGATCAGTTTCATCACTGGTCAATCTCAGCCTCAAAGTAGGACAACTAAATATTATGTGCTAATTGATGTTATACAGCATAAAGACAGAGCCAATAATTTTTAAAATCTAATCAAATGTTTAATTTCATTTACTAACAATACCCATAAAATGTAGAGAAAAAGATCAGTAATGTGAAACAGAAGCAATCAGGCAAGTTGCATTTTCTTCAGGACAACTAACCTGTTTAATTAAAGCAATGGCGTGAAAACAAAGGAATATTCTAGATTAAGAGAGACTTCAGAGACAACAGTCAATGCATGGACCCTCTTTGGATTCTTTTCTGATGAAAACAATGGCAAAAAAGTTATCTGGGAGTGTAGTTGTAACACTGCATTTTTCTGATAACTAATGATGTGGAATATCTTTTTGTATATTATAGGCCATTTAGGTATCTTCATTTGTGAAGTGCCTATTGTATATTGTCCACATATTTACTGGCTTGTATGTCTTTATTAATTTGTGGATATATGTTCTGGATATATATTCTTTGCCAGAGATATGAATTATTTCTCCCACTAGCTTGACTTTTTACTTTTTTAAAGGTATCGCTTATGAATAGAATTTCTTAAATCTTAGGGACATCTAATTTATCAGTGTTTTTTTCTTTTATGGTCAGTGTTTCTTGTATCAATTTTAAAAATCCTTGCCATACCACGGGGCACCTGGGTGGCTCAGTTGGTTGAGCATCCAACTTTGGCTCAGGTCATGATCTTGTGGTCTGTGAGTTCCAGCCCCACATGAGCTGTCAGCACAGAGCCTGGGCTCTGCTACAGATTCTGTGTCTCCCTGTCTCTCTGCCCCTCTCCCCCCACTCTCTGTGTCTCTCTCAAAAATAAATAAACATTAAATTTAAAAAAAAATCCTTGCCGTACCAATATCATAAAGACATTTCCCTATGTTTTCTTCCAGAAACTTTGTTTTACCTTGTACATATAGGTCTGCTATTGGTTTTGAATTATTATGTATAATTTGAACTAAGGATCAAGGTTCATTTTTTTCCTCACATAGATATCCAGTTGACTTAGCACTATGCAATGAAAAGACCATTATTTAACTATTGAAATTCAGTGGCTTCTTTGTCATAAACCTGGTGTCTAAAAATGTTCAGTCTATTTTCGGACTTTCTATTCTGTCCTATTATCTACTTACTTATCTTTGCACCAAACTACAGATTTGTTTACTGTGACTTTATATTATTTATTTATTTTCTTATTAAAAAAAATTTTTTTAATGTTTGAGAGAGAGAGAGAGACAGAGTGAGTAGGGGAGGGGCAGAGAGAGACATAGAGTCTGAAGCAAGCACCAGACTCTAAGCTGTCAGTACAGGGCCTGATGCAGGGCTTGAACTTCAGGAAACTGTGAGATCATGACCTGAGCCGAAGTTGGACACTTAACTGACTGAGCAACCCAGACTTCCCCAACTGTGACTTTAACACAAGTCTTGATATCTGGAAATGTAAATCCTTCAGCTTCTTCACATTTCCTTAGTGATACAGATCCTTTGCATTTCTGCATATATTTTGGAATTGGCCTGACATTTTCCACAAAAAATTGTGCTGAAATTTTGGGGGGGATTACATTTAATTTATTTATTAATTTACATGAAAATTGAACAATCTTAGAATCTTAGAATCTGAATCTTAGAATCCATGAATATGGTAAATCTTAGAATCCATGAATATGGTAAATCTAGGCCGCCATTCATTCCAGTACACTTGGAGACAATAGGCCAGTGAGGAAAGAAGGAACAGTTTAATCGGGAGCTGGAAAATTTGTCTTTTTTATTTGGCAAAAAGATGAGATCTAACCTTCAACAATACTCAAAGATAAAGCCATATAGATGAAGGATTTTAATGTTAAAACTTAAAACACTGGTAAAATATATATATATAGTTGAATACCTTTTAGACATCGAGGTAAGAAAATATTTCTTAAAATAAAACACACAAATTGTTGATTAAAAATGAAACAATTTATATATTTGGCCATTGTAAGTAAGTGTTCAGTCACCATCAAATGAAATTTTAAAACAAAAAAAAGTTATAAATTAGGAAAAGACATATGCCATACACATAACTAATAAAGAATTGATATCAAGAATATATATACTTTGGGGGATCCTGGGTGGCTCAGTCAGTTGGGTGTCCGACTTTGGCTCAGGTCATGATCTCATGGTTTGTGACTTCAGGCCCTGCATCTGGCTCTGTGCTGATGGCGTGGAGCCTGGAGCCTGCTTCAGATTCTGTATTTCCTTCTCTCTCTGCCCCTTTCCTATTTGCACTCTCTTTCTCTCTCAAAAAATAAACATTAAAAATTAAAAAAAAGAATATATATATTTCAAACATTTCTAAAATCAGTAAGAAAAGCAAGGAGACACTGAGTGGCTCAGTCAGTTGAGCATCTGACTCTTGATTTTGGCTGAGGTCATGATGTCATGGTTCATGGGATCAAGTCCCTCGTCGGACTCTGTACTGATAGCACAGAGCCTGCTTGGGGTTTTCTCTCTCCCTCTCTGCCCCTTCCCCATTCACATGCACTCTCTTTCAAAATAAATACATAAACTTTAAAAAATATATAAATAAAAATAAAATCAGTAAGAAAAGTAAAACAACCCAATAGGAATATTGACAGGAAACAAACAAGCATTTCAAAAAAGAAAGTATGAGATCAATAAATATATGAAGAGAGATTCAATGTAATTAAGGATAGGAGAAATGCAAGTTCAAAAGTACAACAAAATATCATTTTACATCCTCCCAATTAGGAAATTTAGAGTCTAACAATAATGTATCAGTCAAGGCCTTTCAAGAAATAGATATCACTCAAACTGGGTAAGTTGAGTAGCGATTATTAAAGGAACTATTTATAAAAATGTGGACAGTAATAGAGAAACCACAATATCCTGAGACAGAGATCCATTATTACCCTAAGCGTGAGAGGAGTCAGGGGAAGAGACTACCAGAACCCCAAAATAGAGAGGGCTATGTGGAAGGGATGCTTGTCAGGAGCTGAGACTTAGCTGAGGGACATAGTCAATACCACACTTCTACAAGGACAAAAAGGAGGTGGGGAGATAAATGCCTCATTCACTCTCCTCTCTCTCTCTCTCTCTGATCTCCTGGTAGGCAGATGGATGCAACTAGAAACTACAAAAAACAAGGTACAAATTAGGAAAGTATATTTGTTATATACATACCTGACATTGATGAAATCCATACAAGTCAGCCTCTGGGGCATAGAGTAGGGTGAAAAGGGTACAGAATTGATGGGGAGGGGCAAATAGAAGCTATTCAATACAAATACCAAGTGTTGGAGAGGATGCGTGTTCCCAAGTTCAGTTGTTAATTACTTGTAGGAACTTAAATGAGTAGGCCATCTTGTAAAATATTTCGTTTTATCTTCTGTGGTTGAACATTTACATGCCCAGGAACTCCATTCCTAGGAATACACCCAAGATAAGCTCTTACACATGAACACCAGGAGACATATACAAGAATGTACATTGTTGCACTGCTCTCAACAGCCAAAACACAGAAATAACCCAGATGTCCATCAACTGGAGAAAGTGCTTTGTTCTCACAATGGAATTAATTATATAGCAGTCAAAATGAATGGCAACGTCACACAACAGTACAGAAAATCTTATGATAATGTTAGAAAAGATTCCAAAGATTACATATAATTAAACTTTTTATAAAGTAAAAAATAATTTGATAAAAATATACTTTTTAACAAAACATATAAATGCAGTAAAACTACATAGAAGCAAAGCAAGGGACTAATGAACACAGGATTCAGGATGATATTTGCTCCATTTGGAGAGGAAGGGGTAAGGGTGAGGTTATATATAATAACATATAAGTTATTATCAAAGTTAAAGATAATATGCTGGGTGGTGGGTTCATGAGTACTATAACATTATTTAAAATAAATAACTTTGTTGATCAGTTTAGGACAAATTATGATGTTATGACAAATGGCTCCAAAAGCCTAGGGACTTACAACAACAAGGAATTATTTCTCATATCCATGTCCATTGTAAGTTGGCAGCTGTTCTGTTCCATACCACCTTTATTCCAGAACCTAGGTTGAAGAAGCAGCACTTACACAGAACATAAAAGTCTTGTGGCAGAGGGAAAAAAGAGATGGTGAAACCATTCAACAGCTCTTAAAGCTTCTGCTTTGAACTGGCTATGTCACTTTTATACATTGCCATGCCTGATATCAATAGATAAGAAATATAATCTTGATATTATTTTATAATATCAAAATCTAGTACACTAACCAGCTAAGTAACCTAATGTAGAAGTGCTGTTATTTATATCACTTATATGCACCTGAGGGGCACCTGGCTGGCTCAGTCAGTGGAGTATCCAACTCCTGATCTTGGCTTTGTGAGTTCAAGCCCCATGTTGAGTGCAGAGATTACTTAAAATAACATCTTTAAAAAAAAAAAAAAAGCCAAAACCTTATGTGCACCTGAGGTAAAAGAATCAAACAAAACCCAGCAAAACCAAAGATAAAGTTAGGAGGCATGGATCAGGTACCTATATTTCTTTTCAATAGAATTGCATTACATATAATTCTCAAGTCCAAATGATGTCCTAAAACTTGACTTAATAATCTCAAAAAGAAGCAGCTCTGAAAAAAAAAAAAAAACAAGCATAATCACATACTTCCTAAGCCTATGATTAAGATATAATATCTGTAGGGGCGCCTGGGTGGCGCAGTCGGTTAAGCGTCCGACTTCAGCCAGGTCACAATCTCACGGTCCGTGAGTTTGAGCCCCGCGTCGGGCTCTGGGCTGATGGCTCAGAGCCTGGAGCCTGTTTCCGATTCTGTGTCTCCCTCTCTCTCTGCCCCTCCCCTGTTCATGCTCTGTCTCTCTCTGTCCCAAAAATAAATAAACGTTGAAAAAAAAATTTTTTTTTAAAGATATAGTATCTGTAAAGTCAGAAGTTTCAGATGAAATTCTGATGCAAGAGTACTGTTAGTTGTCCTATGGTTTTCAAAGGATAAATTGGAAGTCTCCATTTCTATATGGACTATACCCCAAGAATTACTAGGAAGGGTTTGCAGGGTTTTGCTAAAGTAAGAAGAATGAGTACATGCTTTATTTAATCATGTTATATCAAACTTTCCCTTTGCATTGAATGTATTGGGTCTCAAAGTTTGCCTAAAAGCAATCTAGATTTTGGTTAGCTTGTGAGAAAATTTGATTATTTTGAGGCCTGTAGACCAGGGGAAATGGGCCAGATCTCTAATCAGAAAGAATCCCATGTCTTTCCTAAAAATTGCCACTGGGCCTAGTGAAAAGTCCTTTCACAAGGAGTTAAATGAGGACTGAGTATGCTGAACCACGTTAAAATGTGGAGGGCAGAGGCCAAGATCCTTGGTGTAGAAGACTATTTCCAGTTCAGAAGTGTGAGAATGAAGAAGACAAAACAGAAGGAAGAGAGGAAATGAAGGAAGGGGCAATGCTATTTTAAGACCAAAATAAACTTTCAGGACTTATGAAGCCTTCAGCACACTTAAAATCAAATGCAATAAAAAGCGCAGCCTACATCAAAATTATTTTTATATATCTACATAAAACACTATTGAGAATTAAACTGGCCAAATTGAATTTTAGAGACACTGGATTATAAATGTTAATTTTCCTATTGTAGGTCTCATATCTTAAAGCCTATACGTAGGTCTGAAATATTTGTAGGCCCTTGATTAGTCCACAGGTGTCAGGCTGTTTGCCCATCATTACTTTTTCCCTTTTCTCTACCCTGACTCATGTCTCTAAAACTTCCCCGCCCATTTATTTAATGACTGAAGGGTTTTTTCTTTCTCTTTTTTATTTTTATTTATTTTAATTTATTTTAATGTTTATTCATTTTTGAGAGAGACAGAGTGTGAGTGGGGGAGGGGCAGAGAGAGAGGAAGACACAGAACCTGAAGCAGGCTCCAGGCTCTGAGCTGTCAACGCAGAGCCCGACACGGGGCTCGAACCCACGAACTGTGAGATCATGACCTGAGCTGAAGTTGGACACTTGACTGACTGAGCCACCCAGGCGCCCCTCTCTTTCCCTTTTTAAATATTAGAGTATAATTTACATATGGTAAAATATAAAAATCTTAAGTATACATCATATGGATATAATTGTGTATTTACTATCCAGATCAAGAAATAGAATATTTCCATCCCCTCAGAAAGTTCCCAGGGATTCTTCCCAGACAATAACCATCCTCTTCTGAGATAATCATTCTTCTGACTTCCATTTCCATAGATTAGTTTTGCTTATTTCAAAACTTTATATAAGTGGAATTAGACATTGTCTTTGGTATCTGGCTTCATTTGCTTAGATACTTAACAGACTTAACTGCTTAACCAACTGTGTGATCAATCCATCCATGAATCTGTGAATTCATGGATAAATCCATCCATGACTCCATCCATGTGGCAGCAGTTTCTTTTTATTGCTGAGTAAGCATACCACAATTTGTTTATCCAATCACCTGTTGATGAATAATTGGGTTGTTTCAGGTTTGGGACTATTACAAATAAAGCTGCCATGAACATTTGTATACAAGTCTTTGTATAGATCTACGTTTTCATTTGTCTTGGATACATACCTAGCAGTGGATTGGGTGGATCCTATAGAATGTATATGTTTACGAAAGTTCTTAATTTTTGACACTGTTAATTCAGTGTCAGTAGTTTCATTTTTCTTAGCTTGGCAAGCCATGGAAAGTTAGCCACTGATGTATACCGATAACTTTGTATACCAACAAATACAGATTCACATCAGCTGCACTGGCAGCTGCTTGGGTCAGAGTGCCATCATCAAAGCCAAGGCAAAGCTTCAGCAGCTGTTTCTGGAGCATAACTAATGACTGTTTTAGTGTTTCCAAATAACCAGCTGCTATATCTCCTCTAACTAAATTTAACAACTGAAAGCATCATGAGCAACCATTTTATGTAATGCTCCCAATATAGTCTCTGTTAAATGAGCTTGGTAGAGAGCTATGCTATGACTGGTGCCCACTCCAAAGTTGTTTCTTACCATTGATGATCCCTCTGCATGTATTAGAGAGGCTTAACTAACATACAAATTTGTGGTATTAGCCTCAACCATTGTGAAATTTTACTTTCTTGTTGCATGTTGGATAATAACTTTCTAAGATGTGGTGGTCTAATGTGCAAGTGTGATCTCTGCTACGTCTGGGAGTTGCTTGAAGGGACAAATATTGAGAGGGTAGAAAGTAAACCGTAAGTGTTATCTAAAATGTGGGGCACTGGAACTGATCTGATCTTTATATTTAATTTTTTTTAACATTTATTTATTTTTCAAAAGATAGAACATGAGCAGGGGAGGGGCAGAGAGAGAGGGAGTCACAGAATCTGAGGCAGGCTCCAGCCTCTGAGCTGTCAGCACTGAGCCTTACATGGGACTTGAATTCACAAACTGCAAGATCATGACCTGAGCTGAACTCCAGTGCTTAACCCACTGAGCCACACAGGCACCCTGGAACTGATCTGATCGTTAAATCAAAATGATAAAGTGAAGGTAGTTACAAATGATAGATGAGTTTGCAGCCAGTAAGGCATGTCCCACAGGATGACTAATGCCCTCATGTTAGAGGTGGAAGAGGGGCACCTCTGAATAAAAGATATTATCTTTTGCAGTTTCTTAGACACTGGTCTTATTTTTACTATATGGCCAAGATGGGACAAACAAGTGCTACAGGAGGGAGATTACAGCCAGCCTCGAAATTTTTAAAAATGATTTATTTTGAGAGCCTGAGCGGGGTGGGGGGTGGGGCAGAGGATCCAAAGCAGGGTCCATGCTGACAGCAGTGAGCCTGATGTGGGGCTTGAACTCACAAACTGAGACATGACCTGAGCCCAAGTCGGATGTTCAACCCACTGAGCCACCCAGGTGCCCCAGCCTTGAAATTTTCATTAAGGATGTAAATACGATCTTATTTTCTTGGGAGTCTTTGGTCATATTAATTACAATACAGAAAGCCACATAGCTATTTCTTCAAAGACCAGGTAAATATCCCATCACATCATTTGTTTTTTAGAGTAGTATTTCTCAAATTGTGGTTAAATACAAAGGTTTTCTTTCTTTCTTTCTTTTTTAAAATCTGCAATCTGGACTGCCCTCGGGACCGCAAGGGCCGGAGGTGAGGCTCGATGCCTGGCGTCTGCTGCCTGCACTGGCCTCAGGTAAGCGCAGCCCCCACCCCCGGCCCCTCGCCCCGCTCTATAAGCGGCCCGCACCGGACACTGGGCCATGGGGCGCGCCCGCTGTCCCCCGCGATGGAGCCGGACAAGGGGTGCCACCTGGACGCGTTCGCCTACCTGGAGTGCGCGCTGGGCTTGCTGGGCTCGGTGCAGCTGATGCGCTGGGCGTACGGGCGCTGTGCGTCCCCGCGCCCCACGTACCAGCTGCCGCAGCGCCTGCGCCACGCGCCCAACCGCATCCTCCTGGCCACGTTACTCATCCACTACGCGCAACGGTGCTTGTTTTTTCCCGTTTCTGATCCGAGGAGAAAAGCCGATGCTCTTATACGCATGTACGTTGGCGTTCGTGTTGTGTATCTGTAACGGCTATTTGCAAAGCAGATACTTGAGTCAGTATGCGGTGTATGCTGATGACTGGGTCACTGATCCCCGATTTCTAGTAGGTTTCTGCTTGTGGTTAATAGGCATGCTGATAAACATCCATTCAGACCATACCCTGAGGAATCTCCGGAAACCAGGGGAGACAATATAAAATACCAAGGGGAGGCACTCTCTTTACCTTTTTACTCTCCCGAGCACAGCAGTATCACCAGTGGTTCCTTGAGAAATTTGAAGATTATCCAAAATTCAGGAAAATTATAATCCCGTTTTTATTGTAAGTTTATTGTCAGCGGGATGGTCTTTGACTTGAAGCATTTTAGTGATGTGTCTCTAGGGACTACATAAATGAATTACTCTTCTGTCATTTTCCTGCTACTTCATCTTTTTCAAGATTTGCTCTAGGAGTGTTTTCCTGATAAATATGTAAGCTGCCTAATACCAAGCTAATAACGGGCTGCACACCGGGTCGAGAATCTGCAACTCTGGGTCATTACAGGTGACCATTTCTCTGATTTTGGAGTCTCCTCTTTTGGCTGTATACAGCTAAGTGTGCACAAGATCAGGATTACAAGCCATTTCTGATGGCCTCTGTGGACTGAAACGTGTCACCGCTCCTTGTACTACCCATTCCAACCATCATTTCAAGGCCAAAGGTGATGTTGCCCCCTCCCCTGATAAAGGCAGGGCTGTCTCCGTTGTCCCTCTCACTCCACTGGGTCAATGAGGCCAGGGGCACCTGCAGGGTCGTCACAGCCCCAGGGAAATGCCCAGGCTCTCACTGTGGGTGCTGTGCAGCGGAGAACTTGGGGGCAGAGAAAGGAGACACAAGGGGCCCAGCTGAGGCCCAGACAAGAGGCCTCTGGCACCTGTGGCAGCCTGGCTCCCCAGGTGACTCCACTCAGAGCAGGGTGCTGGGTGCCTTCATGTAAGGGGTAAGGTGCTCTGTCCTCCACTGAGAGGACTTCTTGGAGGCCCTGGTGGGAGCAGGGAGCCCCTTATGCTGATCACCACAAGGCATCAGTAGTCTGTGGTTAAGATGATTTTTCTTCCTTCCAGGTAGAACTAGCAAGTTGTAAGGCACTTTTTTCTCAGTACCCTCAGTATTCCAAAACAATATCTGGAAACAGAATGTCTTACTCTAGATGCACTTGAGAGGTCCACGGAGATAAATCACAGGAATAAAATTCACCATGTATTGCCAGATATGTAAAAGAAATCTCCAACTAGAAGGCTGTTAAATCTCTGGGCTGCTCTGTGAAGCTCTGATGGGACACGTGGCGGAGGTCCCCTTCTGGCCAGGGACAGCACTGCCTCGGTGGCCACCACAACTGCAGAGCCAGAAACTGCAGGAGCAGGGGAAGAAAGGAGGAGACTGTTCACTCTCATCTGCTGACCTGTAGGTCCAGAGCACGAGCAGCCCCTGGCTCCCTGTGGGCTCTGCGCAGCCCCTTCCTGGCTGACCTTCCTAGCCACGGTGTCCCTCTCTCACGTGGTTTTATGTAGAAGCCATGTGCTCATTGTTAGTGATTTGTAGAGTCTCGTTTGGTTTCAGAATTGCACAGCAAATGCTCCCAATGCAGCTATGCTTCATTTTAACTGGGAACAGAACGTTTTTGAAAAGAAATTTTGTTATTCAATGAACTTCATTCCTTTTTCTGACCCTTTTCCAATTACTTGAAAACACGAAGCAATAAATATTTTGGATCTCCTCGGGAAAACTCAGAAGTCTGAACAAGTCACGATGGATTTGGGCTGCTGTGTTCTGGAAAGAGCACCCAGCTGGGAAAAGGATGCCAGTCTGAGAGCTGGAGAAGCTCACTGTGATTTTTACTCCTTTATATGAACCGCCTGCATGAAGGAACACTTGGGTTAACTCAGGCTTTGATGTGTGGTTACTGCTTTCACCCACCCACACTGGGTGGACGGTTAATAGGAACAAATCCTCTTCTATCTTGTCTCCCTGCCCTCCCTCCATTTCTTAAAAACTGTCACTTAGCAAATTGTCATCAATTACTGTGTTAATCCTAATAAGGAGATTAATAAATTTACTTCAATCCAAAAAATAAAATAAAATCTGCAATCTGTTATGAACCCAGACTTTTGGAAAATATAATAAATATAAATTGCTTGAAAAAAGGAAAAAAGATATACAAAACACAAGCTCCAAGATAGCAGCCTTTTATTTGGAATTTTTGCATCTATGATCACAAATGTTAATATAATTAAACAAGGATGCCATTAGACTGAGATAGTTCTAATGCCTTGGTAGCTTACCAAAGAAAATCAAAACCTAACCCAAAATCAGTGCACCCCTATCAGAGAAAATAAAATTTAAGAACAACCTATAACAGCCAAGTTAGTTTTACCAAACAAGGCAACTGCTTATGCTATATCTAACCAGATCATTTCCTTGCTGTGTTTCAGTATTTTCTCTTTTTTATTTTCTTTTTTTTAATGCTTATTTAATTTTGAGAGAGAGAGACAGAGCATGAGTGGGGAAGCAGCAGAGAGAGAGGGAGACATAGAATCTGAAGCAGGCTCCAGGCTCTGAGCTGTTAGCACAGAGCCCGATTCAGGGTTTGAACCCATGAACTGTGAGATCATGACCTGAGCCGAAGTTGGACGTTTAACCAACTGAGCCACCCAGGCGCTCCTCAGTGTCTTTTCTATAAAAAGACCTCTCCAGGGGCACCTGGGTGGCTCAGTCAGTTGAGCGTCCGACATCGGCTCAGGTCATGATCTCACGGTCTGTGAGTTCAAGCCCCGCGTCGGGCTCTGTGCTGACAGCTCAGAGCCTGGAGCCCATTTCAGATTCTGTGTCTCCCTCTCTCTGACCCTCCCCCGTTCATGCTCTGTCTCTGTCTCAAAAATAAAACATTTAAAAAAATTAAAAAAAAAAAAGACCTCTCCACTAGCTCCTGTTGGTAGAGTACTCCTAACACTTTCAGTCTGATGCTGCCTAATGGAAACTCACGTACACTCAAACTCTTGAAAATTTAGTGCCTCAGTTTATCTTTTAACCCAAGTGAAACTAATCAATACTTTTCTTTTGGCCTGTCTAATTAGAGAGTATTCTCTAAAACTAGAGAGTATTCCATCTTTTTCTGGCATCTGAATAAAGTGAAAAATCATTCAAAAAGTAGTTAAAACTCAGCTATAGCCATCTGGAACCTTTTAACAGTACAGTTTTAAGACATATTTACATTTAATATGGCTATTCTGTTCAGGCTTTCTACTTCTTAGCAGAAATTAGTAATTTCAATTTCACTGCAAAATCTACAATGACCTCTACTGTGGTTATGGAGTTGCTCATAACAGCCTCAAAATTCTTTTAAATTCTGTATCTATGGTTTAACCTTTCTCCTTTCTAATGTTCTTCTTCTAATTTGTTTCATTTTGTTATTTATCAATATTGTGTCTCGTGTATCTTTTAGAACCAAACTCTACATTTTAAAAATCTGACCAACTTTTTTTGTTTTCTAGTTCATCAATTTCAGAATCTATACTTACTCATTTTATATTTAACAAAATTGAATAAGTAATGTTTCATAAGGACAAGATAATGGCGAAAATATAAGGGAATACTTTTTTTTTTAATTTTTTTTCAACGTTTATTTATTTTTGGGACAGAGAGAGACAGAGCATGGACGGGCGAGGGGCAGAGAGAGAGGGAGACACAGAATCGGAAACAGGCTCCAGGCTCTGAGCCATCAGCCCAGAGCCCGACGCGGGGCTCGAACTCACGGACCCCGAGATCGTGACCTGGCTGAAGTCGGACGCTTAACCGACTGCGCCACCCAGGCGCCCCTATAAGGGAATACTTCTAATGTTTGTTTATTTTTGAGAGGGGGGAGGGGCAGAGAGAGAGGGAGACACAGAATCCGAAGCAGGCTCCAGGCTCTGTGCTGACAGCTGTCAGCAGAGATCCCGATGCAGGGCGGAACCCATGAACAGCGAGCTTATGACCTGAGCGGAAGTCAGACGTCTCACCATTTGAGCCACCCAGGCGCCCCATAAGGGAATACTTTTAAAAGAAAAAAATTACAATTACACATCCTAACAATTAACTACTGTTAACAAATGTTAGTGTAACTTTCCAAAGACTTAGGACTCAAGTGCATTTCTACCTGTATTTATGTACTTTTAACAAGTTTGAAAACACTAATATATGGCATATAGAGTTCAGTACTAGTATTCCATGATTTCTACTCCGGACTTACGCTTATCCTCCTTCAACCTCCTGGTGGCCCTTCTCTGCCCCCACCCCCCGGTCTTGAGTTCAAGATTGCCACCTTTCATTCAAGGTCTCCTCCGTCACACTCCCGTTTTGGGAATGTTAGGCCGGGACTACATTTCCCAGACGTCCCGAGGATCCGCCGCTCCCGGAGCCCCTGAGGCCCCGCCGGAATTGGGTTGAAGAGCCCGGACACCTGGCGTCTGGGTAATGTCAGTACTGACGGAGGGAGGAGTGCGCTTTCTGGTGGTGCCCGGGACGGGGGAATGAATTCTCAGCCGAAACTTGAGCACTTAAACGCACCTGAGCACTCTTACCAGGAGGGATCGTGGGACGGGCTGAACCCACATCCGGGAGGATTCCTAGTTAGTGGCGTGTCGGGGAGTCGTCCACTCAGGATCCCGCTCTCAGAGCACGGCTCCTTGTGGAGAGTACTCTGGACTGTCTGCTTCCCGGCTTTTAACTACAGTTGTTAAGAGACCTCTGGGCATTTCCCAGTTTGGAGCGAGGACTGCTGCAGACGGGTTAACTTTGGGGACTGACCCTACCCCTGGCTGGGGGGCTACATTTCCCAGAAGCCTCCTCGGTCCACAGCCCTTCCCCCACCCAACAGCCACCTTATTGCTGCTTGGACCTGTCGGTGCGCCGAGGTCCTTAGAAGATGCTAGGCGAGGCTGGGCTGTCAGTACTGGCCTTCACTGAAGGCTAGGAACACGACGCGACACTGGGCGAAGACTGTTGTGCCGGCCAGGCTCCAGCTGAATTTTTCCTCCCCTGGACTACATTTTCCTGGGGGCTCCGCGGCATATTCCACTTCCGGCCGAAGTTGGCTTGGCCGGTGGTGAGTTGGCCGGAGTTCGGGTGTAAAGGGTCAGGGCGTTGCGGGTCGGCTGTGTCACCAGTTTGGGGCGGATTCTAGCAGACTGGAATGTGAGGACCCCGGAAAAGTGGATGCTGAGGGGCTCCGGGGCGGGGCCATGGTGTGTCTGGAGTCTAACAAACGGGTGGCCGTTGGGCATTTCTAGGCTGTGTCCTCCTGCTTGAAAAGTAAAGACGTAGCGGAGGTTGGGGAATGTCGAGGCCTCTAGTCTTCACTCGGGGGAGGGAGGTATCAGCAGCGCATCGGCACAGGGTGTGGGAGTGGTATCATGCTGGCTCTGAAGCTGGCTGGCGGTTTCTCGAGGTCAGAGGTGTCGCTGCTGTGTGACCTTCTGCCTGGACGGAAAGTTTGTGCGATACTCTCCCGAAGTGGTTTGTGAGCCCGACCTCCTTTGCTCGGCGACCAGTGCCCGTGGAGCAGTGGTTAGTACATTAAGCGAGGCTTTCTAAGGCCCAGTGGGAGAGCCCCACGTGGCCGGCTGCCTCTCGGACTCTGTCTACGCAGCCTGGAAGAGCTCAGTCGCCTGTGGAGGAAGGAGGCCACAGTCTGGGGTTCTCTCCCAGGACTCCCGTCTGGGCCCCTAAGGTCGCCTGCTTTCTGTGATGATAAGAGTGGGGATGGGGTTACAGCCTTCTTTGGCTTTGGGCTCACTCTCCGTGCCTGGAGTGGGGCCAGGGTTTGCTCTGATTTGGCCTCGTCTGGGCTCCAGAAAGGGTCTGTTGTCTCATAGTTTATTAACCACTGTCCATCTTTTTCATTTTCTAGGAGTCCAGAAGAGGAGAGAAAAGCCGCTGTACATCACAAGGCATGGCAGAGGTAAGTTGTATTTGGCACTCTCTTCTTGGAAAGGGCTTCTTGGTTTACAGAACAATATCCTATTTCAGGATTCTATCCAAAAAATTTACAATAGTTATTTTAAAAAAAAAAAAAAAAAGGGTAAGCGAGAAGGAAACCAAATTTATGGAGCAGTTTTCCTAAACCAGGTAAGAGTCTAACCCAGGACTGTCTGTTTTGCATACATTCTCATCCATCTAGAATTTCCATTTCCCTGAATTTTATCCATTCCCAGAATAGTTGTGACAGATGTGCCTCTCTGCTTTGGCAGAGAAGTTAAAGAACAGAATGAGGTTACTCACTTCAGTCTCACTAATTTCTTTGTTGTCCGCTTCAGGGTCACATGCTTCCAAATTTCTAACAGCCTGAAGTCCTGCCTGCCTGCATCAGCTCTATGTACTTTTTTCTCCAAGATAGAAATAACCTAATTGCTCTCTTTCTAATGATTAAAGTAAAATAGGGTTCTTAAAAACATTTCAAAACTTGAGAACATTTCAGAAAGTTTGTCAACCATGGTCCCACCATGTAGAGATAGAATTAATATTTTCAAATTTTGTCTGTACAAAAGTGTAGGTTTGTAATTTTGTTTTCAGAATGGGATCATGCTAGTGACAAAAGCAACTAACTTAACTGATTGTTAAGCCACTTATAGTTTGAAGTTTTTTACATGTGTTGTCTTGTTGAATCCACATTAACAACTCCATGAGATATTCTGTAATCCATTTTTTTTCCCCTTCACATTTTAAATTCTCTGAATTTGGACTGGTTTCACAATTCCTGGCCAGTCATAGTTTCACTGGTGGAATTTTTTTTCTTTCCTGGTGTATAAAGTAATGGTGGCTTTACAACCAGTGGCATCTCAGAATTGATGAAATATGGAATTACTCTAAGTTGATAGATGAGGAAATAGATTCTATTAAGTCACTTCAAATTACACATTTAACAAATTATACAACTGGGATCCCTCTACTTTTACCCACTTGTCAAAGGTCATTATCGTCTTTGGTTTATGTTGAATATATGTTAAGTATATTCTCTGTCATTTATAAGTTGTTTTAGAAGTTTTTTCACAGTTAATCTATTCTGTATGTGTTTTAGATTCAGAGTTTTCAAAAAATGTTTTCTTCTTTTATGTTATGGCCTTCCCTAATACAAATATAGAAAAGTCATTCATATTTTTCTAAAGTACTTTGTCTTTTGTCCAATTTAATCTTTTTTTTTTAAGTTTATTTATTTATTTTGAGAGCTTGAGCAGGGGAGGGGCAGAGAGAGAGAGGGGGAGAGGGAATCCCAAGTAGGCTCTATGCTGTTAGCACAGAGCCCAATGGAGGGCTCAAACTCACAAATTGTGAGATCATGACCTGAGCCAAAATCAGGAGTTGGACACTTAACTGACTGACCATCCAGGCACCACCACCCCCCAAACTATTTAATGTATAAGCATCTGGTGTGAGGTATGACCAGCAAATGTTGGTTGTAAAATTTCTAATATGGAGTGTTTATTTAAATTTTGTCTAGAAATAACCTAATAACCTAATTCCTCTCTTCCTGTGGCTTTGGAGTAGTCAGTTTTAAAGAATGGCAGTATTTGTAGTATATTCAGGTTTTTTCTTTGGATGTGTCTCAGTGTGGCTTTTCATTCTGGCCAATCAGTTCTCAAGGATTCCTTTCTCTTGAGAGACTCATAAAATACGCTTTATTTTTTTTAATGTTTTTAAATATTATTTAGAGAGAGACTGTGTAAGTGGGGGAGTGGCAGAGAGAGGGAGAGAAAGAATCCCAAGCAGGCTCTGCACTGCCAGCGAGAGCCCGACATGGGGCTTAATCCCACGAACCCTGAGATCATGACCTGAGCTGATATTAAGAGTCCGACACTTAACTCACTGAGCCATCCAGGTGCCCCTAAATACTCTTTCTCTTCTGGATTAATCTGTTTCTTCCTTTGTCTGACTTTTCTTCTGAATTCTGTGAGAATTTGGTGAGTTTGTCTTCCCCTTTTTATCCTGGCCAGAACCCTCCTCAGATTCTCAGAGGAGAAACTACATCCTCCCTATCCATTCTTAGCACATTTTGGTAAGGAAGGAACTCCAGCTCCCCTTGCGTTACAACCCTGGACATCTGTCCATTTCTCCCTTCATTTCCTCCTCAGAGTGGTGGATTGTCCTTTCTCTGTATCAGTGAGAAGCTATGCACTGTTAAAAAGAGTAGAGTCTTATCCTGGTTTTGCACTTTACTACCTTTGTGACCATGGGCTTCCTCATAACATCCTATATATAAAGTAGTCGTTATATAAGGTTTGGAGAATGTGATAGTAATGGAAATTCAACTGAATTTGCACTGAAACTGGCAACCTGGAGTTCTCCCAACTCCTACCTCCTGGTCCCAAATCCCATTGCTTCTGTCTGTTTCCGGTTCCTTGTTGTCATGCCTTACAACCTCACACCACTGTCTGCATCCCAGATCAGACTTTTGTGTAGGGAGAATAGTGCATTGTCCTCCTAATTGGACTACCTGGCTCTACTTTTACTCCTTGCCAATAAAATAGTCCAGGCATGTCATTTCCTTTATTCAGTAAATCCTTGTTACTTTCAGGACAAAGCTATACTTTTATACATTTCATTATACATTTACTGTAAAGCACATTCTATGTTTATTGGAGTACCAATCCTAGTATTGGAGAAGGCGGTTTAATCTTGGCAGGGATGATCTGTCATCTAAGACCTTTCTGTCGTGGCCCCTTTGGATTTCTCCAGTATCACTTCTGTCTACCCCTTTCCCAGAATACCTCACCAGTTATCCCAGTGAACTGTCTTCTCTTCAGACATACAGGCTATATTCCTTTCTCTACAGCTTACCCTGTTCACTCTACTTGGAATGCTGTTCAGGGGTGCCTGGGTGACTCAGTTGTTAAGTGTCCAACTCTTGATTTTGGCTCCAGTCATATCTCACAGTCATGAGCTCAAGCTGCACTTTGGGCTCTGCAGCTGGGAGTGGAGCCTGCTTAAGATGCTTAAGATTCTCCCTACCCCCACCTCCCCTGCTCACTTGTTCACTCTTTCTCTTGCTCTCTCCTCGAGAAAAAAAGAAAAGAAAAGGAATGCTGTTCAGTTTGTTTTTGCTTGTTGGAATCCTCTGTTTCCACCACCACCCCTGCCCCGGGCCCCAATTAATCTTCTATATGTTACATGAAACTTTCACATACCCTTTAACCTAAGTAAGTCACTATTTCATTTTTCATAGCAAGATTCATCTACTTGTAATTAGATGTAATTTATCCTGCTTAGAACCCCCTCAGCTATTAGAACAAGTCAAAATGTCTCATGATCTGATCCTTCTTAACTTCGTTACTCTGTTCCCTTAGTCACTCGACTCTAGCTATTCCCATAATGCACAGTGCTATCTCTTGCCTCTATGGCACAAGAAACACAAGAGGGGGCATATCCCATACCACCACTTTCTCTGGATTCTGTGAAGCCTGCTTCAGTCTCTTGATTATGCTTGGTAACTGAGTGACTGTGCTGACATTCCCCTATGCTGCGTCTGTTGTAGTTCTTTCCATACTGTATTGTAATTGACATTTTAAAACTGATTTTATTAAATATTGAGTGTGGAAAATGTATAATGTATGACAAATATCTGAACACCCATATTTAATTTTTTTTTTTTAACGTTTATTTATTATTTTTGGGACAGAGAGAGACAGAGCATGAACGGG
Source organism: Herpailurus yagouaroundi (assembly GCF_014898765.1). Lineage (NCBI taxonomy): Eukaryota > Metazoa > Chordata > Mammalia > Carnivora > Felidae > Herpailurus > Herpailurus yagouaroundi. The sequence continues at coordinate 3,196,818 of NW_024412425.1, forward strand.
GGAGGGGCAGAGAGAGAGGGAGACACAGAATCGGAAACAGGCTCCAGGCTCTGAGCCATCAGCCCAGAGCCCGATGCGGGGCTCGAACTCACGGACCACGAGATCGTGACCTGGCTGAAGTCGGACGCTTAACCGACTGCGCCACCCAGGCGCCCCGAACACCCATATTTAAAAAGTAGAATGTTGGGGCGCCTCGGTGGCTCAGTCGGTTAAGCATCCGACTTCGGCTCAGGTCATGATCTCACAGTCTGTGGGTTCGAGCCCCGCATCAGGCTCTGTGCTGACAGCTCAGAGCCTGGAGCCTGTTTCAGATTCTGTGTCTCCCTCTCTCTCTGCTCCTCCCCTGTTCATGCTCTGTCTCTCTCTGTCGCAAAAATAAATAAAAACATTAAAAAAAATTTTTTTTTAAAATAAAAAGTAGAATGTTAATTATTAAAAACCCCCATGAGTCATCCCAGTCCAGTCTCTATAGGTAACTTCTGAATTTTGTTTTTCATTCCCTTACTTTTCTTTACAGTTAAACATATGTGTTTATTTTTATTTTAAATTTGATATAAATAAAATCATACAGTTTGGAATCTTCTGTGATTTCATTACCTGTCTCTTAGTGTATATTCAGGAGATTCATTTATGTTGTGAATTTACTGTGTAGCCATCCATTGTATAAATACATTTTTTTCTTTTATATTACAAACACTACTCCTGTGAACGTTTTTGAACTTGTCTCTTGTGTCATGTGCAAGAATTTCTCTGGGCATATAACTAAGAGTAGAATTCTTTCTTGGGTCCACCTTAGTAGACCCTTCTCAATTGTTTTTCAGTGTTTATACCTGTTTTTAAACCCTGTTACCTCATATTCTCACCACTACTTGATATTGTTAGACTTTTAAGTTTTTACCTATTTGGTGGGTATGAATTGATACATTATTCTGATTTTAAACTTGCATATTTGGGCACTAAATAAGGTTGAACCCCCTCCCCCCCGCCCCCGACTCTTTTATGGTTTCTCTTTTCTGAAGTTCTATTTCGCGTCGTTTTCTAATGCTTCCATTGAGTTTTGTGTTTCCAGTTTTTTGTTCCTTTTGGTGCATTGTAGGTTATTTCTTAAATATTGTAGATTGACATTGTCATCCTTTGTCAGTTATGTGTGCTATACATACTTTCAATATGTGGCTTCTAACATTAAGTGGCAGTAGAAATTCTCAATTGTAATGCCATCATATTTAACACTGTTTTCCTTTAGTTTACTAACTTATTTATGTCTTGTTTACGAAATCTCTTTTCCTTGGGGCGCCTGGGTGGCTCAGTTGGTTAAGCGTCCGACTTCAGCTAAGGTCATGATCTCACGGTTCATGAGTTTGAGCCCCACATAGGGTTCTGTGTTGACATCTCAGAGCCTGGAGCCAGTTTCAGATTCTGTGTCTCCCTCTCTCTCTGTCCCTCTGCCACTTGCTCTCTTGTCTCTCTTTCAAAAATAAACATTAAAAAATTTAAAAAAAAAATCTCTTTTCCTCTGTGAGTAAAGGTACTCTCCCATGTTTTCTGTGAATGATATTGTTTTGCCTTTTGTGTTTCAGTCTTTAATTCAATTGGGATTGATTTTAGGATATGGTATATGGTAGGGGTCCAGTTTCACTTTTTCCATTTGGATAACTAACATCCCAACATCATTTATTTGAAAGGCCATCACAGAGGATTAGGCAAACTGCACGGTCTCAGGGAACAGGCCCTACAAGGTTGCCCTCACTTCAGACCTTAGCTCTAAGGTTGAGAGCCCCTAGGACCACCCTCATTTCAGACCAGCTGGCTGTAAATTCAGGGTTTCTCACAACCATCCTCAGGTTCAATAATTCACTAGAAAGATTCCTAGAACTCCCTGAAAGTTACCATATTCATAGGCACATTTATTACAGGGAAAGAATACATTAAAATCAGCCCAAGGGATAAGATGAATAGGGTAGAATCTGGGAGGGTCCAGACTTGAAGTTTACCTTCCCAGTATCAGTATGTGGCAATATGCACAGTATGGCCAACCAGGAAAGTTCACCCAAGCTTCAGTATCCAGAGTTTTTATTTGCCTAGAGATTGAGCTGATACCACATGGCCCAGGCTCTGAATACATGGTTGGTCTTTAAGGCATGGCCAGCCCCACCCTGAGCCATCTCATCAGCATAATCTTACACTGTGGTCTAAGGGGCCCACCATAAATAACAAAGACACCCTTGTCACTTGGGAAATTCCAAGTGTTTAGAAGTTACATCCCATGAGCCAAAGGCAACACCTCTCTTTGGAGGCCAAATTTCTTTCTTTCTTTTTTAATTTTATTTATTTATTTATTTATTTATTTGAGAGAGAACTCATGCACAAGTGGGGGAAAGGCAGAGAGAAAGGGAGTGTAGAGCTGATAGGGGACTCCACCTAACCACTGATCATGAGGAGATCATGACCTGAGCCAAAATCAAGGGTCACATGCTGCTTAACTGACTGAACCACTCGGGTGCCCCTGGAAGCCAAATTTACTATAGTCATCCTTTCCCCTCTGTACTTCATTGGCAGTTCTGTCAAAATTGAGTTTCCATGTATATGAATTGGCTGTTCTGTCCTTTCTGGCCCACTGCTCTGTTTGTCTTTCCCTAGTGTTTTCTTTCTCTGCACCAAAACCACATTGTCTTAATTAAGACAGCTTTATAGTAATGTTTGATATTTGTTAAGTCATGTTCCTCTACAATAGTTTTGTTTGCTGGGAGCTAAGCGATTTTTTGGCCTTTGGCTTCTTCATATAAATTTTAGAATTGGCTGATTAAGTTTTATAGAAATCCAGTTGTGATAGGGGTATCTTGATAACTCAGTTGGTTAAGTGTCCGACTCTTGGTTTCGGCTCAGGTCATGATCTCACAGTTCATGAGTTCGAGCCCTGCATTGGGCTCCGTACTGCCAGTACAGAGCCTGTTTGGGATTCTCTCTCTCCTTCTCTCTCTGCCCCACTCCTCTCACTCAAAATAAATAAATAAATAAAAATTCCAGTTGGGATATCAATTTGTACTGCATTGACTCTGATCAGTTTGGGGAAGATTGATGTTTAACTTTTTCTAATGTTTTTGTTTTGAGGGAGAGAGAAAGAAACAGTGTGAGTGGGGGAGGGCCAGAGAGAGAGAGGGAGATACAGAATCCAAAGCAGGCTCTAGGCTTTGAGCTGACAGCACAGAGCCCGACACAGGGCTGGAACCCACGAGCTATGAGATCATGACCTGAGCTGAAGTTGGAAGCTTAACTGACTGACTGAGCCACCCAAATGCCCCTAGTTTTGTTTATGGTTAACTTAGAAATTTTGGGCACATATTGGGGTGCCTGGGTGACTTAGGAAATCATCTGACATAAAGATGTTCTTTGGTTGTTTTTTTTTTTTAACTTTTTCCCTAAAGTTTTTTATTTAGAGAGAGAGAGAACGAGCATGAGTATGTGGGCGAGGGGCAGAGAAAGAGGCAGAGAGAGAATCCTAAGCAGGGCTCAATCTCACAAACTGTGAGATCATGGCCTGAGCTGCAGATTAAGAATTGGACACTTATGCAGCTGAGCCACCCAGACGCCCCTTATTTTTTTAAGTTTAAGTAGGCCCACACCCAACATGGGTCTTGAACTCAGGGCCCTGAGATCAAGAGTCAACAAGCTCTACCAACTAAGCCAGTCAGGTGCCACAAGATGTTCTTTAGACACTGGTAAGTTAAGATATGTTAAAATTTATTATTTTTTAATTTATTTTTTATTTTTTTGTTAAAAAAAATTTTTTTAATGTTCATTTATTTGAGAGAGACAGAGAACAAGCAGGGGAGGGGCAGAGAGAGAGGGAGACACAGAATCCAAAGCAGGCTCCAGGCTCTGAGCTGTCAGCACAGAGCCCGACACAGGGCTGCAACCCACGAGCTGTGAGATCATGACCTGAGCTGAAGTCGGGATCTTAACCTACTGAGTCACCCAGGCACCCCTAGTTTTCTTTAGTGATTACCATAGAAATTTTAACATATTGGGGTGCTTGGGTGGCTTAGTTGGTTAAGCATCTGACATAAAGATGCTGAATAGTATAAGGAACTAGGCTCTTCCAATTGATTAAATTATTTATATTGTCAAATGTTTTAATTCTATCCCCCCTTTTTTAAATTTTTTATTTTTTTGAGTGAGCAAGCATGCAAGGGAGAAGGGTAGAGGGAGGGAGAGGGAGAAAGAAAGAATCCTAAGCAGCTCAGTGTGGAGCCAGACATAGGGCTTGATCCCATGATGCTGGGATCATGACCTGAGCCGAAATCAAGAGTCAAATGCTCAACCAACTGAACCACCCAGGCGCCCCTACCCTTTGTTTAACCCCTACAACATTTTTCTTATTTTCTATATTTGAATGTTAGTTTAGGTTGTCCACATGTTTGCCACTTTGTTTGTTCACTGTTTTTATGTCTTAAAACTTCTACCTTGGAATCACTTTCCTTCAGATGGAAGTACATATTTTAATGAGTTTCTGGAGGGTTTCGTTTTTGGTTTTTTGAAAATGTTTTTATTTGCTCCCATTGTGAAAGATAATTTTCTTTCAGGTGAGATAGTGTGCTGTCTTCTGGTTTATATTGTTGCTATTGAATAATCATTTGGTAATAAGACTGCTGTTCTTGGTAGATAATCTTTTATCTCAAATTGTTTCTCATATATTCTCTTTGTTTTTAATGCTCTGCAGTTTTGATATAATTGTCTGGGGTTTCTTTTTATTCTCCTTGAGACTCTTTGGGCTTCTGAATAATGCTTGCATTTGCCAGTTTTGAAAATTTCTTAGCCTTAAGAAATTTGTTGTTGTTGTTTTTGTTTTAAGTAAGCTCTATGCCCAACGTGAGGCTTGAATTTACAACCCCGAGATCAAGGGTTGCATTCTCTACCAACTAAGCCACCGAGGTGCCCCCTTTAGGTCTTCAATTACTGCCTTTTCTCAGTACTTTCTACTTTTTCCTTCTACAACTCTGGTTAGGTACCTATTAAACCTCTCACTTATCTTCTTGGCATATCTTATACTTTCCCACGTTGTCTTTCTTGATAGCATTCTGCACAATCTCTTTTCATATCTTTTAGTCCAGTAATTTTCTTTTCAGAGATATTTATTCTAGCCATAATATGACTTAATTTTAAATATTAGGGTTTTTTTTTGTTCCAGAAGTACTTTTTCCTTTTAAATCTACCTGTCATTTTGTGGTTTTGTTTCTCACTCTTACCTCCTTTCTGTAATATACCTGTCATTATCTATGTAATATATGAATCTCTGCAGGTGTGATATTTTCCCCCTAACATTTTTATTACAGAAAGTTTGTAATGGAAATTTACAACAATTGCATGACTGATTTTCCTGACTCTCTGATCCTGGAAATAGCCCTCTTTGCATGTTTTCTTTTTATTTAGTTTTGTATTTAGGTGAAATTCACATAACATACAATTATCCATTTTATAGTATACAGTTTAGTGGTACTTAGTGTATTCACAGTGTTATGCTGTTTTATTATTTTTGACATTTGGGTCATTTTCCTTGGAATTCTACTTAGGGATTCTGAAGGCCTGGTTGAAGATTGTTCTCTAGGCCAGGTCTGTGTTTGTTTCTGCCAAGAGCACTGCCAAACCAAAGCCACCTTAAAGTAGGTTTATAGATGGCATGTTTTATAGAGTCACCTTAGTAATGTGCATGTGAGCCACACAGCTGTGGGAAGGCTGACTTGTGGTTATAGTTCCTCGGGAAAATGTTTTTCCTTTCCTTTCCTTTCCTTTCCTTTCCTTTCCTTTCCTTTCCTT
>NW_024412425.1:3202638-3245395 GCF_014898765.1 Herpailurus yagouaroundi
TTTCCTTTCCTTTCCTTTCCTTTCCTTTCCTTTCCTTTCCTTTCCTTTCCTTTCCTTTTTCCTTTCCTTTTTCCTTTCCTTTCCTTTTTCCTTTCCTGTCAGGATCCAAGTCAGCCCATTTTCTTTGCAGTACTCAAGAATGGGAGTGTTGCTTCTACTTTTTCTTATTTTGAGGGCATGGTCCTAGAGTTCCCAGGACTTTGCAGTGCAGAGCCTTTTAGACTTCCATCTTGACCAGCGATAGGCTTGGTCTCCTCTCCCCCCATTCTTTGAGTGTCAAAGCTCATGGTCATCTGGGCTCAGCAGAGGTTCTCTGGTAAAATAAGTGTCAGTGGCTCAGCACACTCCTCTTGGTTCCCAGTTTGACTTAATTTTAGCTTCTGAAGATTACTTTCCTTCTTTACCAGATCATCACTGCATCCCAAAATGTTTTCAATATTCAGAACATTATTTTTCACCTGGTAATTTGATCATGATAACCAGTCTTCCACAGAGCTTGATGTCCTGTGATTGTCTCCTTTTTTCTGTTTTTCCTCCCTGATTCTGAGCTTTTTAAAGGCAGGTGCTGGGTCTAAATCATCATGTCCCCGAGTGCCCCCACTGAGCCGGAGTCATGGGGGATTTTGACATTTTTGGATAACGGAGTCTTGTTTATAGAACTGCTGCTTTCCTCCCTTTCCCTTCTACCTCTGATTTCCCTTCACAGAGTGTTGTGCTTTGTAGTGACAAACAGAGCAGACTAAGCATTTTCTGCTCCCCAATGTGGAGAGCCCAGTTCAGGATTTTTTTTAAAGGATCTTCAGAAATCCCTGGTTGCATCTGTAACAGTCAGAAGTGGAAGACCATCAATTTCAGAGTTGGAGAAATCTAAATCTAGATTCAAAAGCCAGCAATGCTACCACTAACTGCAAATTTGAGTAAATGACTTTACTCTGAGCTAAAGTTTCCTTTGAATTAGGATTTGTGGGCCTCTCGTAAGGATTCATACATACAAGCACCATAAACTTAAAGTGCTTAATATGCAGTAATTGTACTTGAGATGACGTGAACACTATCAGCAATAAGGCTAGGGGTAGCAGTGAGAAAGGGTAATGTCAGGCAGGAAAGCCATGGTGATCTTGGTTGGGAACCAGAATGTGTTGGCCACAAAGATTCTGAGAATTGTGGTTTCTTGTAAAGCCATTGCAACTTGCATCCAGGTGGTTGAGCTCTGCCAAGACTACTAAGGACCTGCTGATCCTGGTGGGTTGTCTGACTCAGTATTGGTGATTCTGGGCAAGGTCTTTGTGAAAAGAAGTTTCAGTTGGGGTTCTAAGAACCCTAGTTCTGGGATGTGGGAACAAAGCTAAAGAGGTACCTAATACACTGAGCCTGTTAGGCCAGGGAGAGGCTGGAGATTTCTGTTGCAGAAACTGTTATCCAGGGTTGGGACTGTCCAAGTATTCAGTGCTCCTGGGCCTGGGGGCTCCATCCTGTCTTTGGGATGCACCCATGATTGAGGAGTTCAGTGTCTTCCAGGTTGTAGAACAAAGATCTGCCTGGGGCATGTCAGAACAGGCCCTTCTGAGTTCATATCTGCTGGGAAAGCCATTTCCTCTAAACACATTATGTACAGTTGGATTCTCTGGGGTTCTGGAAGGCAAGGTTTTGTTATTCTTCCTCAAATCAAGAAAGGCAGACTTTGTATGTGTGTGTGTGAGAGAGAGAGAAAGAGAGAAGAGCTGTCACTAGCAGGAAGATTAGAACAGGAGAGGGGAGGAAAATTTATTCTCTGTCTTTGAGGACTCTGAAGTCAGTCCCGTGACTCAAGACCGCTTTTGCTTCTTCCTCCGTTGCCTTAAGTTATGCATTTCTGTAGGATCAACCTGAGAAACAAATGATCTGTTTTTGCAACCCTAAAGCTATTATTTATGTGAATTGATGTTTCTCCCCTCCTTCATTGAATGCATTTTCATTTTAAAAGATTTGAGCAGGGGCGCCTGGGTGGCGCAGTCGGTTAAGCGTCCGACTTCAGCCAGGTCACGATCTCGCGGTCCGTGAGTTCGAGCCCCACGTCGGGCTCTGGGCTGATGGCTCAGAGCCTGGAGCCTGTTTCCGATTCTGTGTCTCCCTCTCTCTCTGCTCCTCCCCCGTTCATGCTCTGTCTCTCTCTGTCCCAAAAATAAATAAACGTTGAAAAAAAAATTTTTTTTTAAAAAATAAAAGATTTGAGCAGTGGATTTCTTTTTCCTGAAACTTAGTGCTTTCCTGAGCCCCTCCAAAGAACTTACTTGTTATCCATTCCAGTGAGTGATGTTACCAAAGGCTGCTGTCCCATAAGTGTTCCTCTGTTTTACAGGTGTTTCAATATTCATTCAGCAAACCACTTAGCATTCCTTAAGTGCATATCCTTTCACCAGGAATACTGATGGAGTAGAAATCCTTGCTGAAAATATTATACATTCCTTGTTAAAGTGGGCTTTTCATGAAGTGGTTAAGTAGGAACCCATGTTGCAAACTTGATTTTCTAATTAGACAAGAAGGTAATTGATCTTGATTTGTTACAGTATTTTCCCAAATCTGTAACTCTCTGAGATTTAATTTTAAGACTGGGGTTATGATAGAGATATGATAGATTGAGTGTATGGAGTTACGTGATATTACAAGAAGTCTGTGCCATGTAGACACCAATAAGTCAGTCCATTTTGAACTTACGTAGCGTATGCTCATCTTGGGTTGTTTCATTCTGAGTCTGGATCTTCCTCCATTAGTTCTGGCAGATCAGGAACAAGGAAAGTATAGGGACAATACAACCAGATGTATAAATTGTTGAGAAGTAAAGACTCATACTGCAAAAGAACTTTAGAGAACTTATGCAGCCTAGTACCCCAAAGTGAGAACATTGAATGTATAAGATGGGTTGTCATATAGCCAGTAAAAATGATGTCTATTTTAGAATTTTTCATGACATGGAAAAGTGAATAGGTTTTAATATTCTGGCATTTTTATGAACGTGAGTTTTTAAGAAATTATTAAATCACCAAGTTATATTCAAATCCTACTTTCAGAAATATACATTTTTAAAATGTTATTTATTTTGAGAGAGCGCGGGGGGGAGGGGCAGAGAAAGAGGGAGAGAAAGAATCCCAAGCAGGCTTCACGCTGTCAGTGCAGAGCCCCACGTGGGACTGGAACTCACGAATCTTGAGATCATGACCTGAGCCAAAATCAAGAGTCGGACACTTAACTGACCTAAATTGAGTGCTTAACCAGGTGCTCCAGGAAATAGAAATTTTATAAAATATTTTTGAATGATTCAGACTTTTAAAAAGTATTTCTTTATTGGGAGAAGGAGAATACTGGGGAAGGAGATAGTCACAAGTGTCGTGTGGTGAACACAGTGTGCCGTGTATTTGTATGTGTATATAGTTTAATTGGGAAACACCAGTCGTATGAACTTTGGTTATTCCCAAACCTGGGGAGATAATGGAAGGAGATAGTGTCAAGAGGTTACTTATGTAGTTACAGTCATGGTCAAGCATGATGTGTGCACCAAGAATGGTGTATGCTCTGATCACTCTTGTTTCCACACTGAACCACCTGTATTAAAGGGCCCAGCACAGCCTGTTACCTTACTAATGTTGTCACCTTACTAAATTTCTTTTTCCATTTTTTTAATTCCATTGTAAAGATTTTGTCCATTATTTTCACAAATAGTGTATTTATCTGTGGTTTCAGGGCTTCAAGTTTAAAGATGTGGCCATTTACTTCTCTCAAAAGGAGTGGGAATGCTTGCACCCTTCTCAGAAGGGTTTGTACCGAGATGTAATGTTGGAGAATTATAACAACCTGATCTCACTGGGTAAGTTTTTGAGCCCCCTAAAATTCAGAATTGGACTTCTGGAATTTTATGTTCTCTTAAGAATTTCTCATGAGTGCTTTTCACATTGCCTGGCTGAATTGATGATTCTTGCTTCACAAGGAAAGGATTATCCCATATGAAGTTAGAAATTGGCTGCTCCGTTGGACAACTTTTATCTTTTTTGTACCTGTGACTTATACCCCTTTTGTTGACTCTTAACCTATTTACTCTTCCTTGAAAATCATGGACTGATTTTAATTCCGGTACACGCCTAACATAACTTTGTCGTCCCCCCACCCCCACCCCCGCCCCCCCGCCCCCGCCTGCCTTTTTTTTTGAGCAGGACTTTCTGATTGTAAGCCAAATGTGATCTCCTTATTGGAGCAGGGGAAGGAGCCCTGGATGGTTAAGAGTAAGGAAACAAAAGAATGGTGCCCAGGTGAGTAATAGTGACTCCTATTGGGAAGACTGTGGCAGGTGGTCACCTAGGGAGCCTATGAGAAGGCATCACATCTGAGTTATTAGTAGGAAAGCTCACTGAAAAGGCCTGAGATCTGGAGAAGGAAGGATGTTTCAGCACAAAGCCTCAAATTTTCACTCCAGTTATCACTGTTGCTACCCTTCCTCATATTTGCCTCTGATTAAAGTGTACTGTTCAGTGGTTTTTTAGTATATTAGAGTTTGCGCCTGTGACAACAGTCTAATTTTAGAACCTTTCATCACCCCAAAATGAAACCCCATACCCATAAGCAATCAATCCCCACACCCAGCCCTCACCTTTTATTTCTGTAAGGTTGGTTGTGATATCCCTCTTTTATTCCTGATATCAGTATTAGTCTTTCTTTTTTTCTAGCTAAAAGTTTGCCAGTTTTGTTGAGCTTTTTCAAAGAACCAGCTTAAACTTACATTGATTTCCCTATTTTTCTTTTGTTTTGTTCATTTCCACTCAAATCGTTATTATTATCTTCCTTCTGGTATCTTTGGGTTTACTTGATTCTGTCTAGTTCCAAAATCTGATTTGAGATATTTCTTGTTTTTTGTTTTTTAATATAGGCATATAAGCTGCAAATTTCCCTTTAGGATCTGTTTTAACTGTATCCCATAAGTTTTGGTATATTAAGTTTTCCTTTCACCCAACTTGAAAGTATTTTCTAATTTCTCTTGTGATTTCTTCTTTGCCCTTTGGTTATTTAAAAGTGTGTTTTCTGTTTCCTTGTTGATCTTCTGGCTAGTTGAGCTATCCATTATTGAAAGTAGAGCACTGAAGTCCTCAATTTGTTGAACTGTCTGTTTTTTTTCTTCAGTTCTGTTTTTGCTTCATGTATTTTGGGCCTCTGTTATTAGACATACATACTTATAACTGTTACCATTTCTTTTTAGCTTTTTATTTCAAAATAATTTAAGACTCAGAAGGAATTACAGAAAACTACAGAGAGTTCCCTTGTACCCTTCACCCAGCTTTCCCTAATGATAACATCTTACCTAATCTTAGTACACTGTCAAAACCAGGAAATTGATGTTGGCACAATAGTAGTAACAAAACTATAGATAGACCTAATTCAGAATTCACTGATGTTCACATACACTCATTTTTTAATTCTAATTTTTATTATTCTTTTAGGTTACTGTGATTTTATGATGTGTATATTTATATAACCACTACCACAATTGGGATACAGAAACCTCAGCATTTTAAATATTTTTAAAGACATTTTTTAATGTTTATTTATTTTTGAGAGAGAGACAGAGCATGAGCGGGGGAGGGGCAGAGAGAGAGAGGGAGACACAGAATCTGAAACAGGCTCCAGGCTCTGAGCTGTCAGCACAGAACCCAACATGGGGCTCAAACTCAGGAACGAAGAGATCATGACCGAGGCTGAAGTCAGATGCTCAACCAACTGAGCCACCCAGGCACCCCTAAATATTTTTGATAAAACATTTTTGAAGCAATGCTATAATGTTTAGGTGAAAAAAGCATGGTACCTAACTTTTAGAGTCAGTGCTATTTCGGTTGTATAAAAAGGATTCTAGAAAACAATGGAAGGAACTAAAAGATAACAATGAATAACCTAGGAAGTAGCTAGGGTTAGGAAGGATGCTAGGCCTGCTGGAATTATTCTCACAGGGCATGAGAATGACCTTGTAGGGCAAAATAAGAGATTGTCTTATTAATAGGCCCCTTCTGGAAATAGTGTGTTTGGTAGAGAGGGGCCAAGTGTGATTATAGTTTAACACTTGGGGCTCTTTCTGGGCATTTCCTTGAATCATAAACCTTGAATTAATGGGCAGTGTTCAGACAAGGAAGAGCCAGTCTTACCAGGAGCCTGCAGAGGACTTAAGGGCTGATTTAAATTCTTAATCACTGACAATGCTATAAGTTTTCTTTTTTAGAAACCTGGCTATGCAATGGCCAGAGAAATGAATGTCTTTTTAGGGGAAATGGTTATAGGTAAGGCACTGCTGTGAGAGAAGATTTGGGGCAATATTATCAGACTGGTAAGACTTTTCAGATTGTGACACATGATATGAAACTAGAAGGATGAGTAGTAGGATCCAGGAGGTGTGGTGGGAATGCTATACCAGGTAGAGGAATCTCTTCATTGAAGGCACCAAGGAGAGAAAGCCTTGGGTGGGTGTCCTGGAAGACCTGAATGGAGGTCTACATCATGCAGGGCTTTCTCACCAAGTCTAGGAGTTTAGAGTTTTTTCCTTGAGGACACTTGGCAGCCATTGGAGGTTGTAAACAAGATAGGGACATGATTGGATTGGATGTCCTTTAGGGATTGAATCAGAGGGTTCGTGAGTAAAAATGGTAAAACTTGCTAGGAGGCTGTTGGGGAAGTCAAGATGATTTTGCATTGTGCTAGGATGAGACCATGGAGTAGGGAAAATGGAGAGATTAAAGATCAATGTAGAGGAATGATTCTGTAGCATGAGGAGTGATTGTACAGGGTAGGAACAATGGGAGCATCCTTGATGGATATTACTTTTTGATTTGAACGTTCCTTTAAGGTCCAGATTTTTTATTCCAACCCATGCTTTTTACAGTTTTCCCTTTCTACCAGATTGTTTTTATAAAATATTTAAAATAACAGCATCTTCTGACACCTGATGTCTGGAACTTTCCATACAGCATAAAATGCCAACATTATTTTACCAGTCTATATAGACCTTAGTTTTAGTGCCCTTCTCTGAAGGACAGCCTTATAGCATTCCCCAGTGTAAGTGGTATTTTCATTCGATTGCAGATATAGACCATACATTAATCACAGAACAATTTTTTCTTACCAGTTGTTCTAGGTTTATCTCTCTAGATTTCCCAACTGTTTGTCTTTTCTGCAACTTGCTTTTGGCTGGTCCAACTACCCTGGACCTTGGCAAGAACAAAGGGACTATCCCAAGCAACAGGGTGCCTGTACACAGCTCTGACAACTTACCTGAGCATCTCCCTTTGTCTCAGCCTCCTTGGTTTCCGAGTAGCTAAGTAACGGTCCAGTGTCATACAACTAGCAAATTGTGGGACTAGAATTCACAACCAGGCAGTCTGACTCTGTGTTCTTTGTCTCAACACATTACGACTTCATATAAATGGTTGCCATAGTATCCTCAGTTTCCATTAGAATTTTTTCAGAATTACATGAAAGATTTTCATTGTTGTGTAAAGATACCAGTCTTGTAGGGGACTGGTATAAGACATGTACAGATACACTAATGATGCTGGCTTGTTTGTGCCTTACCGCCATGTACTTGGGAAGTGCTGTAGAGAAGGCAGTGAAGCTGGGAAGGAGCAGAGGCCAGAAGACATTCCCCACATCTGTTAAATAAAACATGAAGTGATTACTCTCATTCTCACTCTTCTAATGTCATTATCTGCAGCATGTTTCCCTTTATTTCCACTGGAGTATCCTTTAGTATTTAGTTAACATTAATTGAACTATGTGCTAGGGATTGATTATATAATGGTGAGTGAAATATGTATTATGCTGGTTCTAGGCCACCTTGGGAGAAATTATCCCGGTAGATAAACCGATGAACAAATGTGTAATTCCAGAATTGAGGAAAAGATTATGAAGGCAAAGAACAGGGTACTTGACAGAAAATAAAGATATTTACAATGAAAGAAACTGGCCATGAAGGAAATCTGGAGCAGAGCATTCATTGAAATTGAGCATTTCCTAAAAATCTAAGATGAGAATGTAATTGGTAAGATATAGGGGTCCATGGAGGCCAGTAGAGTAGGTACTGGTGAGTGAACGGGAGAGCATCTTAAAATGACAGTGAATAGGGAAGTAGGGTCCAGATAATGCAGAGTTTTGCAGGTCTGGTAAGGAATTTTGTATTTTATTGTAAGCACAGATGGGATGTACTGTATTTAAACTGTACTGTATACAAACACACTTTGAGTTGCCTCTGAATCACTGAGAGAGATTAATAAAAATGCCAGTGGTCTTTCATTCATCAAAGAGTATTTACTCTGCAGATACAGTGAAGGGCAGACAGACAGTACAGAAGTAAACAAAGTATAATATTTCTGGAGTTTAGAGGTATATATACTGATGTCTGCAAGGTGGATGGATGGAGAGAGAGAAGGATATGTGATAAGGCAAGTAGAGCCAGATATTTATTGTAGAATCTAAGTTTTGGGGATATGGGAGTTCACTGTCCCAATTCTTTTAATTTTTCTTTATATTTGAAAGTTCTCATGATAATGTTGGAGAAATAGATAAAATGGCATGTGATGATAAGTACATTGCAAAAAATAAGTAGAGTCATGAGGGACCTGATTTGTAAAGAGTGGTCTCAAGTTTGAGTAGAGATCAAAATGGAGTAATTGAACAAGCCATATTAATATCTTAGGGAAAATATTTGCCGACAGAGATTCTGAAGGAGGGGTGTGCTTCACAGGTTTGAAGACCATCCCGTTGGTCAGGGAGTGGAGCAAAGTGTGCTAAAGAGAGGAGATCAGCAATGAGGTCAGACAGAGGCAGTGCAAGACAGGTTCAGGGAAGGTTTTGTAGACCTCATAAGAACTTTGACTTTTGCTCTGCTCAACAGGGAAATCCAGGGGAGAATTTTAGGCAGAAGAAAGGCCTGATCTAACTTACTTAACAAGAACACTTTGGCTACTGTGTTAGGTATGGGATATAGGACAGCAACAGTGGAAGTAGGGAGACCTACACTTAGAGAAGTGTATTAGCTTTGGTGAGAAGATGGCTTTGGACAAGGTGGTAGAGATGCTGATAGAAGGAGTCAAAACCTGGATATATTTTGAAGCTAGAGATGAGAGGACTTGCTGTTAGATATAATGTCCTACGCCTTTAGATTTCTCATTTAGTTGGTCTTAGGCAATTCCTGAATGTCATATTTGTAATGTTCCTTTGCTAATTCTGATTTTCGCCAGAGGTGAAGAACTACTTCTTCACAAATTCCCCTCATTTTCTCTATTCTCATCCCCTCCCTGCAATCTGGGGTGTTTTGTTTTGTTTTGTTTTGTTTTGTTTTTTTAGTTTCACTGCTGTGTTTCACTATTTAAATTATTCACTATTTTTAGTTTGTCATTTCTACCTTAGAACTTTCATGTCTCCTGCCACATGAAAATACATCCTATTTTCTTTCTTGTTATCTTACAGATTGGGAGTCCAGAGGAGAAACCAATACTTTATTTCCAAAGACAGACAGTTATGAAATTAAATCATTGCAACTGAAGATAAAAAGACTTGAAAGCTCTCACCTTGAGTGCACTAGGGTCAGAGATGACAGAGAAATGAAATGCCACTTGGAGAAACAACAGGAGGGACATTTCAGACAAGCCATAATAACCTCTGGAGAAGAGTCTGCTTCTGTTCAGTGCACAGTTCATGGAGTACTACAGACAATTTATACTAGAGCAAAAACCAATGAATGCAAGGGATGTAAGGAAGCTGTCAGGTGCCAGTCACACCACAGTCAACATGAAAGAAGTCCTAATAAGGAAAAAGACTGTAAATGTGGAGAAAGTGGAAAAGCCTTTAATAGTAGGTCAGACTTAATGAAGCATCAGAGAATTCATGAAAGCAAAAAAAGTAAAGAAAGTAAGAAATGTGCCTACATCCATGGCTCTGAAGTTACTAAACCTCAGAGAATTAATACTGGTGAGAAATCTCATAAATGTAAAGAATGTGGGAAAGCCTTTCATTCTGGCTCACAACTTAGTAAACATCAAAAGATCCACATAGGTGAGAAACCCTATAAATGTAAGGAGTGTAGGAAGGCCTTTCCATCTACTTCACAACTTAATTTACATCAGAGAATTCATACAGATGAGAAATACTATGAATGTAAAGAATGTGGGAAAGCCTTTACCCGACCCTCACACCTCCTTCGACATCAGAGAATCCATACTGGTGAGAAACCCCACAAATGTAAGGAATGTGGGAAAGCTTTTCGTTATGACACGCAACTTAGTCTTCATCAGATAACTCATACTGGTGAAAGACGCTATGAATGTAAGGAATGTGGGAAGGTATATAGTTGTGCCTCACAACTGAGTCTACATCAAAGAATTCATACTGGTGAGAAACCTCATAAATGTAAGGAATGTGGGAAAGCTTTTATCTCTGATTCACATCTTCTTCGACATCAGAGTGTTCATACTGGTGAGAAACCGTATAAATGTAAGCAGTGTGGGAAAGCCTTTCGTCGTGGCTCAGAACTTACTCGACATCAGAGAGCTCACACTGGTGAGAAACCTTATAAATGTAAGGAATGTAAAATGGCCTTTACTTGTAGCACAGAACTTATTCGACATCAGAAAGTTCACACGGGTGAGAGACCCCATAAATGTAAGGAATGTGGGAAGGCTTTTATTCGAAAGTCAGAACTTACTCATCACGAGAGAAGTCATAGTGGTGAAAAGCCCTATAAGTGTAAGGAATGCGGGAAGGCCTTTGGTCGTGGCTCAGAACTTAATCGACACCAGAAAATTCATACTGGTGAGAAACCTTACAAATGTAAGCAATGTGGGAAGGCCTTTATTCGTGGCTCACACCTTAGTAAACATCAAAGAATTCATACAGGACAGAGGAGTGAATGAAGACATGTGGGAAGGCTCAAAATTTTATTGATAATCTGCAAAGTCCTACTAGTTAAACACAAACCTACCTCCTGATTTTAAGGGATGTGGGAAAGCATTTGAGGATAACTTAATATCAGAGTTCATACTGTGGATACAAGGCCTTTTTTGAGGGCCAGAATTTATTTGACTTGTTACTGCTATTTGATAAATGTTAGTGGTTGGGAGGGTTCTATTTATGTTTCAAAATTTATTGGACCATCAGTGTTCAATTAATGTAAAAGTGATAAAACTTCATGAATGTGAGGAAAGTGGGAAGGCTTTGGAAGGCAGTTAATGTGTCAGTGACAGTCCTACAGACATTTCTCAGCATCAGGATCATTTTTACCCTGTGGGAAATCAGAGGATTCTTAATATAAATGTCATATATATAGGAGACAAATTTGCTTTAGCTTAAGTTACTCATCTGGTAATTCATGCTTGGGAAAGGCTATAGTAATGTTAAAAATGCAGCAGGTTATTCTATCCCACTCAAATCTTGTTAAATATTTGCAAGCTTAACCTCTAAAAATAACCTGAACTGAATTATAGTGGGACAGGACTTAACCAATGCTCAGTCTTTACTTGCCTTCACCATTTTAACTCATGGGCAAATGACTTAATTAGGTCTAAATTTTCTCACTTAAAAATTAGCAATATTAGCACCATCTTGTTAGCATTATGAAGATTAAATAATTACATAACATCCCTTAGAATACTGTGTGGCTCATATCGAAAGTGTGTTAAATAAGAGCTGCTTTCATTACTTTATTTTTATACTTGTGGATGGAGATCGTATGAGAGGAAGGCCTTATGTGTGCAGTGAATATAGGAACATCTAACGTCATCTTTTTATTGAATGTCAGGTAATTCCTTCTGGAGAAAAATTAAAAACTGAAGTTTTCATTCTCCTTGCCTTCTTGCTTCACTAGGGGAAAGGAAATCAAGGCAAATTACAATTAGAAATGAATGGGGGCGCCTGGGTGGCGCAGTCGGTTAAGCGTCCGACTTCAGCCAGGTCACGATCTCGCGGTCCGTGAGTTCGAGCCCCGTGTCAGGCTCTGGGCTGATGGCTCAGAGCCTGGAGCCTGTTTCTGATTCTGTGTCTCCCTCTCTCTCTGCCCCTCCCCCGTTCATGCTCTGTCTCTCTCTATCCCAAAAATAAATAAACGTTGGAAAAAAAAATTTAAAAAAAAAAGAAATGAATGACAGAGGGACTACGCATTAACATTTGTAGGATGAAACAAAGCTATACCCTGGAAAATAATTTCTTTCAATATGGGTAGAAAATGGGAGATGATTAATGGCCAGGATTCATTGTCAGTACTTGGTGCATTGCCTGTTCTAATAGGTCCCCTGTAAACACACGTTGAAATCAGAGGAATGAGGGAGTGAATAAATATTCATCTCTGGTGTGTAGAAAAGCTCTAACAAAATAAGTGCAAAGCAAAACAAACCAAAAACCTTGAAAACTTTTGAAATGGGAAAGTAAAAAACCCTCAAGCATCATGAATGAGAGGATATGTAACTACAAAAATGGAATTTTAAAGAAATAAGGCAGTACAGTTGTGGCAGACACTGTTGGTTACCTACCCATTGGTGTTAGCCATTTTCCCTTTGCCAGGACTGCCCATCTGAAGTCTAGCTCTTGCTGTCCTAGTTTGCTTAATAATTGGACATAGAAGATCTGAGCAAAAGTTATACGCAGGCTTTATGTTAAATTTTCTTTCCTAACAAAGTAGGGGGAAATGGTCCTCTTATACCCAGGATGCATGTCTCTATGTGTAATACCTGGAACTGTGGCCATTTTGCTACCACATGAGTAAGAGGCCGAGGTTGGCACAGGGGATAGATTGGAATTACCTGCATCCTTGATATTGTTGAGCTGATGAAACAATGTGGAACTGCCCTGTTCCTGGACTTTGAGTAAAATGAGAAACTTCATGCATATCAGTTTTAAGTTTATACTCACTTTTTTATGATATATCAGAGTCCTAGAAAAAAATATTTTCGTATGTATATACACATATTTATTCACCTTTAGTAAATTGGGGAAATGTTTATATTCGGCTTCTTTTTATGGTATATCTGAAATTGTAGTAAAACATTATTTTCTTAAATATTTTTTAGACATGTATATACATATATTCTACTTTGAATTAGTAAGACATGGGAAAATTTTTTTTACATTCAGCATTTTATAGTGTGTGTTTATATTCATCTTTTTAAAGCATGTCTGAAATCCTGAAAGATATTTTCCTGAATAAAGAATCAATAAACTGATTCCTCTCATATCAGAATATCTAACAGATAAAATCTTCTAACTGTTCAAGGTACAAAGAGTCACAGCTGTGAGGCTAGCATAACGCTTTTAAGAAATTTGGAGGGGTGCCTGGGTTGCTCAGTTGGTTAGGCATCCAGCTTCAGGTCAGGTCATGCTCTCATGGTTTGGAGTTCAAGCCCCGAGTTGGGCTCTGTGCTGACAGCTCAGAGCCTGGGACCTGCTTCAGATTCTGTGTCTCTCTCTGTCCCTCCCCTGATCACACTCTGTCTCTCAAAAATAAACATTAAAAAAAATTTTTTTTGGAAAAGTATAACATTCAAATCAAATCACCCCAAAAAATAATATTCACATTGTATGTGAATATTAAAATAAGTTAAATCTAGCAGCCTATTGAAGAAAATAGGGTTGTTGGGGAGTTTTTTTGTCCAGAATATGATTCATGACTTGATCTGTCCAGTTAATTTTTAAGTAATGTATAAATGTAGTGTTACACGTTGAAAACTAGACCCTAAAATAACTTTTTCCCAAAGTAGTAACTGAGAAACTATTAGAGCATATGCATATTCAGCTGCTGTGAAGTCACTGCAGTTATCCACTTAATCAGACCTCATGGGCTGTGGACACATTTGGAATAATCCCTAGTCGATTCCACTTAACGTCTTGCACTTTAGAAAATAATACTTCAAATAAGTTTAATGTAAACATGCATTATATGGTAAATCAATTATAGCTAAATGTCAGCCCATTGGAGGAGAATTTATAATAAAAATCCAAGCATTTTTAATTTTTTTGAGTATGCTCTATGCCCAATGTAGGCTTGAATTCCAGACCCTAAGATCAAGAGTCACATGCTCCACTGAGCCAGCCAGGTGCACCCAAGCATTTTTTAAAGGGGAAATGATTGCTAAATTTTATCTGTACTGGCATAATTATTCCGTAAGTCTCTTCTTTTTTTTTTTTTTAACGTTTATTATTTTTGGGACAGAGAGAGACAGAGCATGAACGGGGGAGGGGCAGAGAGAGAGGGAGACACAGAATCGGAAACAGGCTCCAGGCTCTGAGCCATCAGCCCAGAGCCTGACGCGGGGCTCGAACTCACGGACCGCGAGATCGTGACCTGGCTGAAGTCGGACGCTTAACCGACTGCGCCACCCAGGCGCCCCTCTGTAAGTCTCTTCTTGAAAGTTGTACGTACTGTTCTAAGAGGACAAGCTCTGCCCTTAGGAGGAATTGAATTAATAAAGATAGGCAAAACCAGGCACGATCATGGTACTGGTTTCATTATAATTTCTAATATTTTTTGACATTGAGATGATTCTCTTTCATTTTTTGCCCATGTATACATTTTCCTTTTTTCAACACTTGAAAATTGTATTCTAATTTTATATAACAAACTATCAGGGCGCCTGGCTGGCTCAGTCTGAAGGATATGCGACTCTTGATCTTGCAGTCATGAGTTCGAGCCCCACATTGGATGTAGAGATTATAAATAAATCAACCTAAAAAAAAAAAAAAAACTAGGAGCGCCTGGGTGGCTCAGTCAGTTGAGCATCTGAGCATCTTTTGATTTCGGCTTGGGTCATGATCTCACGGTTTGTAGTTTCGAGCAAGCCACGTGTCAGGTGACTTTCAGCATGGTACCTGCTTGGGATTCTCGGTCTCCCTCTCTGCCTTTCCCCTGCTTGCCCTCTCAAAAATGGATAAATCTTAAAAACAAAAACCCCACGTTCTCTTAATTGCCATTACAAAAGCCTTCCATGCTTTTTGCCATACTCAAGAAGCATGCCCACATCTAAGAAGTTTGCTTTGGTGGTGGTGGTGGTGGTGGTGTGTGTGTGTAGTGTAGCATAGTTTAAACGGGATCATGCTTACACATTAAGGTGCAATCCCCTTTTCTCACTTCGTAACTTACCATGACTGGGCTTCCTTCCAGTCAATGCCTACAAGTGTAACTTTTTAGCTTTTAGACTCCTACATCATAAAGACAAAGCATAATAATATGCAGCCCAATCTTCCACCAGTTCAGATTTGTTATTTTACAAATAATTAATTGTACAATTTTATTACACATGTATTATTTCCTGTTGGTGCTTCTGTTGAGTGGATGGATTCCCACCAGTTGGATTCCTTGCTTTACAACATAGTGTATTTTAAATGTAGTAGTTAATGCCTTATTTTCTGAAATTCGCCATTAATCTAGAAATATATGCCCATTCCCAACAACTTCAATGAAGAATGAATCTTTTGTTAAATTGAGTGAAGAAAAAAAGTGCGTTTAATTTGCATTTTCTTAACTGTCGTTGAGGTTGAGCGTTTATCATGTCTAAAACATCATGCCTAATGTTGCTGTGAATTCCTTGTTTTTATGTATTCCATGTTTTAAATTGGAGTAGTTTTTGAAGGAGTTTGTAGAAACCTTGTTTTGTTACGTACTTTGCAGTTGGTTTTCTTAGTCTAGCATGTATTTTTTACCTTTTTTAATGGCAAAAGAAATCAACAGACTTTTTCTGTGAAGGACCAGATAGTAAATATTTCAGGCTTTGTGGTCATACAGAATCTACTCTGCCTTTGTAGTGTGAAAACATACATAAACCAGTGGTTCTTAACCAGGGGTAGTTTTTACCTGTCCTACTCTTAATCCCAGGAGACACTGGGCAGTGTCCAGAAAGATGTTTGTTTGTCAGTTTGAGGGGGAGGGCTGCTGGCATCTAGTGGGTAAAGGCTAGGGATGCTCTGAATATCCTGTAATGCATAGTACAGTCCCTTACAACAGATCTGGGGGTGCCTGGGTGGCTCAGTAGGTTAAGCGTCTGACTTCAGCTCAGGTCATGATCTCATGGTTGGTGGGTTCAAGCCCCGTGTCGGGCACTGTGCTGACAGCTCAGAGCCTGGAACCTGCTTCAGATTCTGTGTCTCCCTCTCTCTGTGCTCCTTCCCCACTTGTGCTCTCTCTCATAAATAAATAAACATTGGGAAAAAAATTTTTAGAATTATCTAGTCCAAAATATCAGTGCTGAAGTTGAGAAATCCTGAATGTAAGAAAATGGGCATGGCTGTGTTCCAATAAAACTTTACACAACAAGCAACAGGCCACATTTAGGTATCCTTTTTGATGTATGATATCTACTTTTCTGGTATTGTTCCAGAATTCTAATTTTTCCAGACTTTCTTGTTTATGTTAAATTTTCTTGACTAAAATAATTCAGAAAAACAGTAGCACCTGTGTGACTGGTGCCTACTAACTAGACATCTAATTGTTTTTTATTAAAATTTTATAAAAGAAGTAAATCATTTCACAAATAAGTCTTCTCTTTTCCCTTCAGTCCTGCTCTTCCCCCTGTGTCTGAAGAGGCAATAACTTGGTGCACGTACTATCTGTAAAACCAATACTTAGGTGTACACACAAATGGCACACAATATGGGTTTCTAGGAAACAAATGATACGTATTTCTGTAATTTTTCTTATTGACAATATGTGAGATCTAAAACTTGAAAAATACCTAATTTTTATATGTTGTGTTGTGTTTTTATACAGTTTATTCATTGAAGTCCATTCATGAACTACAAAACAATTGCAGATAAGCTCATTTCTATATGTTTTAGCAAGGAATTGAATAAAGGATATTTTGTAATTTGAAGAATTTTCAGAAGGCCAAGGAATTAGACTTCAGGGCTGTACAATCCGGAAAATAACAGGATAAAGGCCCAGATATACCACAAATACAAAAGCTCAGATACATAGTTTCTTGAACAGTACTTGAATGTAGTACTGTTCAAGAAAATCTGCTACTGCCACTTTATGCTCATCACCTAATGTTCTAAGGACTGGAAGCTAGAAACTTCAACAGCTGCTTAAGGGGAACCAGTCACTCCTGCCACTGCGAATCCTATCCCTATGCCACCACCACCCCATTATGCTCACTTCCTCCACCTCCAAGGTTCAGGTAGTGCCTGGTGGAACCTAGATTGCATTCTAACTCCCACCTGCAGTGGAGTCCAGGTGAAGTATGTGGATTGTAATGAGAAATCACAATTTGGGATGATATGACAGATTCATTCTTGTCTGCCATCATCCCACTGAATCTGGTGGAACAAGTACATTTGATGACCCTGGATGAAATCATGGACAGACCATACCCTGAGTCCACCATATAAATCAAAACTGTAAGCATTATGGATGGGGGACTTCCCTCCATTAGCTCAGGCATGTTGCAGGGTGGGTGAGATGCCAGATGAGGAAAGAAGACATGGCTTCTGCCTTTCTGGTCCTCTTTCTCATCTCCCAACTTGCTGTCCCTAGTTTCTGATAGCTTGGATGGAACTTGAGTATTAGAGGTCTAGATCCTCCTTGCATAAGTAATAATGATCCTGTCACACTGCTCTCCACCCTTGGCTGTTCTCTGCTGGAGCACTTTTGTAAATTTCTTTGGAACCCCTTGATATATAAAAGAGATGATCTGTTCAACAATCTCACACTCCTTTTCTGATTTGTTCTACTTTAGTATTCTTTAAATTTATCTTTAAAAAATAAGATTTTCTTATTGTGATGAATTACATCAATTTGAGTTAAATGTTTCCTCATGATTAGGTTCAGAATATGTATATCTGCATTTATGAATTTTCGACAAATACTGTATCTCTTCCAGGCATTATGTCAGGGAGTATATGATGTGACTGTCTTATTAGTGATGGTAACTTCAACTACCTAAGATTGTGCTTTCCAGGTTTCTCCACTGGAAAGAATATTTTTTTCTTTGTAGTAAGTAGTATGCAGGAAGGTGCTTTTAGATTAAGATAGATATCCCATTCTCCATCATATGTTTAAAATCCATTGATGAGGGGCACCTGGGTGGCTCGGTTGAGCATCCAACTCTTGATTTCAGCTCAGGCCATGATCTCGTGGTTTATGGGATCCAGCCCCATATTGTCAGCACAGAGCCTGCTGGGGATTCCCTCTCTGCCCCTCCTGTCCTCATGTGCTTGCATGCTCTTTCAAAATAAATAAATAATTTTTTTTAAATCCACTGATGATTCTCCATTGAATCAATTGTTACTGTGATGGTCATACCCTATATGATTCTAATCCTTTTGGAATGTGTTTCATGGCTCAGCATATTCTCAATTTATATAAAACTTATGTGTGCTTGAAAAATGCCCACCCATCTGGCTCAGTCCATTGAGCATCCGACTTGATTTCAGCTCAGGTCATGATCCCAGGGTCATGGGATCTTGCTCAGCATGGAGCTTACTGATTCTCTCTCTCTTCCTCTGCCCCTCCTCCCTGTTCATGCTCTCTCTCTAAAATAAATAAAATGAAAAAAAAATGTTTTTAATGCCTACCCATCAACAAGCTACTCGTGAGGCTGCTTTTTCTTTAAAGTTTATTTTTAAAAAAATTTTTTTTCAACATTTATTTATTTTTGGGACAGAGAGAGACAGAGCATGAACGGGCGAGGGGCAGAGAGAGAGGGAGACACAGAATCGGAAACAGGCTCCAGGCTCCGAGCCATCAGCCCAGAGCCTGATGCGGGGCTCGAACTCCCGGACCGCGAGATCGTGACCTGGCTGAAGTCGGACGCTTAACCGACTGCGCCACCCAGGCGCCCCTAAAGTTTATTTTTGAGAGAGAGTGAGCGAGCAGGGGAAGAATAGAGAGAGAATCCCAAGTAGGCTCCATGATGTCAGTACAGAGCCTGACTCAGGGCTCAAATTCACAAACCATAAGATCATGACCTGAAACAAAACTCAAAAGTCGGATACTTAACTGACTGAACCATCCAGGTGCCCCCCTCATAGGACTACTTCAAAATGTTGTGCAAATAATCATCAATTTGATAAATTAATATGTATAAAATGTTCAGAATAGATCCTGAATGACCTGTAAACTGTTGATGAGGATGGTAATACACATACTCTTATGTAAAACAAAACAAAAAAAAAGCTGCTGTTTTTATTACTATCATCTAGAGTCATGAATTTTCCATTCTTGTAATTTTTTTTCTTCAAAAAAAATTTTTTACTCTTTATTTTTGAGAGTGAGAGCGTGGGTGGGAGCTAGGGAGAAACAGAGAAAGGGGGGAACAGAAGATCTAAAGTGGGCTTTGCACTGACAGCAGCAAGCCTGGGGTAGGGGGTGGGGGGACTCACACTCAAACTGTGAGAACATGACCTGAATTGATGTCAGACATTCAACCAACCAAGCCACACAGTCACCCCCTATTATTGTATATTAATACAATTGCAACAACATTCTATTGTGGAATTGACTCTTTGCTTTCAGGCATAGACTCCTATAAGGAAGGAAATCCAAAGAGGAAATATTTTTTGTCTGCTAATATTCAAGAGGGAAACTCCTCTGAGTATGGGTAGAAACTGGCAATAACAGTTATCCATAATCTTGACTGCTTTTATTTTAAAAAAAAATTTTTTTTTCAACGTTTATTTATTTTTGCGACAGAGAGAGACAGAGCATGAACAGGGGAGGGGCAGAGAGAGAGGGAGACACAGAATCGGAAACAGGCTCCAGGCTCTGAGCCATCAGCCCAGAGCCTGACGCGGGCTCGAACTCACGGACCGCGAGATCGTGACCTGGCTGAAGTCGGACGCTTAACCGACTGCGCCACCCAGGCGCCCCTCTTGACTGCTTTTAAAGATTACTTGGCACATCTCAGAAATCAACATATTGCGACAATTATTATGGAAGTGTGACAACATAAAACTGGGAGGATCCACATAGGATAACTAAACAAGCAGAATGACTAGAGAAGTGAAGAGACAAAGATTAGTTACTGTATATGTGCTTATTTCTGCTGTCTCCCTAAAGTCTTGTTAAAATGACAGTAACAGAAAGTACAAAATCAAAAGAACAGAGGATGGAAGGGGCCATAACAGTAGAAACAAATGTCAAGATGGAAGATGGAAAGCATATGAAAGGTTGTCACCTAAGAAGCTACAGGAAGTCTTGAAGAAGAAAATCTCATAGGAAAGTGAGATATTTTGTACCACAAAATACCAGAAAGGCCCCCAGCAATCCCATTGCAGCAATAATAGTGACAACAGAGACAGCTGGGCCAGTTCCTAAAATTCCAAGGGAGGAAAATCCTCTTTGACCACAGGATCTGTGTTTCCAAGAACATATAGGGAGTCCCATTGCTTTTTTTTCTATCCTTTTACTGCTTGGCCCTACACGTTGGCAGGAAATGAACAGCAGACAAAAAAGCCAATGCTTCACCTTTCTACCCAGAAGAAAGGAAGAAATGGTCTCTGAATCGGAATGTGTTGGGAAGATCAGAGAAAATGGAGCATAAGAAAACAATCCCATAAAATTTTGTATGAACTGGAAGCACCCCCCAAGCTGTGCATTCATCAATCTGACCCTAAATAGCATATTAAGACTTTGAGAACTAAAATATAGGGTAGACCACCACCCAGGTCTCAGACTGGCCACTAGGTGGCACAGACATGGAACAGCTCTGAAGAGAACTACAAAGATTAAAAATTAAACTGAGGTTGAAGCCACAGCTTACAGAAGGTAAGCAGGAGCTTGTGGCCTGAAACTTACTGGGTTGATTGCCTGCTACACAAACAAAAAATGCTTTAAACGAGACCCAGAGAAATATAATAGTTAAAATGACCAAGATACAATCCAAAATTACTATAGATAGAATGAGGAAAATCATGTCATCTCACAAAGGAAGAGATAATAAATGACACCAATTCTGAGATAACAGGTGTTGGAATTAAGAGACAAAGCCTCTAAGGCAACTATCATAGCCAAACTCCAAGAACAAGGGGCAAATACACTTGAAACAAATGGAAAAATAGAAACTCTCTGAAAAGAAATCAAAGATACAAAAAATATCTAAATGGAAATTTTAGAACTGAAAATTACAGTAACAAAAGTTCACCATATGGGCTCAATATCAGAATGAAAATGATAGAGGAAAGATTAAGTGAACTTGAAAATTGATTAATGGAAATATTCTAATCTGTATAACAGAAAAAACAGTTGAAAGAAATTATCAGGAAGAAATTATAACAATTTCCACAATCTCCTCCAGAAACTGAAAGCATGAGAAAACTCTAATAACCCATTCTATAAGCCAACATTATTTTAATACCAATCCCAGATAAAAATATTATAAGGAAGACTACAGATTAATGTCTCTCATGAATAATAGATGCAAAAATTCTCACAAATAATATTTTAGCAAATCAAATCCAACAATGTATTAAAAAAATTATACCATGACCAAATGGGATTTATCCTAACTGATCAACATTCAGAAATTAATCAATGTAGGGGTGCCTGGGTGGCTCTGTTAGTTAAGTGTCCAATTCTTGATTTCAGCTCAGGTCATGATCTCATGGTTCATGAGTTTGAACCCCATGTCAGGCTCTGTGCTGTCAGTGTGGAGCCTCCTTGAGATTCTCTCCCTCTTTCTCTGCCCCTCCCCTGTGTGCATGTGCTTGCTCTCTGTCTCTCTCTGTCTCTCTCTCTCTCTCTCTCTCTCTGTCTCAAAATAAATGAATAAATTTAAGAAAAAATCAATTGATGTAATCCATCACATCAACAGACTAAAGAAGAAAGATTGTGGGATTTTATCAATGATACAGAAAGAGTATTTGACAAAATCTGACATTCATTCATGACAAAACATTCCCAGAAAATTAGGAGAAGAGGAGAATTTCTTCAACTTGATAAAGGCATCTACAAAAACCCCACAGCTAACATCATATTTAATGGGGAGAAACTGAACGCTTTTTCCCTCAAATCAGGAATGAAGCAAGGATATCCTCTTTTACCAATCCTTTTCAACATCATACTGGAAATCCTAAGTAGTTCAAAAAGACAAGAAAATAAATAAAAGGTACACAGATTGGAAAGAAACAATACAATTTTCTTTGTTCACAGAGGACACAATTGCCTGTACAATCCCAAAGGATCAACAAAACTTCATTCTTTTGTCTTGAATTGACCAATCCAGCCTTAGCCCAGAAAACATGAAGCACTCTGCCACAGACCCTAATACAGGCATGTGTCCCAGATCCTATCTCTCTCTCTGTGCTGTGGCTTGACTTCCAACACAGGCCCTCAACGTGTGCTTTGTACTTTCTCCAGGACCTGTGAGTAATAATTTATTTCAGTTTCTCTTATAGTTGTTTCTTGAACCATGGCTCACTCTCCAGCACCCTTGTGCTCCACTTAACAAATGTGAATTTGACAGATTCATAACAAAATCTAAGAAAATATGTACAGGATCTATATGAAGAAAACTATAAAACTGATAAAAGAAATCAAAGATCTGGGGGCACCTGGGTGGCTCAGTCAGTTAAGCATCCGCCTTCAGCTCATGATCTTACAGCTTGTGGATTCATGCCCTGCGTGGGGTTCTGTGCTGATGGCTCAGAGCCTGAAGCCTGCTTCAGATTCTGTGTCTCCCTCTCTCTCTGCCCCTCCCCCCTCACACTCTGTCTCTGTCTCTCTGTCAAAAATAAACATTAAAAATAATAATACAGGGGCGCCTGGGTGGCGCAGTCGGTTAAGCGTCCGACTTCAGGTCACGATCTCGCGGTCCGGGAGTTCGAGCCCCGCGTCAGGCTCTGGGCTGATGGCTCAGAGCCTGGAGCCTGTTTCCGATTCTGTGTCTCCCTCTCTCTCTGCCCCTCCCCCGTTCATGCTCTGTCTCTCTCTGTCCCAAAAATAAATAAACGTTGAAAAAAAAAAACATTTAAAAAATAATAATAATAAAAAAAGAAATCAAAGATCTAAATAAATTAAGAGATGATCCAGGTTCATGAATTAGAATACTCAGTATTGTGAAGAAGTCAACTGTTCCACACTTGATCTACAGATTTAACACAATCCCAATCAAAATTCCAGAAAGCTACTTTGTAGATATCAGCAAAGTTATTCTAAAATTTATATGGACAAGCAAAATCCCCAGAGTAGCCAGAACAAATTTGTAAGGCTCACATTACACATTTTCAAGACTTACTATAAAGCTACAGTAATCAAGACCACAAGGTATTTGAGAAAGAATAGAAAGAATGCATCCATTGAACAGAATAGGTCCAGAAATGGACCCACACAAATATAGTCAACAGTGCTTTGACAAAGGAGCAAAGTCAACTTAATAGCAAAAGGATAGTCTTTGGGGGCATCTGGCTGACTCAGTTGGTGGAGCATGTGACTCTTGATCTTGGGGTTGTGGTTTGAGCCCCATGTTGGGTGTAGAGATTACTTAAAATCTTAAAGAAAAATAAAGGATAGTCTTTTTAACAAATGGTGCTGAAACAATTGGATGTACATCTTTAAAAATAAACACAGACCTTATATCTTACGGAAAACTTATTTCAAAGT
Source organism: Herpailurus yagouaroundi (assembly GCF_014898765.1). Classification (NCBI taxonomy): domain Eukaryota; kingdom Metazoa; phylum Chordata; class Mammalia; order Carnivora; family Felidae; genus Herpailurus; species Herpailurus yagouaroundi. The sequence continues at coordinate 3,226,217 of NW_024412425.1, forward strand.
TTTACCATATGTAGATGTATAGATGTATTTTTTACCTTTTCTAGGAAAAACACTCATTTTCAAAAGTAGTTTTGTTTTGCTGTAAAGATATATGTAACTATATACCTATGGGGAGGTTTTTTTTTCCCCTTTATCTAAAGGAAACCAATGCAAATCATGTTGCCTGAAGATGTTCACTTTACTTAAATAGTAAGACATTTAAAACCTAAAATTTTCATTTATAAAATTATGGAAAATCAAAATTGTGTCATATTGTGGCAATTATTTTTAACAGCACCAGATAAGAAAAACTAAAATTTTATTGCAGTGAATGGCTGACATTTATGAAGATGGCCCCAAATTAGAAAGTAACAGAAGGTTCTTTAGTTGCAATTTGATTGATTTCTCCTTTTTAGTATTTATAAGCTTTACATTCTTTTAAAGGATATTATTCCGGGGCACCTAGATGGCTCAGTTGGTTGAGACTTAGACTTCGGCTCAGGTCATGATCTTACAGTTCGAGCCCCACGTTGGGCTCACTGCTGTCAGTGCAGAGCCCACTTCAGATCCTCTGTCCCCCCTATCTATCCCTCTCCTGCTTGTGCTCTCTCAAAAATAAATAAATAAACATTAAAGAAAAAAAAGACATTATTCTATGGCTGGGAATGGAGGGATAGAAAAAGAACTGTTAGGTAAGAGAAAAAAATTAATGTTTCTTAGTATAAAGGTAAATTGGGTCATTTTATATTGGTTCTTAACAGATTATTAATACACATGTACTAGGGTGAAAGGGCTTTCTCTGCCCATCTACTACTCTCATACAAATGCAATGGCCCAGAACTTCTTACTGTTTTAATCACAGGGCAGTTCAGCCCTTGCCAAAGAGATGTACTAATCTGATTACATTGCAGTTTATTCCCTACTCTACTGCCAACTCCCACTCTTCATCTTTCATTCAGTTATATGGGAAAGATCCAAGGAAAAATTCAAGATAATGCCCTACTCCAATAGAAGTGGTAAGCCAATGGATAAATCAAACCAAAGTGAAATCCTAACAGGGGCACTTCCCTGGCTCAGTTAGTAGAGCATGTGACTCTTGACCTCAAGGTTGTAAATTTGAATCCCACTTTATGTGTAGAGATTATTTGAAAATACATTCTTAAGGGGTGACTGACTGGCTCAGTCAGAAAAGCATGCAACTCTTGATCCTGGGGTCATGAGTTCAAGCCCCACATTGGGTATAAAGATTACTTAAATAAAGAAAACTTTTAAAAAAATCTTTAATGTGAAACTATAAGAGAAATAATTGACATCACAGGCAACCTTAAAAATTTAAGTGACAACATAAAAAACTAAGTGTATACTATAATTACAATGATTTTCACCTCCCAGTTATTTATCCATTTGCCTGTTTTGTTTCCAGTTTTTGGCTATTATAAATGTGTAATATATTCTTTCTTAATTGAAGTACAGTTGACATCTGTGTAATACATGCTTCATTGAACTGGGGAGATTCCCTGAGATAACTCTTTCAATATTCATCCCTTCTGTGAATGCAAAAGAAAAAAAAATCACTTGTGATAATTTACCTCCCTATTTAGTACAATAGGTCTTGCTTTCATTTGTAAACCACAATTTCACTATTATAGAGCCTGGTGGCTTTTGAGGGCCAGCGGTATCTTTAGAGTTCTTCCAGAATTCAGGCATGCAGAAATGTTATTAAGGGAAATGGTGATTTTTTTCAAGAGAATAAAGGACTGATTATTAAGCCTGAAACAATCTGTTAATGGCTTACAGCAAAAATGGAAAGTAATTAGTTCTCTGGTTTTTTTTTTTTTTAACGTTTATTTATTTTTGAGACAGAGACAGAGCATGAATGGGGGAGGGTCAGAGAGAGAGGGAGACACAGAATCGGAAGCAGGCTCCAGGCTCTGAGCCATCAGCCCAGAGCCCGACGCGGGGCTTGAACTCACGGAAGGTGAGACGTGACCTGAGCTGAAGTCGACGCCCAACTGACTGAGCCACCCAGGCGACCCGTAGTTCTCTGTTTTTGATTGAACTAAAAAAACATTGTCATGGGTGATCTTAAGGCTTTAAGTGAATAAATGTACAACTTCATTAGTGTTGAATCCAAGTTAGCTTGTGGTCACTCAGTTAAAAACTTGAACTCTAAAAATACCCTGCATATCTTTGTGCTAACATTTTTATTGAGGTTTTATATAGTTAAAATGTGTCAGTGTCCTCCAGCCGATTACCACCAGGAACATTCCTTATATTCAAACAAGCTGGGTTTACTGCTCATTGAAGCAAACGGGAACACACAATATTGAGTTTGTGTTTATTAATTTAGAGAAGGTTTAAGGAAATGGGCTTTGTTCTGGATTGGATGTTGTCAGGAATCAGGTTAATTCCATAACTGCATATCTTAATAAATCTTATCTATAAGGAGAGAAGACTAAAGGAAGGTTAAAATGGTAATTGGTAAAGAAATGGCAGTCATTTCATATCAGATAAAGGGTTAGTATCCAAACTCTATAAAGTTTTCAAACTCAACACCCAAAAAGCAAAAAATCCAGTGAAGAAATGGGCAGAAGACATAGACACTTTTTCAAAACCATCCAGATGGCTAATAGACCCATGAAAAGATGCTGAACAGCACTCATCATTAGAGAAATACAAATCAAAACCACAATGAGATACCACCTCACATACCTGTCAGAATGGCTAAAATTAACAACTCAGGCAACAATAGATGCAGGTGTGGATGTGGAGACAGGGGAACCCTCTTATACTCTTGCTGGGAAAGCAAACTGGTGCAGCCACTCTGGAAAATAGTATGCAGGTTCCTCAAAAAGTTAAAAATAGAACTACCCTATGACCCAGCAATTGCACTACTAGGTATTTATCCAAAGGATACACAAATGCTGATTCGAAGGGGCACATGCCCCCCAATGTTAACAGCAGTGCTATCAACAATAGCCAGATTATGGAAGGAGCCATTGACTGATGAATGGATAAAGAAGATGTGGTATATGTATACAATGGAATATTACTCAGCAATCAAAAAGAATGAAATCTTGCCATTTGCAACAATGTGGATGGAACTAGAGTGTATTATATTATGCTAAGCAAAATAAATCAGAGAAAGACAAGTATTATATGATTTCACTCATATGTGGAATTTAAGAAACACAACAGATAAACATAGGGGATGGGAAGGAAAAATAAAAACAGGGAGGCAAACCATAAAAGACTCTTAAATACATGGAACAAACTGAAGGTTGCTGGAGGGGAGGTGGATGGGAGGGATGGGCTAAATGGGTGATGGACATTAAGGAAGGCACCTTTGGGATGAGCACTGGGTATTATATGGAAGTGATGAATCACTGGTTCTACTTCTGAAACCAATACTACACTGTATGTTAACTAACTTAAATTTAAATAAATTTAAAAAAATACTTTAAAAAAGAAGTGGCAGTCATTCGTGCTATCCAGGAATATATTTAGCGTTCTGTAGTTTGAAAAATGTTCATGTTTTGTCTGTGTTTAGATACGATTACAGAGTAATTTTGTTTTTGTCTTGGTCCATCAAGGTCACAGAACTGCATATCTAATGTCGATGTTATGTGAAATCACTTATGATCAACAGGAAAACACCAAGATGTAGTTAATAGTGCCAGGCTACCTCCCACATATCAGCAGCAGCTTTTCTCTTTCTTAAGTGCATAAAGAGCATAAATCTTAAGTGTACAGCTTGATGTCATTTTATCAACTTTATTAAGTTATATACAATGAATTACACTCATTTTAAGTATACAGCAAAGTTTTGAAAGGTGATACCCATGTAACTACCATGACAATTAAGATGCAGAACATTACCATTGCTTGAGAAAGTTCTTCGTGGCCCTGTAGTTAACCTCTCCCACCATACCTTGTTCCAGACAACCACTGATCTGCTTTCTGTCACTGTAGATTAGCTTGCATTTTCTGGAATTTCAAAAAAAAAAAAAAAGGAATCATACAGTATTTCTCCATTTGTGTATTGCTTTTTCACTTAGAGTGCTTTTGGCATATGGTTTTATTTCTTGTGGGTATATTTCTTTTTGGGTATATTAACTAATTCCTCAGTTAGTTGTTAAGTTTGTATTTTACTCTATTAGAAATTGCTGAGGCACCTGGGTGGCTCAGTTGGTTAAGCATCAGACTTCAGCTCAAGTCATGCTCTCATGGTTTGTGAGTTCAAGCCCCACATCAGGCTCTGTGCTGACAGCTCTGAGCCTGGAGCCTGCTTCTGATTCTGTGTCTCCCTCTCTCTCTGCCCCTGCCCCACTCATGCTCTGTCTCTCTCTCTCTCTCAAAAATAAACATAAAAAAAAAAAAAAAGAAATTGCTAACCTGTCCTCAACAGAGGTCATTTCATTTTACATTCCCATAAACAGTATTGGAGAGTTCTAGTTGCTCCATATTCTCACCAACACTTTGTATTGTCAATCTTCTCCCCCTCCCCCACCCTCAGCCTGTACTGTCAATCTTTTTAATTTTACCTATTCTATTGCTTGAGCTGCAGTCTCTCATTGTGGGTTTTTGGTTTTGTTTTTTAAGTAAGCTCCATGCCCAACATGCCCAACTCATGACACTGAGATCAAGAGTTGGATGCTCTACTGCCTGAGCCAGGTACCCCTCATTGTGGTTTTAACTGGCATTTCCGTGATAACTAATGATGTTGAGCATCCTTTTGTGTGCATATTGGCCACTCTTGTACCTTCTTTTTGAAATACCATTAAGACTGAAGGTTTTTGTTGTAGGTCAGCATTTACCTCAAAAAACCAAATAGGGACCAGAGAATGTATTGGTTCTGAATGTATTGGTTACTGCAGAGAAATAGTAACATTTGGGATACTGAAGAGGTAGAAGTCTTAAGACTATACACCTGAATAATGGAAAGGTAGAAGAACCTATTGTCTTTAAAAATATGATCTAAAAGACACGATTTTTAGAGAGGAGGGACATCTTTCCTGTAGTTGAGATTTGACCTTAAGACTTGCTTCAATAGAGACACAAAAACTTAGGGAACTGAGGAGAATCAATTAAAAACAAAACAAAACAAAACAAAACCCTGAATATGGGAGGCACCAGGGTGGCTCAAGTAGATTGAACATCCAACTTTGGCTCAGGTCATGAGTTCAGCTCATGAGTTCGACTCATAGTTCATGAGTTCAAGCCCTGCATCAGGTTCTCTGCTGTCAGAGCAGAGCCCACTTTGGATCCTCTGTTTACCTCTCTCTGCCCCTCCCCTGCTGTACTCTCTCAAAAATAAACACTAAAAAAAAACAAAAACAAAAACAAAATACCACTGCCTGTGCCAAGAGCTTCCTTTTTCAAAAAAAAAAAAAAAAAAGAAATCTGAATATTGAATATTTAATAAGTGCTTCCAGATAGTTGGTTTTCATTTCTTTTCAAATGTCTTTATCAAAATCTCCTGCTCCTCCTACTTCAGATGAAACATAGAGTAAGAAGATAACCACCAAAATACTCTGGGATATATATAGTTTGTAGCTTAGCAAATAAGTCTGGCTTAAATTTTGTGTATTGTGTGTGCACCAAAACCCAGGACGATGGCTTAAATCTGAAGTGGGCACTGGATAATAAAATGCTCAACTGTTGAGAGAGACAAGCTGGGCACAGCCATATGAAACAAACAAAAAACTTCCCATAACAGTATAATAATGACATGTTTGTTTCTATCCTTTGGTGTAATAGGATATTTTCATTTGTTTCCTTTTCCAATAATACTTTTGAACTGCTTTAGACATTATCTTTCTTATATATTGGTAAAACAGAATATAGGCAAAACATAAAATTCATTTTGACTTATAGCTCTGCTCTTATCAAGCCCATATTCTTGGTGCCAGGCCAATGTGATGACATCAAATACCCACTCAACAAAAAAACTTTTGAGCATGGACTGTATAGGACTTTACTTGCAAGCAACAGCACATTTTCAGACTTGTAGATGATCTCTGGGACCCTGGAATGTCCTGCCTGAGAGGGGTTTCTTTGTTTGCTTGGGAGCTTTGGCCACCAGATAGTCTAGCAGTGTGAATTACGATGGGGCTTTGGGACACATCACATCAGTTGTCACCTCTGAAGGAACTGGAGACTAAAGGTATGAGCTCAAACCTTCAGAAGGAGCTGGAGACTGAAGATCAGCCTCATGGGAAGAATGTGATTGAGCCCCAGGAAAAACTCTGGCAACCAAAGGCTCAGGCAAGCTTTCCTGTGGGAATTATCATGTCATAACCAGGAAGAGGTAATGCCATCTCTGACTCCACAGGGAGAGGATGACTGGAAGCTCCACATTTGGATCCCTCCCACAGTTTTCCCTGCACGTCTCTTCCTGCACATCACATTAGCTGATTCTAATTTGTACCTTTTCACTGTAACAAAAATCATAAGTTCACTGTTTTCCTGAGTTCTGTGAGTTGTTCTACTGAATTACTGAACCCAAGAGTGGTCATAGGAAGCCCTGAATTTGTCAGGAAATTTGTATAATTCATCACATCAGAAAATTAAAGAAGAAACACATGTTCACACCAATAGATATTTAATGGCTTCTGGCAATGGCAGGGATTAAGTAAAAGAGGGACTGAGTGAAATTAGTTATGTATAACAAAGACTATTTATATCAAGAAGCATTACATTAAATGTTTAAATAGGGGCACCTGTGTGGCTCAGTCGGTTAAGCGTCCAACTTCAGCTCAGGTCACGATCTCACGGTCCGTGAGTTTGAGCCCCGCGTCGGGCTCTGGGCTGATGGCTCAGAGCCTGGAGCCTGCTTCTGATTCTGTGTCTCCCTCTCTCTCTCTGCCCCTCCCCTGTTCATGCTCTGTCTTTCTCTGTCTCAAAAATAAATAAACGTTAAAAAAAAATTAAAAAAAAAAGTAAATGTTTAAATAGATACATGATTTCCATTAAATTGAAAAAATGAGAGTATGTATCCCCCACTAATACTCAACTTTATTCTGAAAATACCAGCTACTGCTATGAGAAATGTAAATAAAATAAATATAAATATTGAGGGGACTTATTTCTATTTGCAAATACCATGACCACATGGCAGAAAACATAAGACTAAATATAAATAAAAAGAGTAAGATTATCTGGTAAGGTTGAAAATAAAACTATATCTAAATTTAAAATGTTAGCAAAATAATGAATGCCATAACATAGTTATAACACAAGACACCTTGATAGAAAACAATTCCAATATTTGTAAATGTGTAGTACCTGGAATATCTTACAAATCATGAAAAATCAATGAGATAATCCCAAAGAAATAGAAAAAATGCATGAATAAAAAAAGCACTGTAAGAAAAACGATTGGCCAATAAACATATATGAAAAAGATGCTCAACTCACTTAAAAACTTTTTTTGTGTTTACTTTTGAGAGCGAGAGAGACAGAGCACAAGCCGGGAAGGACAGAGAGAGGGAGACACAAAATCCAAAGCAAGCTCCAGGCTCTGACCTGTCAGCAGAGCCCAGCACAGGGTTTGAACTCATGGACCATGAGATCATGACCTGAGCCAAAGTCGGACGCTTAACCGTCTGAGCCACCCAGGTGCCCAACTCATTTGTAATCAGAGAATTAAATGTTGAAACCAATAACAGAAGAAAATATGGATGCCCATTTCAATGATCAGAGGGATTCAAAATTAGTGCAGTGTTTGAGAATAATATGTATGTATGGCTGACCGTGAACAATTTCACTTCTAGATACGCACCTTAGATTCCTACACCCATTAAAGAAATCAGAAAATACACAAAATGATATTCAATATAGCATTTTTATTACAACTGAAAATGGTTTATGTCCTAATCACTATTTAACAGACTATTTAATCATGTTTAATATATACATATCAAGGACCAAGCTATAATCTTCTACATTCTACAGAAAAAGCACTAACCCTCAATTCAAGCAGGAAGCTTTTCAGAATATGATGTGAGCTGCAAAGAAAAGTGTCCTTCCTTACCTCCTCCCGACACAATCACTCACCATAATGTCTGAAATGATGTCCTTGAAGACATTCATTGTGGTAATGGAAGCATCTACCAAAGTGGTTCACATTCTAAAGATGGTAAGAGATACTGGGAATGAGAATTCTACAATGAATTAAGTTTGAGATACCCTGTTTTAAGTAATCATCTCTTTACTATATCTTTTGACAAACTGATAATGTGTATTTGGATTTCCCCAAAGGTAGATTTTTTAATGCCTTGCTGAATTTACACATTTTCCCGAGAAATCATTTTTTTCTCCAAATACCAAGGACTACTATTCCCCAAAACAAGCTTATGGAGAATGTTGGATTAAGACCCTACACTCTGTTAAACATTGGTCCCCTGCAGATATCAGATACTTGGGAAAGGCAACACATGGATTAGTCAAGACAGATTTTGTAATAAATTCTAAATATACCTTATTTAGAATTAAGATGGGTAGAATCTTCATAAACGAAGTTGGTCTAGATTTTGCTTTTTAGGAGCGATCTTCATCTAGGTTTGTATCAGGATTAACTGTGCGGAATTAATTGGTAGAATTTTGTGAAAGATTATCTATTCTTTAAAGCTTTTACCTATACAACTACCAGAGATTTTCTTACACAGGGTGTTCATATACACACATTTGCTTGTTGGTCTATTTGAGTCAACTGTCATAACAGAATCCTACAGCAAAAAATAAGTAACCCTTTTGTATTTATGTACTAGAATACATATAGCACATATATACAGTATTACCTTATAATTAAATTTTTCTTGATAATCTGTAGCTATGCCACCTTTGTCAATATTCTAAATGTATTATCTTTCATTTTCTTTTTCTTAATTAGATCCTCCAGAACCTAGTCATTATTAACATTGGTTAAAATCTACTACTGTCTAATCCTTAATTTCTATTTTTAGTTGTGCTCTACTTCTCTTGTGTAGGTTTTATTTTTTTCTGTTTCTGGTTTCTTGACATAAATACTCATTCCCTTAACACATTTATTTATCTGACAGGCGTAGATAAGGTGAAGATGATGAAGACTGGCCCCACAAACGAAATTTCCTTAATGCATTAAAGGGGATGAATTTCTCACCGAACAGAATGCTGGTGACATCTGACAAGTTTAGATACACACATCTCATCAACAATCATTTCTAAGTCTATAAATTTCGGTTTTGATTTTAGACATTTTATTATGGAAGCTTTCAAACACATTAAAGAAGTAGAAAATAGAAAATATTAGAACAATGACCCCCCCCCCCCAAAAAAAAACAAACCACTACCCTTCAGTAATTAACATTTTACTACTCTACTTCCCAACTCTCTGTGCCAATTCTTTTTCTTTTGCTGGAGTCTTCTAATGCAAATGCAGTATCTTACCATTTCATAAATATAGAAGTATGTATCTCTAACACTTAGAACCTTTTATTTTTTAATAACCACAATAACATTATCCCTAACAAAATGAGTATTTCTAAATATCATCTAATACTCAGTGCGTGTCCACATTTTCCCCAGTGTCTCCAAAATGTCTTTTTACATTTTGTGTAAACTAGGTCCAAGTAATGCCCATGTACTGAATTTAGTTGATAGGTCTCTTAGGTCTCTTTTAATCAATTAACAGTTGCCCTTACCTTTTCTTTTTCATATCACTCATTAAGTTGAAGAAATCAGATCATTTATTTTGTAGAATTTTACAGTTCTGGGTCTGCTTGGCTGCTTCCTTCTGGTGCCATTTACTTTGTTCAGCTATTCCCCAAATTCTTGTTTTAAAGAATTTGATTTAAAGGTTTGCTTCCTTCAGTTCATTGTTTTGGCAGTAAGGCTTTGTAGGTGGTGGTGTGTACTTCCTATTGCATTTTATCAGGAGGTGGATATTGTCTGATAGTCCCACTTTTATAGAGGTTAAAATTGATCAAAGGGCTCAGAGGTGGTCAGCTTGATAAATCCATTGTAAAGTTCTCACTATAAAATATTTCACTCAATAGTGTTAATATCCACTGAAGATCATTTTCTGGACCCATTATTCTACTAGGGAACTAGAAAATAGTGATTTTTCTAATCCTATCATTCTGTTTATTTGTAATGATTATTTAAAAAAAACAAACAAACCCTTTTAATTTGATGAGCTTTTGGTGGCCCTGAAACTTGGTCCACATGGAAAAAGCAAAAGAAGTGCTCATTTTTCTCCTTATCAATTTTCAGGATGAGTTGGTACCCAAGCATCTTCCATTGCTGACCAAACTGTGTAGCTGTGACCAAGTAAACTATCAAACTACTAGGGGGATCATATCAAAAGACCCAACTCCCACTGGTTGAAGATGGGGCAATTTGATCAAACAGAAAACTGACTACAAAGGAAATGTTTTTTCTTTTATACAAGAGTTTTACACACACACATGCACACACAATATTAAACTTCCAACTGGTGAGTTTCCTGCCATCTTTTTAATAATTTCAAATTCATCTTTAACAGTGGTCAAACAACAGGGATTGCAAAACATTTACTTTTTGGAATTATTATGGGAAACTAATTCCGTATTTTTTCTGATCCTTCAACAGTTGTAATCTTAACCTCACCTTCATGAAATTCATAAGGTTTCTTTTAAGCATGAAATTACTGATGCAGCTCAAATGCTCAAATGATGAAGAACTTCTCACTTTCCATATAACGTCTCAGATTTTATCTGGAATAAATTATCTTAAGTTTAATTAAGTGCTGAGCAGTGACATGAGGCATTTCTACATTTACTACTTCTATAGTATATTTTTTATATGAATTCACTAATACTAATGATAACGACTATAGATAATATTTACAGAAAACATGCTATGTGGCTGCTATTTTTCCAAGCATTAACTAATTAATCCTCAAGACAATCCTGTCACACAGTGTTGGCAGGCTGACTCTGAAATGGTTCCCACATTGTGGTATTCATACTCTTGTGTAATCCTCTACAATCTCTACCCTTGAGTGTGGGGTAGCCCAGTAACTTGGTTCTAATCAGTAGAGGACAGCAAAGGTGTCATTTTGGTGATTAGATCACACACGATTATAGCTTCTGTGATGCTAGCAGGCTCTACCACATTCTTGACTTGCACACTTAAATAGCAGCCATTTGAAGAAGCCCATGTAGCATGGAACTAAGGTCAGGCTTCAACCAACAGCCAACTAGAAATTGTGGACCTCAGTGCAATAGCTGACAACCATGTGAGGCTGAAAGTGGATCCCTTCCCCTGTTAGACCCTCAGATGAGACCCAACCCTGGCTGAAACCTTTAGTTTAGCTTTGTGAGACCCTAAAGGAGAAGCCCCAACTAAGTTATGTCCAGACACCTGACCTATAGAAATTGTGAGATAATAAGTATTATTTTAAGCTACTAGGTTTGTGGTAATTTATTATACAGCAATAAATAACTAATATACATAGGTACTATTATCACCATTTTACAAGTGAGCAAAATGAGGCACAGAAGTTTAAGTACCTTGTCCAATAACACACTGGTAATAAAGTGGTGAAATGGGATAATGACAGATAAGGCTAAAGTTTTTCCTACATTCATTGTATTATTCCCTCAAATGAATTTGCCAAAGATAAACATCTGAAAGGTGATGGAAGGCTTTTAAAGCAACATTTTTTTCCCAATAATATAAAATTTCTTACACTTAGTTGAAGCATGAAACAAATTTCTCAAAAATGAATTTTCTGATATTGTTACATAATGTACAATTGAAGGCCTTCTTGTTTTAAACTCCATTATGAATTTTCTGATGTTGAGTAAGGTGTGAATGTTGTCTAAAGGCCTTCTTACATTCCTTACATTTGTAGGGTTTCTCCCCAGTATGAATTCTCTGGTGTTGAGTAAGGAATGAATAAAGTCTAAAAGCCTTACCACATTCCTTACATTCATAAGGTTTCTCACCCGTATGAATACTCTGATGCTGAGTAAGTTGTGAGAGCAGTCTAAAAGGTTTTCTACATTCCTTACATTCATAGGGTTTCTCACCGGTATGAATACTCTGATGTTGGGTAAGTTGTGAGAGCAATCTAAAGGCCTTCCCACACTCTTCACATTCATACGGTCTCTCACCAATATGAATGCTCTGATGTGAAATAAGTTGTGAGTAACTACTAAAGGTCTTCCAGCATTCCATACACTCATAGGGTTTCTCACGAGTATGGATTCTCTGATGGCGAACAAGTTGCTGCCTTAGTCTAAAAGTCTTTCCACATTCCTTACATTCATAGGGTTTCTCACCAGTATGAATACTCTGATGGACAGTAAGTTGTTGGCATATTCTAAAAGCCTTTCCACATTCCTTACATTCATAAGGTTTCTCACCAAAATGAATTTTCTGATGTACTCTAAGGTCTGGACCACATACAAAGGCTTTCCCACATTCCTTACACTCATAGAGCTTCTCAGCAGTATGAAGTCTCTGATGTCGAGTAAGATGTGTACACTGCCTAAAGGTCTTCCCACATGCCTTACATTCATAGGGTTTCTCACCAGTGTGAATTCTCTGATGTCGAGCAAGTTGCTGATGCACTCTGAAGGCTTTTCCACACTCCTTACATTCATAGGGCTTTTCACCAGTGTGAAGCCTCTGATGTTGAGTAAGTTCTTGGAGCACTGTAAAGGCCTTCCCACATTCCTTACATTCATAGGGCTTCTCACCAGTATGAAGCTTGTGATGTCGGATAAGGTGTGCACGCTGTCTAAATGCCTGCCCGCATTCCTTACATTTATAAGGTTTCTCACCAGTATGAATTCTCAGGTGTTGACTAAGTGTTGAGCGGCGAATAAAGGTCTTCCTACATTCCTTACATTCATACAACTTTTCTCCATTTTGAATTCTCTGATATTCAGCAAGAAAATTATGCTTTTTGTAAGTGGTCATTTCTTCAGAAGTAATTTTCACTTGCCCAAAATATCCCTCTTGTGGTTCCTTTTGCCCCTCAATCTTGCCTTTGCATTCCCAATCATTTCTAAAAAGGGAGTCCTGAAGACTGTAACTTTTAATTCTTTCCATTATCTCCCACTGGAATGAATATATTTCATAAATGTCCTTTTCTGGAGATAAAGTATTGGTCCTGTATCTGGACTCCAAATCTGAAAGAAAACAAGAAGGCAAACATACACTGTTTTCTTGTGACAGAAGAAAGCAAGCTTCTATAGAGAAATAAAAGGCACCTAAAATAATGCCTATTACAAGTGAATGGATTAGATATCTCTAAAACAGGCATTTCTGCTACAATACCACATATGTGTACTGAAAAAACCCCTTATCGTCTGCAAAATTACACACCAAAAAAGAGCTTATGAAGAAAACAGGGCTGGAGAAGACCACTCAAACCTATGCAACTTTATTGGCAGAGCACTAACAAATATAATAATTGATATCTTAAGAGATAACTCAAAAGGCAGCTCAACATGGCTGAAGGCCACTTCATGGATACTAAAATGCCCCCAAATAAAGTGGAAATGCTGGATTTCAAGTGCTGAGACATTGCAGTGGGGGGGGGGGGGGGAGCCCTGAGCCAATGAGGCTACCATTAAGGTGCGAATAAAGTAAAATGTAACCTGTCTTCAGCTAGAAGCCATGCAAGATTGATGGTATGTATCTCTGGGGAGACAGCCCTTGGTGCAGACACTTACTAATATTCTTCATGTAGTGGTGAAAGGGCATCCAACAATAAAGCATCAAGTTGAAGGCTTTTGCCTTTCCTGCTGAATGCTGTAAGTCTACTTTATTCTGGCTTCATTCAAGTAGGAAAATTGCCTGTGAACCAACTAACTTTCATATTATACTGTTATTCCCTATTTCCTATCACTATTAAGCTAATTTGTATTGTGCGTTATTAATTATATTATGGAACAGACCGTATTCTCCTACATTTAAAAAAAAAAAATGGTAAAGGAAACACAGAGAACAGAGTCCAGGATTGGAGGTAAGCCTGGTGATTAGGGACGCAAGTTAAATCAGAGTAAGAATCACCTGAAGATTTCTTAAAACTATACATACAGAGGTATTTTTTTAATATATATATTTTTAACATTTATTTATTTTTGAGAGACAGAGACAGAGCCTGAGTAGGGGAGGGGCAGAAAGAGGGAGATACAGAATCTAGAGCAGGCTCCAGGCTCTGAGCTGGCAGCACAGAGCCTGACACGGGGCTCAAATTCACAAACTGTGAGATCATGACCTGAGCTGATGTCGGATGCCTAACCGATTGAGCCACCCAGGCACCCCTCACAGGTATTTTTAAAGGAATGAAACCTAATCTGCAGGATTGAGTCCTGGGCATGTTTTGCTTTGTACTTATTTATATTCTCCAGCAAATGATTCAAATGCTCATCAATATTTGAGTCTCTCTACTTAAATGTTTTTAATGACTTCTCTTTAGATTTAGAATCAAATATAAATACCTGAGCAGAGATAATAAGACTTCTGCTATCAAAACCCCTCTCTCATTTGGCTGTTCATGCCACAAGCCTCTTTTCAGCTCACAAAAGGTACTACCACTGTCCCCATTAAATAGGACCATTCACAGGTTGTTCCCAACTGCATGGTTGGCTTCCCTTCATCATCAGGTCTCAATCAACAATAACTTCAGAAAAGCTATTCCTGCCGATCCTGTTTAAAACTATGCACTTTACACTCTATCCCAGCAAAGCGTTGCTCTTCTTTTTCCCAATTTTGGAATATTTATTAATTTTCTCATTTGTTATTCCATTAGTTTCTTACCCCTAAGCTTCCTTAGCGGCAGAAGTAATCTCTAAGTTCATTTACCATTAAATAACAAACCCCATTCAAGAAACAAAACAGATGAACATATGGGAAGGGAGAAAAAAAGAGGAGAGGGAAACAAACCATGAGAGACTCTTAACGACAGAGAACAAACTGAGGGGTGATGGAGGGAGCTGGGTGGGGGAAGGACTAGATGGGTGATAGGTATTAAAGAGGGTACTTGTTATGATGAGAACTGGGTGTAGTATGCAAGTGATGAATCACACTGAATTCTACTTCCAAAACCAATATTGCACTGTATGTTAACTAAAATTTAAATAAAAAGTAAAAGATATATAAATAAATAACCCCAAATACACAATAAATGTTACTCATTTAATTCCCATAACTACATAATCACTAACAGATATGTGTATGTTTCTAATCTTTTATTTATGTATTATCTTTTTGATGTTTATTTATTTTGGTAGAGGGAAAGGGTGTGAGCAAGGGAGGGGCAGAGAGAGAGGGAAACAGAGAGAATCCCAAGCAGGCTCTGCACTGACAGATGCAGGGCTCGAACCCACGAACTATAAGATGATGACCTGAGCAGAAATCAAGAGTCGGACACTTAACCTACTAAGCCACACAGGCGCCCCTCTAATCTTTTAAAATGTACTACAATAGGGGTGCCTGGCTGGCTCAGTTGGTGGAGCATGTGACTCTTGATCTCAGAGTTGTGAATTTGAGACCCATGTCGGGAATAGAGTTTACTTAAAAAAAAAAAAGTACAATGATTTACTTATCTCTGCTAGAGTTTATACTATTATCAATGCTACATTTGCTCAAATTTTTGTTTCTTCATACCTCTTCTAGGTGCTCCTTCCCATTCCTACATACCCAAAGCAATTTTTGTACTTCCTAGAAAACTATCTCAAATATTAAAAAAAAAAAATTTTTTTTTAATGTTTATTTATTTCTGAGACAGAGAGAGACAGAGCATAAGTGGGGGAGGGGCAGACAGAGAGGGAGACACAGAATCTGAAGCAGGCTCCAGGCTCTGAGTTGTCAGCACAGAGCACGATGAGGGGCTCAAACTCACAAACCGTGAGATCATGACCTGAGCTGAAGTCGGGGTCAGGGCTCAACCGACTGAGCCACCCAGGCGCCCCTCAAATATTTTTTAATCACACTAACAGTGAAAGGCTTATGAATTCCTGAACAAAAAGGCATGGGCAGATATTGAGTATAGCAGAATGACTGTCAAATATGGAATGGTACCTGGGATCACCTGAGTGCAAAAGAGTAAAAAATAAAGGCTATGTTGGATAAAGGTCCAAAGACAGTGATCCAGATGGGGGACTTGCATGAGAAAATCTAAATGTTGAATGAAGTAAGCAAAGATATGGGGAGATGTGGGATAGGAGAGATAAGAAACTTTTTTTCAGTGACTACAGTACAAATCTATAAAACTGCTGGAATGGCTCAAACAAAAGTCTGATCACTGTGAACCAAAATAAGAAATAATACAATCATAAAACCAAAAGTCATCTCCACACTTCAAGTTAAAAAAAAAAAAAAACAAAACCCTTTACCAAGTAAAGAAAATTGTAGACTATCTAGAAAATAATATTGAAAATACTAGATTACCAAGAATCTACAAAATATACTATAGATCTTAGAAGAATTCATCAATGCATTTAAATTCTTAGAATAAAGAAAAGAAATATGAGTATCCCAGTCAAAAGTTAGAAAAAGAACAAAAAAGTATACGAAGGAACTCAGAGGAGGAAATACAATAAAAGCAAAATTTCACTGATTAGATAACAGAAAAAAACATGAAATTAACACAAATTAAAAACCTAGGTTGTTTGAAAAAAGTCAGTGAAACCTATTAACCATTTGCTAAAAAAATAAAAATAATGAAGCCACTCAAACAAAGTAAAAAATAGCAACTAGGTATTCAGGAACAACTCACCATGGGTGTCTCTCATTTTTGCACATCGTGCAAGAAGTATTAACTGCCTTTGTTCTGGACTATCTTTTTTTTTTTTTTTTTTAATTTTTTTTTTCAACATTTATTTATTTTTGGGACAGAGAGAGACAGAGCATGAACGGGGGAGGGGCAGAGAGAGAGGGAGACACAGAATCCGAAACAGGCTCCAGGCTCCGAGCCATCAGCCCAGAGCCCGACGCGGGGCTCGAACTCACGGACCGCGAGAGCGTGACCTGGCTGAAGTCGGACGCTTAACCGACTGCGCCACCCAGGCGCCCCTGTTCTGGACTATCTTTTAAAGAACGTTTGTATAACCAACAACCTTGGAAGGTAGGGATAGTATTTCTCTCTGGATCAGTAGGCAGGTTTGCTAACTGTTCAATATAATAAAGGTAGTGTCTCCCTCAGAGCAAAGGTCACTCGTGCTTATTGCCCATTATTAAAGATTTGGGTTCTCTACCTTCAGGGTTCTTCTCTTATTATGCAGCTCACTGCATGTTCAAGTATCCTTCTAGACCCATGCACATCACTCCCATGGGGTTTGTGGGCAAAATAGGAATGATGCAAATATGTTGATGTTCATGCCATTTGTTGTGCTGTTTTATTGTTGAGCAATAAAATCCTCATCTTTGGTTTAGGACTCTTGTATCTTTTGCCAGCATCCATGACACTGCAGCAGGCTAACTTGTTAGCTTGCATGTAGGGTAAAATTGTACATGCTTCACAGTTCTTGACACTAACAAATAATTAACAAAACAGAATATTTTGAAAATCATAAGGAACTACCATGCCAATAAAGGGTAATTTTCTTTAAAAAATTTTTTTAAGTTTTTATTTATTTATTTGAGAGAGAGAGAGAGAGACAGCATGAACAGGGGAGGAGCAGAGAGAGGGAGAGAAAGAATATCAAGCAGGCTCTGCCCTGTCAGTGCAGAGCTTGACACGGGGCTCGAACCCACAAACTGCGAGATCATGACCTGAGCCAAAATCAAGAGCTCAACACTCAACCAACTGAGTCACTCAGGTGCCCCTAAAGGATAATTTTCTAAGGAAATATAAAGCAATCAAAGACCTAAAAACTACTCTGAAGATTATAAAAACTTTAGAAGCACAGAGCCCAATTATAAAATGGCCTAGAACATTACAAAAAAGAATAAATTCCAAGTTATTTTAAAGTGAGTTTAAAAATGAAACAAAAACCTAGTAAACTATATGTCAATATCACTTACAAAAATTCATTCAAAAACACCTACAGCACATGAAAGAAAATACAGAACTAACTGTGGCTTATTTTAGGAATGCAAGGGCAGTTCAATACTAGGAAATCTAAAATAATTTATCATATTAATTATTCTAAGGATAAAAAATCATGTAATTGTTTCTACAGACACTGGAAAGGTATCTCACATAATTCAACACTCATTCCTTATTTTTAAAGCACTCAAAATAACAGGAATGTATAGTTACTTCCTTAACATGATAAAATATATTTCTTCACCAGAAAGCTAGATTTAGCTTAGTGAGGAAACACTGGGGACATGAAGAGACTTTGAAACTATTCTTTTTTTTTTTTTTTTTTAAAGTAGGTTTCCATAATTTGGCTATTGTTGAATGGATAAAGAAATTGTGGTTTATATACACAATGGAATACTACGTGGCAATGAGGAAGAATGAAATCTGGCCTTTTGTAGCAACGTGGATGGAACTGGAGAGTGTTAGGCTAAGTAAAATAAGTCATACGGAGAAAGACAGATACCATATGTTTTCACTCTTAATGTGGATCCTGAGAAACTTAACAGAAGACCATGGGGGAGGGGAAGGAAAAAAAAAAAAAAACGGTTAGAGAGGGAGGGAGCCAAAACATAAGAGACTCTTAAAAACTGAGAACTGAGGGGCGCCTGGGTGGCGCAGTCGGTAAAGCGTCCGACTTCAGCCAGGTCACGATCTCGCGATCCGTGAGTTCGAGCCCCGCGTCGGGCTCTGGGCTGATGGCTCGGAGCCTGGAGCCTGTTTCGGATTCTGTGTCTCCCTCTCTCTCTGCCCCTCCCCCGTTCATGCTCTGTCTCTCTCTGTCCCAAAAATAAATAAGCGTTGAAAAAAAAAATAAATAAAAAAAAAAAAAATGAAAAAAGAAGGGCACCTGGGTGGCGCAGTCGGTTAAGCGTCCGACTTCAGCCAGGTCACGATCTCGCGGTCCGTGAGTTCGAGCCCCGCGTCAGGCTCTGGGCTGATGGCTCAGAGCCTGGAGCCTGTTTCCGATTCTGTGTCTCCCTCTCTCTCTGCCCCTCCCCCCGTTCATGCTCTGTCTCTCTCTGTCCCAAAAATAAATAAACGTTGAAAAAAAAAATTTTTTTTTAAATAAAAAAAAAAAAAAAAGAAAGTTCTCATGATAATGTTGGAGAAATAGATAAAATGGCATGTGA
>NW_024412425.1:3245795-3301683 GCF_014898765.1 Herpailurus yagouaroundi
TTTTTTTTTTTAATGTTTGTTTATTTTTGAGAGAGGGTGAAAGAGAGACAGAGCGTAAGTGGTGGAGGGGCAAAGAGAGAGAGGAGGAGTCAGAATCCGAAGCAGGCTCTAGGCTCTGAGTTGTTAGCACAGAGCCTGACGTGACGTGGGGCTCGAACTCACAACTGTGAGATCATGACCTGAACCAAAGTCAGACGCCAAACTGACTGAGCCACCCAGATGCCCCTAGATCTGCTTTTGCTTTAGATATTCCTATAACCTGAGTTCTTTTTCATGTCTCCACTCAACTATTGCCTCCTCAAAAAGCCTAACCAGCCTAAAATAAACCTGTCTACACCTGCTAATTTCTATTCCCTTACTCTTCTCACTTTTTTAAGCTTGAGAGAGAGAGAGCACATGCACAAGGGCGGTGGAGGGGAGGGGAGAGAGAGAATCCTAAGCAGGCTCTGTGCTGTCAGTGCAGAGCCTGATGCAAGGTTCCATCTCCAGAGTGAGACACTTAACCAACTGAGTCTCCCAAGAGCCCGTCACTTTTCTTAATAATACTTGTCACCACCTAATATTATTTATTCATTTACTTGTTTACTTAATGTCCTACTCCTGTTAAAACATAAACTGACTGCTGGAACCTATCATTCTTGTTCACAATTGTTCCACTGGTGTCCAGCACAGCGCTAAATTGGGTACTCAATGAACGAATACATTTTTAGGCAACCAAAGACATTTAAACTAATCAAAACAGAACCTGGAAAGAAACTGGATCCTATATAGATAGATACTGCTATGGACTGAATTGTGTCCTTCCAAAGTTATACACTAAAGCCCTAACCAGCCAATGTGACTGTATTCGGCAATGGTGCTTTTAGAGGTAATTAAGGTTAAATGAAGTCATCAGGCTCCTAATCCAATAGGACTGGTGGCCTTGTTAAGAGATCTGTCTCTCTCTCTCTCTCTCTCTCTCTCTCTCTCTGGCATATGAGGACAATATGAGAAGGGATGATCTGCAAGCCGGGAAGACAGCCCTTACTGGAGCACCCAAATGCTAATCTCAGATTTCCAGCCTCCACAACTATAGGAAAGCAAGTTTCTGTTGTTTAAATCACCCCATCTATTGTATTTTGTTATGGCAGCTCAAGTTAATTCAACAGATTCAGATATAAATGAATTATAGTCACTGATCATAAAAAAGAGTAGCCCCTCTCTTTGTTTAAATCTTTTACTCATCATCCCTA
Organism: Herpailurus yagouaroundi; assembly: GCF_014898765.1. Taxonomy (NCBI): domain Eukaryota; kingdom Metazoa; phylum Chordata; class Mammalia; order Carnivora; family Felidae; genus Herpailurus; species Herpailurus yagouaroundi. The sequence goes on from NW_024412425.1 coordinate 3,247,028, forward strand.
ATGGGACATTTTTGTTTACTTCTTAGTTTAAAATAACTGTAGATTCTTAGGAGGCTACAAAGAAATAACAGCAAAGTCTCACGCAACCTTCACCCAGCCTCTCTCAATGTTAACATCTTACATAACTATAGAATAATAGTCAAACCAAGAATTAACACTGGTATAATCCATAGAGCTCATTTAGATTTCACCAGTTATACACACCCTTGTGTGTATGTAGAGTTGACCCCTGAATAATGCAGGGTTAGGGATGCCAACTCCCCATGCAATTGAAAATCTGAGTAAACTTTTGACTCCCCAGAAACAAACTAATAGCCTAGTGTTGACCAGAAGCCTTACTGACACAGTAAACATTTGATTAACACATATTTTATATGTGATAGTATATACTGTATTCTTATGATAAAGTGAGCTAGAAAATGTTAAGAGAAACATAAGGAAGAAAAACATGGAAGAGAAAATCCATTTATAGTATTGTATTATATTTATTGGAAAAAATCCATGTATAAGTGGACCCACACAGTTCAAATGCATATTGTTCAAGGCTCAACTGTATATGGTCCTATGCAATTTAAAAATTTTATCATGTAGGGTGGGTGCCTGGGTGGCACAGTCAGTTAAATGTCTGCCTTCAACTCAGGTCATGACCTCACAGTTTGTGAGTTGGAGCCCCGTGTCGGGTTCTCTGCTGTCCTCGGAGAGTCTGCTTCAGATCCTTTGTCCCCCTCTCTTTTTGCCCCTTCCCCACCACCCACCAATAAAAAAAAATAAAAAAAAACTTAAAAAATTTATCATAAACTTGAATAATCACCATCACAAACAAGTACTCACTGTACCATAACCACAAGACTCCCTTGTGTTACTCCTTTATGGCCCTAAACACCCCTTTACTTTTCTATATCCTAACCCTTGGCAATGATTAATTCATTTTCATCTCTACAATTAAAAAAATTTTTTTTTAAATGTTTATTCATATTTATTTTTGACACAGAGAGAGAGAGAGAGAGAGAGACAAAGCATGAGTGGGGGAGGGGCAGAGAGAGAGGAAGACACATAATCAGAAGCAGGCTCCAGACTCTGAGCTGTCAGCACAAAGCCTGACACGGGGCTTGAACTCACAGAACACGAGATCATGACCTGAGCCGAAGTTGCACGCTCAACCGACTGAGCCACCCAGGCGCCCCTCTACAATTTTGATATTTCATAAATGTTACATAATTAAGGTCATGTGGTATATAACTTTTTGTGATTGGTTTTTCTCACTCAGCATAATTACCTTGAGATTCACAATTACCTTGAGGTTCACTTAAGCTATCGCATCTATCAATAGTTTCTTTCTTTTTATTGCTGAGCATTATTCCATGGTATAGATGTAACTTTTACCCATTCTTATTTGGGTTATCATTATGGTGTTGAATTGTAATATATGTTGTTCCTTTGTTGGATATGTTTTCTTGCTATTTTCTCTCAGTCTGTGACTTATCTATTTTTATTGGTATAATTTTTTTACTGGTATATTAAAGTTTTCAATTTGGATAAGGTCTGATTTGTCAATTTTTTATTTTTATGGTTATTGCCTTTACCTAAGAAGACTTTGCTTACTACTAAGTCATTCTCCTAGTTTTCCTCTAAAAGTTTTCCTCTAAAAGCTTTATATTTAGCTTTCATATATTTTTTAAAGGTGATTTTTAATTTTTTCTACTAATTCCTACACCAACATGGGGCTCAAACCCCAAGATCAAGAGTCACATGCTTCTCCAACTGAACTAGCCAGGCACCCCTAGCTTTCATATTTTTTATATAAAATTTATATTTAGTTTTAAAACTTTTTATTTTTTATATTTAACTTTTTTTGAGAGAGACAGTGAGCGAGCATGTGAAATTTGGGGAGAGGAGCAGAGGGAGAGAGAAAGAGAATTTCAAGCAGGCTCCACGCTCAGCACAAACAATGATGCGGGGTTCAATCCCACGACCCTGGGATCATGACCTGAGCTGAAATCAATGGTCAGATGCTCAACCGACTGAGCCACCTGGCACCCATATAGTTAACTTCTATATCTGGCTTTTCTTTTAAAAAAATTTTTTTAACATTTATTTATTTATTTTATTTATTTTTTTTTTTTTTTAATTTTTTTTTTCAACGTTTATTTATTTTTGGAACAGAGAGAGACAGAGCATGAACGGGGGGCGGGGGCAGAGAGAGAGGGAGACACAGAATCGGAAACAGGCTCCAGGCTCTGAGCCATCAGCCCAGAGCCCGACGCGGGGCTCGAACTCACGGACCGCGAGATCGTGACCTGGCTGAAGTCGGACGCTTAACCGACTGCGCCACCCAGGCGCCCCCGCATTTATTTATTTTTGAGAGACAGAGACAGAGCATGAGCAGAGGAGGGGCAGAGAGAGAGGGAGACACAGAATCCAAAGCAGGTTCCAGGCTCCAAGCTGTCAGCACAGAGCCCGACATGGGGCTCAAACCCACAAACCATGAGATCATGACCTGAACTGAAGTCCTGAGCTGAAGTTGGACGCTTAACCGACGGAGCCACCCAGGCACCCCTATATCTGGCTTTTTATATTTTTTATGTTTAGTTTTTATATTTAAGTCTAAAATGCATCCTAAATTAATTTTTTTAAGTTTATTTCTTTATTTTGAGAGAGAGAGAGTGCATGAGCTGGGAAGGGACAGAGAGAGATGGAGACAGAGAAACACAAGCAGGCCCTGTGCTGTCAGCACACAGCCTGATGCAGCGCTCAAACTCAAAACTGCGAGATCATGACCTGAACTGAAATCAAGAGTCAGACGCGTAATAGACTGAGCCACCCAGGCACCCCCATCTTATATTAATTTTCGAATGAAGTAGGGGTCAAGACTTGTTTTCCCGGTTATTCCAGCACCATTTGTTGAAACAAAATTTCCTTTCCTCAAAAGGAAAAAAATAAATGGTCTTTTAAGTATGTGTAAGTTCCACCTTTAGGATCTCTGTTCTGTCCTGTTTGTTGATCTAATACTTATCTTCTACTTATACCTTATCTAATACTCAATGTCTTGATTACCATAGTTATATAATAAATCTTGAAGTATCTTGAAGTCATGTAGTCTAAGTCCTATAACATATTCTTCCTTTTCCAAGATTACTTTAGAAATGCTAAGTCCATTGTTTTGCCATATAGATTTTGGAATCAGATTCTTAAAATCTATAAAATTGACATTTTAACAATACTGAGTTTTCTCATCCCCAAAAAGGTCTCTCTTCATTTCAGGTCTTTCTCTTAGGAATGTCCCATGACTTTTAGCATAGAGGTCTTACATGTTTTATCAAATTTATTCCTTAGTATTTTTTGTTGACTCTATTGTAAACTGACTTAATTTGCTTGCAATTTTTTAATTGACTTAATTTACCTTACTTTCCTAATTTTTTCACTACCAGTATATAAAAATATAATTGATTTTTGTATATTAACCTTGCATTCTGTGATCTTACTGTGATCATTTATTGAGTACTTGTTTTGATTCGTTAGGATTTTCTATGTACATAATCATGCAATCTCCAAAGAGAGTTTAACTTCTTTTTTATTTTATGTCTCTTATTTTTCTTGTTGTATTGCAATGCTAGGACCTTCAATACAGTGTTAAGCAGATACGGGAAACGTAGGCACTCTTGCCTTGCTCCCAATCTTAGGGGGGAATTCTTTTTTGTTTTTTTAAATTTTTTTTTTCAACGTTTATTTATTTTTTTGGGGGACAGAGAGAGACAGAGCATGAACGGGGGAGGGGCAGAGAGAGAGGGAGACACAGAATCGGAAACAGGCTCCAGGCTCTGAGCCATCAGCCCAGAGCCTGACGCGGGGCTCGAACTCACGGACCGCGAGATGGTGACCTGGCTGAAGTCGGACGCTTAACCGACTGCGCCACCCAGGCGCCCCGGGGATTCTTTAATCAAGTATGATGAAGTTTATAATGTAGTAATTTTTTTTAGCAGTATTTTTTGAGGAAGCTCCCTTCAGTTTTTGGTTTCCTGAAAATTTTTATCATGAATGGATGTTGAATTTTGTTATATACTATTTTTACATCTATGGACACGATCACATGGTTTCCCTCATTTCTGTTAATACAGCGAATTACACATAATTTTTTTTACATTAATTCTAGAATGTTAAACCAAGCTTGCATTGCTGGAATAAACCGTACTTGATCATTTTTATATATTACTGAATATGATTTACTAACATTTTCTTATGATTTTACATCTATGTTCATGAAGGATAATAAGTGTGCAATTTTTCCCCCCTTCAGTGATTTCCTTGTCAGGACACACTGTAACATTTATGCTATTCTCAGAAAATGAGTTGAGAGCTCTTTCCTCTTATGAAGGAATTTGTTAACATTGCTGGTATTTCTTCCTTAAATATTTAATAGGATTCACCAGTGAAGCCATGTGAGCCTGGTGTTTTCTTTGTGGAAAGATTTCTGATTATGAATTAAATTATTTTAATAGATATACAGTTACTTGTATTTTTTTTCTTGTGTCAGTTCTGGTAATTACATTTTTCAAGGAATTTTTCCATTTCACTTAAGATGTCCATTTTATTGGCATAAAATTATTCATGGTATTCTTTTATTATTCTTTTAATGGCTATAGGATGTGAAGCAATAACTCTGTTACTCTTTCATTCCTAGTGTTAAAAACTGATACTGTGTTTCTTTTTTTCTTTTTTTTAGAACATGTATTGCCAAAGTGAGCACTTTTTTTCTAAATGAGTCAAGCTAGGTATTTACCAATTTTGTTCATCTTTTCAAGAAATCAACTTTTGGCTTTATTAATTTTCTTCTACTTTTTCTATCTTGTTGATTTCACCTCATATTTATTATCATCTTTTTATCTTCCATTGAGAATAGCTGCTCTCTTTGTAGTAGGAGAAAAATATGAGAGATGAGAAGAGTTGTAATACAGGTCAACAGGCAGCTCCTTTGGAGTCTAGTCTTAAAAGATTTTCATTTGGGAGCGCCTGGATGGCTCAGTTCGTTAAGCGTCCGACTTCAGCTCAGGTCATGATCTCATGGTTCATGAGTTTGAGCTCCATATTGGGCTCTGTGCTGACAGCTCAGAGCCTGGAGCTTGCTTTGGATTTTGTATCTCCCTCTCTCTCTGCCCTCTGCTGCTTGCACTCTGTCTCTCTCTTTCTCTCTCAAAAATAAATAAACATAAAAAAAAAAAAAAGATTTTAATTTGTTTCCCAGGTCTCAGGCCTTTTCTCCATAGGCCATGGGCTCTCAAAGAGAGATTTCCAACAACCTCTCAAGGCTAACAGGTTTAGCTATTACCTGTAGTAATTAATTCCCCATCCTGCTCAGCCCTCACTCACCAGGGTAGTGTCTTCTGGTCCCTTCCCTTATAACCATCCAGGCCTCCTTCCCTTCATCCAATAAGGTAATCACATCTGGCTTAGAAATGGAAGGTTCTGCTTAAAAGGTAATGTGACATGAAACTGTAAGTCCAAAAGTCAGGTTCAAATTTGGTTAAATTTGTCATTAATTACAGATCAAAATGGTACTTTATGGAGCCTAAGAGTGAAGAAATGCAAGGGAGTTGAAGAACACTCATATTAGGGTAACCTTAGGAATAGATGGTTACGAACAGGCCTTAATATAATTTAAACTCATACAAACTCTCTTGAGAGGCAGTAAGAATCTGGATCCAGACTGCCTGAATTCAAATCCTGCCTTTGTTGCTGTGTTACCTCAGCAAATTATTAACCTCTTATGCCTAAGTTTTCTCATCTGAAATGAGGATAATGATAGTATATTTCTTACAGAATTGTGGTAATTAATTAATAATGCACAATACTAAGAATAGTATCTAAGCACAAGTATATGCAGTTATATGTATATATACATATAATATGTGAGTGTATTAACTTTTTTATCATTATCAATTTGCTGAAAGGAGAGTATCTTCCTGACACATCTTCTGATCCTTTATAGGATTATCCATTCAGTGTTAAGTGCAAAGTTCTTAGATTTTAAATTTCAACCTCAGCATGTAGAACTGAATATCTCTGTTATAAGAAACAGAATGCATTTACTTGAAGTTTGTGAATCCATTTCGTGCTGTACAAGTTCTACAGGCTCCCCTGGTTTTTAGACAGACTCAAAACCCCTGTGTTTAGGTATTCTTCTTGCAGGTGGATTAGGAAAGAGTGTTGAGCATTTGTATCAAATCTGGGCTCAAATATAATATAAAATCTGATTTCTTGGACAATGCTTCTGTTGTAAGCAATCCAGAATTCAAACCCAGTCCCTTGGATATCAGTGAAACAAGGAAATTACAGAGACTGGAGAAAATATGAAGGATATAGCAGGATGAAAGCGATGAAGTGGCCTATTTCCAAACTAACAATGCTGAAACCATTCCTTTGGAACACAGAGAAAAAAAATATCTTGTTTCTCAAATCATAGTCCTGAAATTGGCAGAAGAGAAAGCCAACGTAATTTGGGATAAATAGCCTTACCAAGTGAGATGAAATTACTATAATTCTCCCACATCACATCCCTATATAAGTCTCTTTGAGCCGAGTCCAGGAATTCCCATTCTTCCTGTGAGAAGTCTATGGCCACATCCCTGAATGTCACTGAACCCTGAAAAAAAAACAAACAGAAACAAAAAACACCTCATGTATTACCTGTGAAAATAAATGAAATATTTCTTAAAAGAAAAGAGGACTTAAAAGATCGAGGACTGCAATGCAGAGAAGGGGCCACATAACAAGCAAATAGGGTAGGGCTAAAAATGTATGTATAGGGAACAGTAAGAAAATTGGTATCACTGAAGCACAGTGCTACGTGTCTTGAATAGTCCTGTGGTTGAAGATAAGATTAATTTTCTACCCCAAAATATCTGGAAATGAATAAAATGACCCAAAAAAGTCCCAATTAAATGAAACAGTATACACAAGCCTTCAGCAAGCTATGTGTCTCCACCACAAATTCATGGAAAATATGTCTTCCACCTTCTTTGCCCTTTAATGATCATGAAAAAAATATTGAAAAAACTGGTCCCAAACGTACAACAATACCTCTTCTAAGAAAACAGACTCAAGTTAATCATAAAGTCAGATTTTCCCTATAAGGACCAATTCTTTTTTTTTTTTTTAATGTTTTTATTTATTTTTGAGACAGAGAGAGACAGAGCATGAGCAGCGGAGGGGCAGAGAGAGAGGGAGACACAGAATCTGAAGCAGGCTCCAGGCTCTGAGCTGTCAGCACAGAGCCCAACGCAGGGCTCGAACTCATGGAGTGTGAGATCATGACCTGAGCTAAAGCTGGACGCTCAACCGACTGAGCCACCCAGGCGCCCTAAGGACCAATTCTTTAGTAAACTTTAAAATAATTGCTACATGCCAGTCCACATTTTTTTTTAAATTTTTTTTTCAACGTTTATTTATTTTGGGGACAGAGAGAGACAGAGCATGAACGGTGGAGGGGCAGAGAGAGAGGGAGACACAGAATCGGAAGCAGGCTCCAGGCTCTGAGCCATCAGCCCAGAGCCCGACGCGGGGCTCGAACTCACGGACTGCGAGATCGTGACCTGGCTGAAGTCGGACGCTTAACAGACTGCGCCACCCAGGCGCCCCACCAGTCCACATTTTTAATATATCAGATTCAACCATTCTCTTTTCCTATTCAGATATTTTATTTCAATACAATTTCAAAAATCTTCCTCAGCTCTCACAGCCTACATTGTCTATTACTTATACACCTAGATGACCTTACTCTTTATCATCTACCACCCCTCACCGAACACCCTTCCTCATTCCTAGTTAGAGGACACTGAACCATGATGATATCACCCTGGACCAGTGTTTTCACTAAGGCATGATTTTACTCCCCAGAAGACAACTGACCATGTATGGAGACAGTTTTGGTCGTCACAACTGGGGGGAAAGGGTGTGAGTGTTACAGGCATCTAGTTGGTAAAGGCCAGGGATACTCTGAGACATCCCACAATGTAAAAGACAGCCCCCACAATAAAAGATTCTCTGGCTCAAAATATTAATAGTCCCAAGGTTGAGAAACCTTGCTCTAAACCAGTACATCCTATAAAACTACACAAGGAACTTTGCTCCTGGTATTCTTCTCTCAGGGTTTACAGGAGATGATTCTTGATCTCTCTATTCGCAGTTCTGCTGATTACTTCTGAATCACAGGCACTGGCGAGGGAGAGATCCCTTGCCCTAATCAGTATGAGGTGGCTCAATACCGGATGCTGGACAGATGAGATTGACAGCATTTATTAGACATGTATACTCACAGCCCAGGGTAGGAGGGCACCACACATCATGCAGGGCCACACAGGGGTTGCACTCAGGAATGGAGTGAACAAGCAGGGTCTGTGGGAGGCAGGCTTTGTAGTAAAAAGAGGGTAAGGTGTCCCTGATTCCCACAGAATGTGATTGGCTTGTCTGAATAATTCTGTGTGCTGGCAGGAAGGTGAAACCCTTTACAGTGAGAACCAGGAAGGGTTTAGGTCATCTGCCTGATAGGAAAACTAGCTGTGGGGAGTCTTTTCTGCTCTGACAAGAGCAGGGAACTCACATTTAGGCCTCTGGAGCCCTGATAAAGGTATCAGGTCGGCACATGAAATTTTATGCCTTACATACAAGGCCCCAATTACAGCCCTTACCTAATCCACCCAATTCGAAAAGCCTTTCATACCATAAGATCTCAACACATACAGAGACTGAGACCAATCAATACTAAGCCTCATCATATGTACTTGGAAAACAACTCTGTGGAGAAATCTGGAGTTTTCCCTGTAAACAAATAGGACCAAATTCTCTTTCATCAAACCACAGATCTTCAGAGAAAATTCAAAACAAGGATCTCTCACTTAGTATCAATAACCCATCCCTGAATATCAGACATTCTAATACTACATCAAACAGGTGCCTATTTTCCCATCACTTAGAAGCAAAGAATTACACTGCATTATAAATCAATTCCAAGTCTCCAACTAGCCTCCATTTCCCTCCAGTATAGAATTATAGTACACATGGGTTACTGAGCACACATCTTTTGTATTTTGTCTCTTTTACTGAATTCACTTTTCTCACTTGCTTTGTTTCTTTCCCCACAATTTCTTCAATACTTTCCCAACTTTTTAGAAACTCATTTTATACTACACAGGGGCTACATGTTAAGTGCACTATGAAAATGCATTTCTAACAAGAACATAACAACGGGATGTCTCACACTCAGTATGCTGTTCTGACACCTCCTTTATCACCAGCAGCACCAGATACACACATCCTCTTTAATGATATCTGTATGCATCTCAAAACATCTGCAGGTGGTTCTAACAGTCTAGCAACTATGTTTGAAATATAACAAGACTCTCCCACACATTATTTTTCGTTAAAAAAAAGGCGGCACTGAACTATATAATTTCACTTACACAAAGTTCTAAAAATGGCAAATTCATTTACGGTGTTAGAAGTCAGGACAGTGGTTGTATCTGGGCTGGGTGGGTAGGGAGTGACTGAAAGGGGGGGCATCTGAGGTACCTGTAATATTCTCTTTCTCAACCTGAGTGCTGACAGCATAGATGTGCTCAATTTATGATAATTCATTCAGCTACACACTTATGATTCATGCACTTTCCTCTATGTATGTTATATGCCAATAAAAAGTTCAAAAAACTTTGAAAAGATGTCAAATTGTGTATTGGGGACACAAATTTTTCCTACATAAAACCAGACTAAAAGTCATTGTATTCAGAGAAATAAACTTACTCTGCAGTATAAATATTAAAATCAAAAGCTGTTTATTGGGAAATGTTAACAAGGGGACATTCTGCAGAGAATGCCTGCATTTTTCTCAAGGCATTTCACTTTTGCTTGCTCATGGCTCTTGACAGATTTTGTAGTAGCTAGGAGACAGTGCACATCAGTGGAAAAAAATGGAAGGGCATATAGAAAGGACACTGGGCTGTCGGTCCCAAATCCTCACAGGAATGACAGCATGTTCTTGGATGGAGTTCTGTTAAATAAGAGCTTCAAGATAAGGAACAAGTATGTACACATGACCTAGAGATCAACAATATTTCAAAAAGGAAAAAAAAAAAAACATAACTTACATGGGCCATGGTTTCAAAATGCAAGAACTGGTCAGTCCTTTTCAAGATTTCTCTTTGGAGAACCGCAGAGTCCAGATAAGCCAGATCTGGAAGAAAAAGAGGCCATGAAACCAAATGTACCTCAGAGATTCCAAAAGGACTTAATGTTAATGTGAGCTTTTTTCTTTTCCATTCCTACTTCTTAACTACTCCCCACTACTCTACTCACCCTGATCCCATACCCACAAAACCTGGAGGAGAGTAGGAGTCTGAAGAAATCCAAGCCTTGAAGGAACCCAGCTGAACAATAATGGATTTGATGTAAAAGCCCAAACACTTCTGAGGACTTGTGACCAGTTTCCTATCTAGTAATGTGGATCTGGTCCTGACATCGGACTCCTCCTCCCTCCAGTACAAATTTTCAGGGCTGAGAAAATGCGATACCATCCATATACGGCCTCTTGAGTCCTCCAGGATCCTGTCTGAACTTCCTAAATACGAAGACTGAAAACCACAGACTGAGCCTGGCAGCTGCTACCACTGTAAAACTGCACTGGCCTTTCCCCAGCCAAGACCACTCACTACTCTGTTTCCCAATCAGGACCTCTCATACCATGACAGCCTGTGCACGTTCCCCCTCTCTTTCAGTATCCAAGGTGGAGACAAGGGGATCCCTGATCACTGCAGTCAGTCAACCACCACCATTCATTGAGAACTGTTACGTGCTGGGTCCTGCATATACATCACCTGATGACCCTCAGCACTGCTCTGCAATGTATTCTCATCTCTCAAGAGATCAGGAAACTAATGCTCAGGGGGAAAATCGTTTGCCCAAAGTCACAGCTATCAAGTGGCAAAGCTTTGTTTTGAGTCCACATTTCTCTAACTAAAACACTACCTTTCAACTTTAGGTTTTTGCCTCTCAAGACTAGATTTCTATTTCATTGAGTGGAACCTGACCAAGGGCAATTCAATAAAAAATAGAAATAACCTTTCAAAAGATATTAAACCTCACTACTAATTACGAAGATGTATATAAAACAAAAAACAATTTATTTTTACAGTGACATGACTGGAAGGTCTAAAAGACTGATGTCCCTTATTAGCAAGGTCATGAGAAAATGGACACTACCTTGGCCCAAATTTAGAACTATGTGAGGCAGCATTTAAATGTTATAACTATACAAATCCTGTGAACCAGTTCCCAGAGCTTCATTTGAGACTACAGGAACTACTCCTAGAGTGTCTGGGTGGCTCAGTTGGTTGAGCGTCTGACTTCGGCTCAGGTCATGATCTCATGGTTCATGAGTTTGAGTCCCACATCGGGCTCTGCGCTGGCAGTGTGGAGCCTGCCTAGGATTGGGCACCTGGGTGGCTCAATCAGTTAAGCGTTCAACTTCGGCACAGGACATTATCTCAGTTTCGTGAATTCGAGCCCCACGTTGGGCTTTGTGCTGACAGCGTGGAGCCTGGAGCCTGCTTCGAATTCTGTGTATCCCTCATTCTCTGCTCCTCCCCCACTTGCACTCTCTCTCTCTCAAATATAAATAAACATTACCCAAAAAATAAAGGAACTACTCACACATGTACATGAAGATGTCTGCAGAGATATGCTGACAGATAAGGTTTACAATGAATAAAAGCTGAAAAGAATCTAACTGGGAAAATTATTAAACAGTAATGCATCTACACCACTGAAAACTAGGCAAATATTAAAAAGTGATGATGTTGGGTGCCTGGGTGGCTCAGTCGGTTAAGCGTCCGACTTTGGCTCAGGTCATGATCTCGCGGTCTGTGAGTTTGAGCCCTGCGTCGGGCTCTGTGCTGACAGCCTGGAGCCTGCTTCAGATTCTGTCTCCCTCTCTCTGCCCTTCCCCCGCTCATGCTCTGTCTCTCTCTCTGTCAAAAATAAACCTTAAAAAAAATTTTTTTTAAAGTGATAATGTTGCCCTAATTTTGATGAAATGGGTGAAACCAGTGTGTTTACAAAAAAAATCCCAACATCTGTAGTATTACACTATTTTGACAGAAAAAATCACATGTATACCTAGGAGAAACAGTTAAAATGTTTACAGTAAGAGCCAGCAACACACACCACCACATTAAACATATTAAAGCACATAAATACTCCAAATAAGGAAAAGATTTTCTCATTTCAAGATCTTCTTTCAGTCTTCTGTTGACCTGAGAAAAAAAAACTCAGAATATTCTAAGAATAGCTGTTTTTCCTGAGTGACTTCTTTTTTACTTCAACTTTTAATTCATGAACCAAGTCTATGACTGAATTTGCCCATGTATGCTGGAGTACTATCTAGAAATCAATGGTAAGAAGTCCCTGACTGATGTATTTTAAGTACTGACAGCTGTCTCATCACTGCTTCCTTTCATATCTTAGAAATGACTTCATTTTGCTTCTGAGCCAATCCACTAGGCTAAGATGCCTATGAAGCCTCCAACAACTATTGTATTTCCTTGCCCTACTAGTCTGACTTTGTATAAATCATCATTAAAATAAAAACTGTGAGACAATAACTGTACTGGAATTAAAAGAAAATTAAAAAAAAACCTATGTGACAAATCTTTTTTTATAAATTCTTTTTTTTCATGTTTCAGTTTTTTTTTTTTAAGTTTGTTTATTTTTGAGGAAGAAGGGGGGAGAGAGAGAGAGAGAGAGATAGCACAAGCAGGAGAGACACAGAATCTGAAGCAGACTCCAGGCTCTGAGCTGTTAGCACTGAGCCCAACTTGGGGCTGAAAGCCACACACCATGAGACCATGACCTGAACCAAAGTCAGACACTCAACCAAATGAGCCACCCAGGCGCCCCAGCATAAATCTTACTGTAGGAAATCCATTACCTCCAGACCTCATAGCTTCAGTATAATCTGGACAAAACTTGATGATTCTAGCTGTCATCAGATTAATATCTCTTCCTTCAATCATGAAAGGTTACTGAGTAAGGCAGGAAGAATTTTTTTAAGTATGCATAATGATGAGACTTGGTATACTGTTATAATCACTAAAATGGGCTTTGGTGTGACACTTCCAGGATATAAATCTCAGCTCTGATAGTTATTAACTGTGTGATCTTGGACATGTTACTTAACTTTTCAGACTTCGTCGCCTCCTATAAAAAAAAAAGTTGATAATTATAAATTCTATCTCAAAGGGTTATTATAAGAATTAAATAAGACACTACATATAAGAAAGCACTTAAAGTAGCAAATAAACATTAAATAAAAGTCAGCTATAGCACTGAAGATGAAGAATAGTATATACTCCTTTCCCTAATTATTAAAGAAAATTATCTTCTGCTCTTTTCTTCTTCCATAAAAAATTTGAGCTCAGCCTTGCTCTTTCTTACAATGCTAGCTAATAAATTTCAAACTTCATATTGATAAGCAATTCCTCTTGATTAACAACAATTTACAAAAGGGAGTATGTGGATGGATGAAGCAAATGTGAAAAAAATGGAATTACAACATAATAGTAACTATTAAATCTACTGAACACTTTTTATGTGTCAAGCATTATCTGAGGACTTTATTTTTTATTTTTGTAATTTTTATTTATTTTTGAGAGAGAGAGACAGAGTGCGAGCGGGGGAGGGGCAGAGAGAGAGATGGAGACACAGAATTTTTTTTAAACATCTCATCCGAGCTGTCAGCACAGACCCTGATGAGAGGCTGGAACTCACGAACTGATGATGACCTGAGCCGAAGTTGGACGCCCAAAGACTGAGCCACCCAGGTGCCCCCTTAGGACTTTATATATATTAATTACCTATTCAAAGCAATCCTATACAGTAGGTTCTGTCATTATCCTCTTAAAGATGAAAGAACTGTAGCACAAAGAAATGAAATAAATTACTCTGATTCACCCAGCTCTAACTGACAGTTTTAGGACTAGAACACTGGTAATTTAGTACCATAACTAAACTGCCTCTCATAAAACCACATAAGTATATGGCCTGAAACAACTCATGTTGTCAAAAACTTCAAACCATTTCTCAAGTTTCTACCAGCATCTTCTGTTTCCTTCCCTTGTTAACACAGTACTCTCCCTTAAAAACCCTGTCACACTGCAACTCCTTACAAGCCTCAAAAGCAGAAAACCCTGCCACCAATTAAACCATCTCCAAACTTTCCCTGCTTGTGAATTCAGGGCAGAGGTGAAGATCAAAGACACCTAGCATATGATTCCAACTGAACTGTAATCCTCTCAACAAATCAAAGCCTAAAATAAAGCTCTGCAGTTGGCCTCCCTTCAGGAGGTTTACTTGCAAGCCATTTAAATGATTAGAAAGCAACAGCTCACAGGAGGAATTAAATGACTGCCAAATGTTCATGTGAATACCCACAGGAGAGGAGGCAGGAAGTAACCTCATCACCCCTATCATTCACTGGGAAAGAAGAGCAAAGCTCCAGGTCTATGGATAGGATATTTCCCGTGTTAAAGCCTAACCAGTTAAAGACTACCTGGAACAAGCCTGTAGAATCCAACAAAATCAGATTTATTGATTTAAGAGAGGGAGGAAATTCCACAGGATGGGTTGGAATGCAATGGAGGAGGAGAAGAAAAGCTCTTTTGTAAAGGGTTGAGTTCCAACTGAAGGACTTTGAAGAGAATGTATGGGAAGCGGGGAACAATTCTAGAATGGTTGGTTTCTGAGGTAAGACTAGGAAAGGCTAGGATTAATTGGAGACTAAGTGCTATCTTGAAGGGAGGGTAGTTTAGCAACTGGGTATCTCCAGTAATAAAAATAAAAAATAGCAAAGCAAGTGTGGAGCTTCACTGTTAAAACAGCTGTAATCTCTCAAAGAGGGAGTTGTGATCGCATTTTACAGTTGCTGCATGAAATAATAATTTCTATTTTGCAGCTGGCTTTATCTGTCTCCTGTCTCCCAGCCTGATTAATGCAAATGCTTTTTCTCTTTTCAGTCCGCACTGATTTTTATTCTTTCTCAGGAGACTCAAAGGTTTTAAACCATGCACAGAAAAATAAAAGTTACATTTCACGGAACAAAGAAATACAAATTCGTCCTCATATGCTTTAGATAGACAAATAGATATAGACATAAAAATGGTTATTTCCTCTTTCTCTCCTTCCTAAAGATCAGCAGGACTGGGGGAAAAAAGACGGGAATCTTGAGACACTGAGCCTTTCTTGGAACTCAGCCCGACCTGGCTAACTCAGAACACACCCCCGCTATCACACTTGCTCCCACCATCACCACGCACATAACCCGATGGAAATTAAAGAGGGAGCCGGGAGGTAAAGCTCAGCCTTCAGAGAAAGGCCGAGTACAAAGGCCACGTCTGGAATCCGTCTCCGAATTTCCTTTACGAGGGAGCTCTGATTAAGCCGTGGTTCTGAGAGCAGCAGTTCTCGAAACCGTCTTTTTGTTGGGGGCCTTCACTCTGGGGTTCATGCATCTAACTCGAAGCCATTCTGGGCCGAGAAATCTGTGCGGCCCTTAAGCGGAAAGGGAAAGGACGCCTCAGGGCACCCAATGCCCAGTAGCGTCACAAATTCCACAGTCACTGCAACCCAGTTCACACAGAAGCCCGCGCCACCCCCGCGCCGCCCCCGCGCCCATTTCCTCAATGCACGCGACCAACTCACCTCTCGGAGCCTACACCAGCAAGAAAGCCGGAAGGAAACTACGAGCACAGGCCTGTGGGAAATGTAGTCTTCGGTAGGGAGGGCCCGCCCCCGCCCCAACTTGTTGCTCGGAGTGCGCAAGCGCGAATGCCTGCGGGAGAGAGCTAGATCGCCGGGCGGCATTTAGGGTTTGACGGTGGGCTACTAGGGGAGGGGCTTCAAGGCTGCCCAGGAATGGACGAAGCGAGTTCTGCGAGCCCGTTTTGTGTTTGTAGCTGAGGAAGCCCTAGTATGGCTTAGAATGCACTTGGCACCAACAAGCACATAATGTATGTACTAGGGGCGCAGCAGATGCTTAGTATATATGCTCAAATATATATGCATCAAGTACTCAATAAAAATATACCAGAACTAAAACAGAACCAGGATATAACAGAACCGGGAGCAGGACGACACGGAATGGTCCCCCGTGCTAGCTCGCTCTCCCGCCTTCCATTCCTTCCTCCTCTCGGTTTTTCGCCTTCTTGCAGTTGTGACGATGTTGTTCTATAAATTGTTAGGTTAAGATGGTTGATAAAATTGTTCCCCACCTTATTGGCCTTTCCTTTTTCTCCAGCTTCAGTTGCCAGCCATCAGTTGCCTTCCCGAAGCAGACAATCCTTCTTTGGTGAGGTCAGTAGTAGTCTAATGCTGTGTCAGAATGTGTAAATCATTCACCTCACTTCATTTCATTACTAGGCATTTTATCAAATCAGATCATAAGAAGATGGGTGAGTACAGTACAATAAGATAGTTTAAGAGAAAATGACACATTCACGTAACTTTTATTACACCATATTGTTATAATTGTTCTATTTCATTATTGTTGTTAATCTCTTGCTGTGCCTAAATTATAAATTAAGCTTTATTATAGGTATGTATGTATAGAAAAAAAGCAGTCTATATGGGGCTTACTATCCACCCTTTTGGTCATCACCTGAGGGTCTTGAAATGTGTCCTCTGAGGATAAGGGTGGGGGGACTATAAGGTGTGTCTATTACTGTTTTCCCTTTAGTTCTATCAAGTTTTGCTTCAAGTATTTTTGAGCTATGTATATGTGTGTGTGTGTATATATATATATATATATATACATATATACATATATATGTATATATAATACATATATATACATATACATATATATACATATACATATATACATATATATGTATAGTCTTCCTGATGAAGAAGATTGAAAAGTGAACATTAGGAAAAGTATCTTCAGAAGTGTTTCTCAGGTGACTAATAATTGAATTTGTTATGTCCTGGGTTTGGTTCAGGAAATAAATAGAATAAGCCCACCAGGATTTATCCATCATTGTAGCATCCTCCCATTTCAAATGTTTTGATACAGTAGTTCTCTCAAGAATATAAGACTTGGGGGGCCTGGGTGGCTCAGTTGGTTAAGTGTCCAACTTCAGCTCAGGTCATGATCTCATGGTCCGTGGGCTCAAGCTCCTCATTGGGCTTTGTGCTGATAGCTCAGAGCCTGGAGCCTGCTTCTGATTCTGTGTCTCCCTCTCTTCTCTGTCTCTCCCGCTCGTGCTCTATCTCTGTCTCTCTCAAAAATAAATAAATGTTAAAAAAAAAAAGAATATAAGACTTTACAAATTATTTGACAATGTCAAGGCTAATCTTATTAAGTCCCACTTTGCAAATAGGAAAATATATGTGAAGTAGAAGATACATGAAAATACAAATTCTATTTCTCCCTTTAGTTCATTCAGTTTTTATCATGTATTTTTAAGCCTGTTAAATAGTGTATACACATTTATGATTGTGTGTGTTCCCAATGAATTGACCCTTCTATTATGAAATATTTCTCTGTGTCTCTTGTCTTTAAAAAAAATTTTTTTTAACGTTTATTCCTTTTTGAGAGACAGAGACATAGCATGAGCGGCGGGAGGATCAGACAGAGGGAGACACAGAATCTGAAGCAGGCTCCAGGCCCTGAGCTGTCAGCACAGAGCCCGGCACAGGTCTTAACCCAGAAACTGTGAGATCATGACCTGAGCCTCAGTCAGACATTGTACTGACTGAGCCACCCAGGTGTCTCTGTGTATCTCTTGTCTTAACGTCTATTTTGACTAGTGTCAGTACAGTCACTATAGTTTTCTTATGCTTACTGTTTGGCTAATATATCTTTTTCCATTTTTTTTCTTGAACCTACCTGTGATTTTATATTTAATATACATTTCTGATAGATATCATGTAATTTGGGTTTTACATTTGTTATCCAGTATGACAGTCTCTTGGATTTTCATTGAAATACTTAGTCCATTTATATTTATGTTATTATTAACTTGGTTGGATTTATGTTTACTATTTGGTTGATACCTATTTACCACATTTTTTATTAACTACTTTCCTGTCTTTTTTGGAGAAATGATCATTTTTTCTGATAGATTTGAATTCTTCTGTTGGCACTCAGCTATACCTTTATGCATCTTGTTAGAGGTTGCTCAAGGGATTAAAATATGCATTCTTGTTTAAACATAGTTTACCTAGAATTAATATTGTACCACTCCATGTAAAATACGAGAACCTTGTAAACAATATCATTTCATTTATACTTCTTATTCTTTGTCCTACTGTTGGCATACATATTTCAGCTACATACATTCCATTATTTTGGTTTAAACAGTTATATATTTTAATAACTTATAAAGAAGGAAGTATATGTTATATTTATCCACATATTGACTATATCTGATGTTCTTCCTTCCTGTTGAGACTGTATTTTCATCTGAAGTCAGTTCTCTTTAACCTGAAGAGTTTCCTTTACCAGAACTGCAGTTCTGCTAGTTAAAATCTAAATATTCATTTATCTGAAAATGTCTTTATTTCATCTTCATTATAAAAGCATATTTTCTCTGGAAATAGAATTCTGAGTTGACCTATTTTTCTTTAGTTTTTCCAGATGTTATTCTATTGTCTTTTGGCTACCATTGTTTCGTCTTTTTTTTACATTATCAGAATTTTATTTTATTTTTTAATTTCAGGCATAGAGTGTAATGATTCATGACTTACATATAACACCCAGTGTACATCCCAACAAGTGTCCTCCTTAATGTTCCTCACCTCTTTAGCCTTTACCCAACCCAACATCCTGTCAGCAACCCTGTTTGTTCTCTGTATTTAAGAGTATCTTATGGTTTGTCTCCCCCTGTTTTTATATTATTTTTGTTTCCTTTCCCTTATCTTCATTTGTTTTGTCTTAAATTCCACATATGAGTGAAATCATATGGTATTTGTCTTTCTCTGACTGACTTATTTTGCTCAACATAATACACTCTAGTTCCAGCCACATTGTTGCAAATGGCAAGATTTCATTCTTTTTGATAGCAGAGTGATATTCCATTACACATACACACACACACACGCACGCACACATGCACACACACCACATCTTCTTTATCCATTCATCAGTCAATGGATATTTGGGCTCTTTCCATACTTTGGCTATTGTCAATAGTGCTTCTATAAACATTGGGGTGCCATGTGCCCCTTCAAATCAGCATTTGTGTATCCTTTGGATAAATACCTAAAATACTTAGTAGTGCAATTGCTGGGTCATAGGGTAGTTCTATTTTTAATTTTTTGAGGAACCTGCATACTTTTTTCCAAAGTGGATGCACCAGTTTGCATTCCTACCAGCAATGCAAAAGGATTCCTTTTTTCTCCACATCCTTGCCAACATCTGTTGTTGCCTGAGTTGTTAATGTTAGCCATTCTGACAAGTGTGCAGTGGTATCTCATTGTGGTTTTCATTAGTATTTCTCTGATGATGAGTGATGCTGAGCATTTTTTCTTGTGTCTGTTAGCCATCTGGATGTCTTCTTTGGAAAAGTGTCTATTCATGTCTTTTGCCCATTTCTTCACTGGATTATTTGTTTTTTGGGTGTTGAGTTTGATACGTTCTTTATAGATTTTGGATACTAACCCTGTATCTGATATGTCCTTTGCAAATATCTTCTCCCATTCTGTTGTTTGCCTTTTAGTTTTGCTGATTGTTTCCTTCACTGTGCAGATTTTTATTTTGATGAAGTCTCAGTAGTTCATTTTTGCTTCTGTTTCCCTTGCCTCTGGAGACATGTCAAGTAAGAAGTTGCTGCAGCCAAGATCAAGGAGGTTGTTGCCTATTTTCTCCTCTAGGATTTAAAAAAATTTTTTTAAATGTTTATTTAATTTTGAGAGAGAGAGAGAGACAAAGCGCAAGCAGGGGAGGGGCAGAGAGAGAGGGAGACACAAAATCCAAAGCAGTCTCCAGGCTCTGAGCTGTCAGCTACAACCCACGAAATATGAGATCATGACCTGAGGCAAAGTCAGATACTTAACTGACTGAGCCACGCACGTGCCCCTCTCCTCTAGGATTTTAATGGCTTCCCATCGTATGTTTAGGTCTTTTATCCATTTTGAGTTTATTTTTGCATATGGTGTAAGAAAGTGGCCCAGGTTCATTCTTCTGCATCTCACTGTCCAGTTTTCCAAACACCATTTGTGAAAGAGACTATCTTTTTCCATTGGGTATTCTTTCCTGCTTTGTCAAAGATTAGTTGACCATACATTTCTGAGTCCATTTCTGGGTTCTCTATTTTGTTTCATTGATCTATATGTCTGTTCTTGTGCCAGTACCACAATGTCTTGATGATTACAGCTTTGTAATACAGCTTGAAGTCCAGAATTGTGATGCCTCCAGCTTTGGTTTTCTTTTTCAGGATTGCTTTGGCTACTCATGGTCTTTTGTGGTTCCATACATATTTTAGGATTGTTTCTTCTAGCTCAGTGAAGAATGCTGGTGTTATTTTGATAGGGATTGCTGGCTACTATTGTTTCTAATTAAGTCAGCATTATTCATGTTTTTGGTCCCCAATATTTTATGTATTATTTTTCTCTGTCTGATTATAAGATTTTCTATTTATTGAATTTTGGTGGTTTGGTCATAATTTTGTTCTACCACACTCTGTCAGTACTCTCATTCTAGAACTCTAGTTATGAGTATTGTTCCATAGGTACCTCTGTATTTTTTCAATGTTTTTACTTTTTTGTATTTCAGATTGGATTATTATTGACCTATCATGGTGATCACTGACTGTTTCTTCTGATGCCTCCCATCTGTTCTTATGCTTATTCAGTGAAATTTTCATTTCAGTTTTTTTCAGTTATAAAACTTGCATTTTCAGTTCTATTTTATACATACTGATTTTCTGCTGAGGTTCCAGTTGTTGACTCAAAATGAACAAATCTTTTAGAATCTCTAAGAGAGTTTTTTAACATTTATTTATTTTTGAGAGACAGAGACAGGGGAGGGGCAGGGAAAGAAGGAGATACAGAATCCAAGGCAGGCTCCAGGCTCTGAGCAAGCTATCAGCATGGAGCCCAACATGGGGCTTGAACCCATAAACATGAGATCATGACCTGAGTCACAGTTGGATACTGAACAGACTGAGCCACCCAGGAACACCTGTGGAGAGATGTTTTTAAGATGCTGTAAACATCTGTTTTTCATCAGACTTTCACCTGCTACTTTTAGCATCCATTGATGATTCTTACCAGATCAATTATTATTGTGATGGTTGATTATTGGTGATAATCTAATTCCGCCATTCCTTCCACATTAGTAATTTGGTGTTCTATAAAGCATGTTTCATGGGTTCCTATTTTAGCCACTGGGTTATTAAATGGTTTTACTTAATCTGTTACTATTATGACATATTGTTATACTCAGATTATCCCATATTTGGCCAGTGGGAACTCCTTCAGACTGCCACTGTGATCTTTTGACATTGCAATCACTTTTCGAGCACTTCCCTACTTTCTGCCTCCACACAATGTTCCAAAACCATCTTGTGTTTTCTCTGCTCAGTGCTTGTATATGCTATTTCTCCAAGTTCCTTGGATCTGGGTGCTGGATATTCTCACTGGTACTGGGATGTCGTTTCTTTTTTGTCCTCTCTGCTAGAAAACACACACACACACACACACACACACACACACACACACACACACACCTCTATATGTATTTCTATCACACACACACCTCTATATGTATTTCTATATTTATCTATTTAAAAATATCATGGGGGCAACCTGGCTGGCTCAGTTGGTAGAGCATCTGACTCTACATTGATCTTGGGGTGGTAAGTTGGAGTCCCATCTTGGGTGTAGGGATTACTTAAAAAATGCACAAAAATATGACTTTATAGTGATACCTCCAATTTCAACCCAACACCACAGGGTTCATCTAGCCTCCTTCTCTCCATATTGCAATTACCTTCTCCAGCAGTGATAAGCTTTTCTCCCGTTATATTAGCTTAATCCCATAATATATTTACTTTTTTGCTTGATTCTAAAATATATGAAGTAGTAGTTTCACAATTGGTAATCTATATCATTGTGCAAATCAATCCTACTAGCTAGTTATTTGTTTATGGTTGTTTTTTGTTTTGTTTTGTTTCTGTTTTGGGCTGAGTGAATAGGGTCAAGTTGTCGTTCAAAAATTGCTTGGGTTAGGAGCACCTGACTGGCTCATTTGGTAGAGCGTGTGGCTCTTGATCTTCGGGTCATTAGTTCAAGCCCCATGTTGGGGCTTACTTTAAAAAAAAAAGAGCTTACTTTTTAAAAAAGCTACTTTGGGCACCTGGGTGGCTCTGTTGAGTGTCAGACTTTGGCTCACGTCATGATCTCAATTCATGAGTTTGAGCCCTGCATGAGGCTCACCGCTGTCAGGGCAAAGCCCGCTTTGGATCCTCTGTCCTCCCCCCTTTTCTATTCCTCCCCCCGCTCATGTTCTCTCTCTCAAAAATAAACATTAAAAAATAAAGCTTTAAAGAAAGTTTCTTGGGTTAGCTTTTTCCCCTGTAGTGTGGGGAAATATTTGTTTCTGCTTATATTCCAATGTAGGGTCTTTCTTCTCTTTATGTAAACATATATAACATTAACATGGTTCCCAAAGTGAAAAATATACAGAAAGGTATACTTAGAGAAGTGTTACTTCCTCATACCTTCATGTATTAAAATTTCCTATATTTTTGGGTCCCTTATAGACTTTCTGTTCTATTCCACTGGTCTGTTCCTGCATGAGTACCACATCATTTTGATTATTTAGGGACTTTTTAGTACTTTTAAATATCTGGTAGGACTAGGACACCTTGGTAGCTTTTCTTTCTCAGTCTTAACCTGGCTATTCTTGCATAAAATCTGTACTGCTACCACTAGGGATACTGTATATACGTCAGATGAAATGACCAACTGAATTGTCTCCCTCTAGTAATTCTCCTTCCCAATATCTTTTCTCTTCATGGCCCTTATCAGAATCTGAAGTTTTCTTAGTTAGGTACTTACTGGTTGTCTGCTTCCCAGATTTTCCTGAAGATTGGGGATCTTGTCTTCAGTATCCACTAGCATATTGTCAAAGGCTTGAGCACTCCATGGCATTATGCACAAGCACTTTGTACATATTTTTTCCATTTAGCTATTCTGGAGGGTGTATATTTATCACATTGTGGTTTTAGTTTTTCCACTTTCTTAATAATGAACTTGAGCAACTTTTGATATCTTTATTGGCCATTTGGATACACACTTTTTTTGAAGTGCTTATGTGAGTTTTTTTTCCCATTTACTATTTTATTTTCTGTCGTTTATTGATCTATAGGGATTCTTTATATATTGTGGATGAGTCAAATATATTATATATATATTTATTTAATATTTTGTTAACATTTTGTCTATATATGATTAAATATTTTACATTTATTACATAAATGTATATATTCATATTAACATATATTAACATATACTATATTGTATATTATATATATATAGAATATATTCTCTGTGACTTTTTTCACTTTCTTAATTGTGTTTTTTGATGAAATAGATTCTTAAATTTAATACAGTAAAATTTATCATTTTTCCCCATATGGTTAATGCTTTTTGTATTCTGTTTAAGAACTCTTTGCTATCTCAGCATTATCAACAATAGCCAAATTATGGAGAGAGCCTAAATGCCCATTGACTGATGAATGGATGAGGAAGATGTGGTATTTATTTTATTTTTTTTTTAATTTTTTTTTTCAACGTTTATTTATTTTTGGGACAGAGAGAGACAGAGCATGAACGGGGGAGGGGCAGAGAGAGAGGGAGACAGAATCGGAAACAGGCTCCAGGCTCTGAGCCATCAGCCCAGAGCCCAACGCGGGGCTCAAACTCACGGACCGCGAGATCGTGACCTGGCTGAAGTCGGACGCTTAACCGACTGCGCCACCCAGGCGCCCCAAGAAGATGTGGTATTTATATGCGATGGAATATTACTCAGTCATCAACAAGAATGAAATCTTGCCATTGCAACAATGTGGATGGAGCTAGAGTATATTATGCCAAGAGAAATAAGTCAGTCAGAAAAAGACAAATACCATATGATTTCATTCATATGTGGAATTTAAGAAACCAAACAGATGAACGTATGGAAAGGGGAAAAGAAGAAAAAAGAGAAATATAGGGGAACAAACCACAGGAGACTCTTAATGACAGAGAACAAACTGAGGGTTTGATGGAGGAAGGTGGGTAGGGGATGGGCTAGATGGGTGATGGGTAATAAGGAGGACACTAGTTGTGATGAGCCCTGGTGAACTGAGTAATTCACCAATTACTCAGTTCTACTCAATTCTACTCCTGAAGCCAGTATTGCACTGTATGTTAACTGACTAGAATTTAAATTAAAAAAAAAAAAAAAGAAAGAAATCTTTGCTACCTCAAGCCCAGAAAGATATTTTATATTTCTTTTGCTTTACCTTTTACAATTAGGTCACTAATGTACCTGGAATTTATGTTTGTAGTGTGATGTAAGGGCCAAGATTCATTTTTTTTATGAATATAGCTATGCAGTTGACCCAGTGCTACTTATTGAAAAGACCACTATGTCCCAACCATAATGCAGAGGAACCTTTGTCATAAATCAGATGACCACATATATGTAGGTGTATTTCAAGGCCATTTATTTTGTTCCATTGGTCTGTTTGTTCATTCTTGTGCCAAAACCATACTGCCTTAATGACCAAAGTACTACTTTCACATTAACAAATTCAAGGACAAAAATATTATATCAATGTGTCAAAATAGCATCTGATAATATTCAGCAGGCATTTCTAAACTTTTTAAAAATGTTTTTTTATTTATTTTGAGAAACAGCGAGTAGGGGAGGGGGAGAGAGAGAGGAGAGAATTCCAAGCAGCGCAGAGCTCTTTGTGGGGCTTGAACTCACGAACCGTGAGATCATGACTTGAGCCGAAATCAAGAACGAGACGCTCAACCTGCTGAGCCACTCAGGTGTTCCATGTTCTCCACTTATTTAAAAAAAAAAAATTTTTTTAATCTTTATTTTTTGAGAGAGAGAGAGAGAGAAAGCATGAGTGGAGGAGGGGCAGAGAGAGAGGGAGACATAGAATCCAAGGCAGGCTGCAGGATCTGAGCCGTCAGCACAGAGCCCAATGCGGGGCTCGAACCCACGAACTGTGAGATCATGACCTGAGCCAAAGTTGGACGCTCAACTGACTGAGCCACCAAGGCACCCCTCTCAGCAGGCATTTCTAATAAAGAAGTTAATAAGGAACTGAAGGAAACAATTGAGCCACAACAACGTCTGTTTACCTCCAAACTAAAACAAACATTATACTAAGAGATTTCCATTAAATAGGTGAAAACAACTATATCCCTATCACCACTAATCCTAAGTCCTATTTTGGAGATCTTTCTATTAGATTAATAAAATAATCGCTATAAATATTCAGAAAAAATCCAAAATTATATCTATTTGCAGTTGACATAACTGATAGCCTAGAAAACCAAGGGTCTTGTAAAAAATTAAGATTATTGGGTAATAATGAAAGCTATGATTGCATCCACATTTAAATTTTTTAAATTTTAATATGATAGTATCACCATAAATACACATACAGCCACAATCTGGGGAGGCTAAGTTTCGTTATTTATAATACTAGGTAAAGGATTATTATCTAGAATATTATTTTTAAGAATCCCACAATTCTTTTATATTTTTTTAACAAAGGAACATGGCATGAATTGGTAAGTTATAATGTTTAACAATAAACAGATGTGAAAAGATGCTCAACTCACTATAAAGCACATACCAGAAGTAGGATTACAAGGAAATAATACTTTATTGGGTGAAGGGGTTGTAAATTGGCAAGACAATGATGTTCTCACTTCTTTTTTTTAGAAAGAGAGAGAGAGAGAGCATGCGTGAACAGGGGAGAGGGGCAGAGGGAGAGAATCTTAAGCAGATGGAGCCTGACATGGGGCTCAATCCCACAACCTTGGAATCATAACCTGAGCCGAAATCGAGTCAGATGCTCAACCCACTGAGCCACTCAGGTGTCCCATGTTCTCCACTTCTTTAAAACAATGTTTTTTAATGTTTTTGAGAGAGAGAGAGAGAGCATGAGTAGGGGAGGGGCAGAGAGACAGGGAGACACAGAATCTGAAGCAGGCTCCAGGCTCTGAGCTGTCAGCACAGAGCCCGACATGGGGCTGGAACTCATGCACCGCAAGATCATGACCTGAGCTGAAGTCAGACACTCAACCAACTGAGCCACCCAGGTGCCCCTTCCCATGTTCTCCACTTCTATGGCACTATCTAGTGAAGTTGAAAATGAATATAACCTTTGAGCAGTCCCACTTTTTGATAAATACCTCAGAGAAATTCTTGTTTATGGTTAACAAGAAACACACAGGTAAGTCAGTAGGATTTTTCAGCAAGAAATTATAGTCTATACATATATTTATAGAAAGAATAGGGGGAAGGATTTTCTATTCTATTGAAAAGTATCATTTCAAATTAAAAAAAAAAGAGCGAGCAGCTGACTGGATAACATAATTTGAATTGCTTTCCTTGCCAAACAGATAACTGTACACCTGTCATAATGCTGACATTTCCATCCTTGAGCCACTCCTTCTGGTTATAGCAGCATCTGCCAAAGTGGAATTACATCCGCAGTAGGTATTCGGAATGGGAGTTCTGTATAGTAAAGTCTGAGATACACTGGTCAGATAAAATGAAACTTTTTTGGATAGTCTTTTGTTAGGCACTTAATGTGAATTTTTTTTCCCCCTCAAGAAATATAGTATACAGAGTTCCCAGCCTTGTTTGGCTATACAGTAATTTTCCCATTATCACTAAAGTACTAGTGTTTCGTGGAACATACTTTCAGAAATTTTGAGTTAAGTACAGTCTCCAGAAGACCTCTGTTAGCATGAAAACGATACCAGGCAGGAGAAACATACTGACCCATTAGCAAAAACTAATTTTGTTATAGCACTTAAAATACTTTTTGTGTTAAAATATTGTGTGTATTGTTTGAAATCATGAGTGGGTCTATTCTAGGTGAGTGATTATCCAATGATATCTGCCCAATCTGAACAAAATGGACCGGGAAGTACAAGTCTTAATGTATAACTATAGTGACATTACAGAGGTTTGGTAGAAAATAAAGTGTAATAATATTCATTTTTGTTTTGTGGAAGGTAATACTTTTTGTGTTGAACCCTCATTTTTCATATCTGTTGTTCATTCCTTTTTTAAAGCTGATGAAGCTAAGATGAATTAGAATATGAGAAACAACCTAAAAGACATTGAGGTAAATAATGCCATTTTTTCCAACATTGTTACATTGCTCAAGTTAGAAACCTAAAATCTGGATACTTAATTAAATCACAACAGGTCAGGTCCCTGGATATTCCTGGTAAATTG
Organism: Herpailurus yagouaroundi; assembly: GCF_014898765.1. Classification (NCBI taxonomy): domain Eukaryota; kingdom Metazoa; phylum Chordata; class Mammalia; order Carnivora; family Felidae; genus Herpailurus; species Herpailurus yagouaroundi. The sequence continues at coordinate 3,274,551 of NW_024412425.1, forward strand.
TTTTATGTTTTATAATTTTTTTAATTAAAAAAAAGTTTATTTTTTTATTTTTGAGAGAGAGAGAGAGACAGAGTGCGAGCAGGGGAGGGGAAGAGAGAGAGGGAAACAGAGAATCTGAAGCAGGCTCCAGGCTCTGAGCTGTCAGCAAATCCAACGCGGGGCTTGAACTCACAAACTGTGAGATCATGACCTGAGCTGAAGTCGGATGCCTAACTGACTAAGCCACCCAGGTGCTCCTATAATTGTTTTAACAGACCATTAAGTTCGCTGAACTTTATTTGGGATGTTTGTATGTATCTTAAGTGATACTGGTCCAGATTTTGCTTTCTAGGGGCTATTCGCATTTTATTATTGGGATGTTAGCCTTATAGAATGATCTAGCAAAATTTTGTTAGAGGCTCTCTATTCTTTAAAACTTTTTATTGCCTGCAAAACTGTTGATTCTAGTTTTTTAAAACAATCATAACTACAATATTTTTCTTTGCTTATATATCTGTTCAGGTTTTCTATAGTATCTTGAGTCAACTTTGATGATTTAGTTTTCTCCAGATAATTCATTCTCTGTATTTTTATAGATATTGAAATATATGTATATGGTAACATATATAACTTTAAAAATTTTAATTCTCCTTGATATATATAGCTGTTTAACCTTTCTCATATATAAAGTTGAAACGGAGTCTTTTTTTCCTCAATAACTGCCAATTCTTTATTAATGGCCTTTTCAAAGAGAACATCCTTGGATAAGGATTTTATTAGCTATTTCATTAATTTCTACTTTAGTGTATGAATTACTTTGTGGTACTTAGTTTTAAAAAAAATTATTAAAAAACTATTTTATGGTTCAAGCTAATGTGTTTTTCCCCCCAATTTTAAAAATCATCTATCTGTTAGGGGCACCTAGGTGGCTCAGTTGGTTAATAAGCATCCGTCTCATGATCTCACGGGTTGTGAGTTCAAGCCCCACATGGGGCTCTGCACTGACACTGTGCAGCCTGCTTGGGATTCTCTCTCTCTCCCACTGCCCCTCTCCCCCCTCTCTCAAAAATAAATAAACAAAAATCAACTGCCTGTTATACAACAGGTACTATAAGTGTGGGGACAGAATGGTAAAGAAGACAAACACTAGTTCCTCAGTCCAAGTTTTCTTTTTCTTTTTTTTTTTAAATATATGAAATTTATTGTCAAATTGGTTTCCATACAACACCCAGTGCTCATCCCAAAAGATGCCCTCTTCAATACCCATCAGCTACCCTCCCCTCCCTCCCACCCCCATCAACCCTCAGTTGTTTTTTTTTTTAATGTTTATTTATTTTTGAGACAGAGAGAGACAGAGCATGGACGGGGGAGGAGCAGAGAGAGAGGGAGACACACAGAATCTGAAGTGGGCTCCAGACTCCGAGCTGTCAGCACAGAGCCCGACGTGAGGCTCAAACTCATGGACCGTGAGATCATGACCTGAGCCGAAGTCGGACGCTTAACCGACTGAGCCACCCAGGCACCCCTGTTCTGTTTTTAAGAGTCTCTTATGCTTTGGCTCTCTCCCACTCTAACCTCTTTTTTTTTTTTTTTTCCTTCCCCTCCCCCATGGGATTCTGTTAAGTTTCTCAGGATCCACATAAGAGTGAAAACATATGGTATCTGTCTTTCTCTGTATGGCTTATTTCACTTAGCATCACACTCTCCAGTTCCATCCACGTTGCTACAAAGGGCCAGATTTCATTCTTTCTCATTACCATGTAGTACTCCATTGTGTATATAAACCACAATTTCTTTATCCATTCATCAGTTGATGGACATTTAGGCTCTTTCCATAATTTGGCTATTGTTGAGAGTGCTGCTATAAACATTGGGGTACAAGTGCCCCTAGGCATCAGTACTCCTGTATCCCTTGGGTAAATTCCTAGCAGTGCTACTGCTGGGTCATAGGGTAGGTCTATTTTTAATTTTTTGAGGAACCTCCACACTGTTTTCTAGAGTGGCTGCACCAGTTTGCATTCCCACCAACAGTGCAAGAGGGTTCCCTCAGTCCAAGTTTTCTAAATGCATTAAGGTTATTTCTTAACAAGTAGACTTTTGATGATTTCCCACAAACTTTTATTTGTAGGCATCATTATCATTTATCACTAAGTGGTCTAAAATTTCAGATTTGATTTTCTACTTAGGGAAAGCTTTATTATGGATATTTTCAAATATATGCAAAGGTAGTAAGAATAGCACGATGACTCAATGTACCCATTATCCAGCTTCAACATTTAGCAGTTGCCCATCTTATTTCATCTGTTCCTGCCACCCTCCCTCCCTCCATTTACTTATTTAGTTATTTATTTATGAGAGTGAGTGAGCAGGGGTGGAGGGACAGAATCCTAAGCAGGCTCAAGTCAAACTCAAGAGACATCTGACTAAGCCATCAAGGCACCCTTTTTCTGAAGTATTTTAAAGCAAGGCATAGACATTATGTGATTTCACCCTTGAATACTTCAGTATGAATCTCTAATGTATAAGGACTTACACATAATAATTGGTGATGATGCCATCATCATGCCTAAAAAATGAATAATTGCTTAATATAACTTAATATCCACTTAGATTTACATTTTCAAAACAATGTAAACAATGTTTTCATTTGTCCAAATCAGGATTGTATTTAATGTATTTTATTTTCTGTAATTATGCTCTGGCATTTGGAGACTTGGTCCTGGAGAGACTGCCCTTCCCAGGGGTAGCAAATTCCTAGAGATAGCAAACAACTCTTTTGATCAAACCCACCAAGCCAAAGCCCCAACTGTTTCATCAAACTCTCACACACCAAGCCAATATTCCTCCTGCACAAATCACCCCAGGGCCAGGTACCAGACAACTAGGGACTACTCATATACCTCAGAACCTCCGAAATTATTAAGACTATCCAGGAGCACCTGGATGGTTCAGTCTGTGAAGCATCTGACTCTTGATTTTGGCTCAGGTCATGATCTCACAGGTTCATGAGTTCGAGCCCTGCCATCAGGCTCCTCACACTAATATTGTGGAGCCAGCTTAGGATTCTCCCTCTCTCCCTCCTGCACACACACACTCTCTCAAAATAAATAAACTTAAAAAAAAAAAAAGAAATATTAAAAAAAACCCACTATCCATTCCATTCCCAAACTTCCTCAGTGTACTTACCCAGTGTCACCCATTCTTTGGAGAAAACCTCAGCAAAGGCTCTGTGCCATGCTCTGCCCTTTCCCCACTTCTGCCTTCCAACATAACTGGGTATTTCCCCATGTGGCCCTGTGGGCATGCTGTTGCCTCCTGTTTTTAGAGATCTTTGAGTCTAAACTTCTTCCTTCATGACAATCATTTCTGTATCTGCATGTTGTACCATAATTGATTAAAACAAATCCTGGGTACATTTTAAAACAAGGATTCCAATACATTCCATACACTGTATTTAATTGATATGTCTCTTAAGTCTCTTTTAATTTGCAACATTCTTTTGTCTTAACCTATACTGGTTAAGAACCAAGACCATTTAGGGGCTCCTGGGTGGCGCAGTCGGTTAAGCGTCCGACTTCAGCCAGGTCACGATCTCGCGGTCCGTGAGTTTGAGCCCTGGTTCAGGCTCTGGGCTGATGGCTCAGAGCCTGGAGCCTGTTTCCGATTCTGTGTCTCCCTCTCTCTCTGCCCCTCCCCCGTTCATGCTCTGTCTCTCTCTGTCCCAAAAATAAATAAACGTTGAAAAAAAAATTTTTTTAAAAAGAACCAAGACCATTTATTCTGTGGAATTTTGTACATTCTGGGTTTGGTTGTTTGCTTCTTTGTGTCGTTAATTTGTTCCTTTATTCCCCAAGTTTCCTGTAACCTGGTAATTAGATTTAGAGACCCACTTTTACTTCTGAGTTAACATTTGGGGTAAGAACACTTAACAAATGATACTACATATAGCCACTGCACAAGCAAGAGGCACATAGTGGGGCTGATCTAATTGAGATGTTGATGTAATGTAATGTAAATGTAGGTTCTGTCATTCTGATCCATTAAAAACTTCCTATCAATCTTTTTCACTAATGATCTTTGCTTCCATTGAAATCACCACCAAGATCCAGTATTTCAGAAATTAAAGAGTGATTTTTCAAATTCTGTCATTCCTTTGATCTTTATTGACTAGAGTTCTCTAATAATAATAAAGAACTTTACTTCACCAACTTTTGGTTGTCTTATATAGGTCATAAAGGAAAGACAAAATAAATGCTCCACTTTTCCCCTTTATTTATCAATAAGTACCCTAATATGCTTCATAACTGACCAGTGCATTTGGTCAGGAAAAAAGGAAGCTATTAAAAGCTTTTGTCATGACAAAAGGACATAGGAACCAATTTGAGGGGATTCTCACTAATGAAAGACAGGACAACCAGAGCACAAAAAAAGGCTACAATGTATTTTTAAAAATCAATACAGAAGTTATAATACAAGTAATTTTTAATTTCCAAAGTTTATTTTTACGTTATTCTTTGTTAATTTTAAGTTAAATTTAGACTTGGGCCAGAGAATGTAGACTGTAGAATATCTGCTTTTTTATGAACAAATTGAAAAACAATTTCTCACTTGAACTATTTTAAAAAGAGTAAGTTATCTGAAGTTAAATAAGGGTGAGTGTTGGTGGAAGGCATTTCTATATTCTTTGTGCCCATAGTCTTTCATATGAATTTTCAAAGGAGTAATACTAATGATAATAATAAAACAAAATTTATTTTATTATATCTCATGATCTTGTGGGTCAGGAATTTGGGCAGGGACTCAGTTGATAGATTCATCTGTTTTATATGGTATCAACTGAAGTCACTCAGTGGGTACTCAGCTGCTGGGTGGTCTGGAAGATCCAACACTATTTCACTTAAATGTCTGGTGTCTTGGTAGGCATGTGTGGAAGACTGGGCTCAGAAGGGTGCCTCTTTCTTTCTTTGTGGTCTTAGGGCTTCTCCATGTGGTCTCTTCAGCAGAGCAGACAGACTTTTTAACAGAATTCAGAACCTAAGCTTAAAGGAGCACTCCAAGAGATGCAGTAAAATCTACCAGTAAAGCCTGGAAACTGGCACAGCAGTACTATTACTAGTCAAAGTAGTCTTGGTCTGCCCATCCTCAAGGAGAACGGATGTGGATTCCAGATTTTGATGGGGGGAAAGGGGGAATGTCAAACAATTTGCAACAATTTTTATTCTGCCACAGTATTGTATTACCATTTTACAAATGAAAAAATTATAGCACAGAGCAGTTAAGCATCTTGTCAATATAATACAAGTAGGAAAGTGATGGGACAGAGATAAGTGTCTCCCACATTTGTCACACTGATTAGGATTAGTTTTTAGAGTAAGTGTAAAGTTTATCAGGCTTAAGTGATGGTGGAATACATTAAATTAACATATTCTTGTAATGATATAAAACCTCTTAAGTCAATTGCCTGTATGAAGGAAGCAAAAAGGATTAATTACTATATTCATAGAGTATTCTACAAGACAGGATTGAAAAACTATCTTATATTTTTACATTATGAATTTTTAGATGATGGGTAAGGTGTGAATGTTGTCTAAAGGCCTTCTTACATTCCTTACATTCATAAGGTTTCTCACCAGAATGAATTCTCAGATGCTGAATAAGGGATGAATTAAGTCTAAAGGCCTTCCTACATTCCTTACACTCAAAGGGTTTTTCACCAGTATGAATGCTCTGATGTAAAGTAAGTTTTTGGCGCAATCTAAAGGCCTTCCCACATTCCTTACATTTATAGGGTTTCTCACCAATATGAATACTCTGATGTTGTGTAAGTTGTGAGAGCAATCTAAAAGCCTTCCCACATTCCTTGCAGTCATAAGGTTTAACACCAATATGGATACTTTGGTGTGAAATAAGTTGTGAGTAACGACTAAAGGCCTTCCAACATTCCTTACATTCATAAGGTTTCTCACCAGTATGAATTCTGTGATGAAGAATAAGATGATAACCACGACTGAAGGTCTTTCCACATTCCTTACATTCATAGGGTTTCTCACCAGTATGAATTCTCTGGTGCAGTGTTAGTTGCTGTCTCACTCTGAAAGCTTTCCCACATTCCTTACATTCATAGGGTTTCTCACCAGTATGAAGTTTGTGATGTACTCTAAGGCCAGAGCCACACAAAAAGGCCTTCCCACATTCTTTACATTCATAGAGTTTGTCAGCAATATTAAGCTTCTGATGTCGAGTGAGATGTGCATACTGTCTAAAGGCCTTTCCACATTCTGTACATACATAGGGTTTCTCACCAGTATGAATCCTCTGATGGAGAGTAAGTTGTCCTCGCACTCTGAAGGCTTTCCCGCATTCTTTACATTCATAGGGCTTTTCGCCAATATGAATTTTCTGATGTACTCTAAGGTCTGGGCCACATATAAAAGATTCTCCACATTCTTTACATTCATAGAGTTTTTCACCAGAATGAAGTCTCTGATGTCGAGTAAGGTGTGCAGTCTGTCTAAAGGCCATTCCACACTCCTTACATTCATAGGGTTTTTCACCAGTATGAATTCTGTGATGAAAAGTAAGCTGTTGGCGTACTCTAAAGGCCTTTCCACATTCTTTGCATTCATAGGGTTTCTCCACAAAATGAATTCTCTGATGTGGAGTTAGAGATGTACGTTTTTGATAAGAGGACACTTTTTGAGATGTAATTTTCACTTGACTGAAATATTCCTCCTGTCCTTCAAATTTTCTTTTAGACTCCCAGTCACTTTTTAAAATTAGGCCCTTAAGGCCATGATTTTTAATTCTTTCCATTATCTTCCACTGAGGTAGGTTTATTTCATAAATGTCATTTTCTGAGGATAACTTCCTGGTCTCTAAATCTGAAAGAAAATAAGAGAGCAAACATATAGTTTCCTTTTTTAAAAGAAGTAAAATTTCTACAGTAGAAATAATAGACAACTAAAGTAATACTCAATGAAATTCTGAAAATATGCAAGTTGAAAAAAAAGCATACAGTAACACCAGGGAAAATGAAAGTTCATGTTAAGAAAATAAGACTGGTGGGGTGCATGGGTGGCTCTGTCGATTAAGCGTTCGACTCTTGGTTTCGGCTCAGGTCATGATCTCATGGCTTGTGAGATTGAGCCCTGCATGGGGCTCTGTGCTGATAGTGGAGCCTGCTTGGGATTCTCTCTCTCTCTCTCTCTCTCTCTCTCTCTCTCTCTCTCTCTCTCAAAATAAACAAATAAATAAACTAAAAAAGAAGAAACAAAGTGAGGCTGGTGATTAGTAAGTCAGTGGGTATCAAGCTGAGATGTGGAGTAGAAGTCACAGGAACTTGTTATAAATATTGAGGTTTAGACACTACCTAAACCACCTGGGTCAGATTCTACAGTCCTGGTCAGTCCAATATTTAATATTCTCCACACAGTTCTGATGGAAATGAAAGGTTAAGAATTCATCCTTAACTTTTTTCAACAACTTCTCTTTATTCTTAGAATAAAATCAAACTTGCTGTGGTTAAAAGACCTCCACTAACCTATAACACATCATCTTAGTCTGCTCTATTTTCCACAAATCTGCTTGGGCTCTTTGAATAGCTGGTTACTTCTCATCCTGAGGTCTTAGTTTAAAAGTTATTCCTTTAAGGCTGACTCTAAACCTATGTTGTTGGGGCACCCAGGTTGCTCAGTGAGTTAAGCATCTGACTCTTGATTTTGGCTCAGGTCATGATCTCCCAGTTCATGAGTTCGAGCCCCGCATCGGGCTATGCACTGACATATAATATATGTGTATTACATATCAACATATATCTGGGTTGAAATTATATATTTATAAATTTTTCCAATTGTTTCTCTGCTTTTCTTACCCCTAAACTTCTTCAACGGCAGAAACAATTTCTACTCTCTGTTAAATAATACATGCATAGCACATAATGAGTTTTACTCTTTCAATTCCCATGGTTATATACTCATTTGGAACATATTTCTGTCTCTAATCTCTCACATATTATAACAATGATTAAATATTCCCTTTATTAATCCAAGCTAGTCTAGTTAAACATATAAATGGAAAATGATGGTTATATATTCCTATATATCCTTTTATTGCTTAAACCCCTAATCTATGTCCATTCCTTACTTCATGTAGCTGTGAGTTATTTTCTGTCTCCACAACACAATAAAAGTGCTGAAGAGTTCTATTCACTTGATTTCTCTTTAAGCTTATTCTGTTATTCATCCATTTTATAAATGCTCAACTAGTTTTGTTCCTTCATCCCCTTACTCAAGTCTCCTTTCCGTTCCTTCAGAGGCAAAGCTATTCCTTTATTTCCTAGAAATGTGTACCAGTGATTTTCCACACAGGAAAACATGTTTATACCTTACTGAAGTTCTTATGAAATACTTAGCAAAGAAAAAGATGTGATATGTAAGAAACTCACTAAAAGGGACAATGGGTCTTGTAGTCACTTGAGTATGAAAAATTTGCTAACAAAGTTCATGCTGGATATAGAGAGAAGATGGTAAACCAGTGGGAGAAATAGCAGAGAAATATTTAAGTGCTGAATGAGTTATGTATGAGAGAGAAAAAGGAGGATGTTTCAGTTATTATAATATGGTCTGTGTAAAAAAGCTGAAATCATATCAACATTTTCTATTGAAGCTAGAAATAATAAAATTTTAAAAAGCCAAAAATAAACCCACTTGAAATTTTAGAAGTCTATATTAAATAACTTTTAGATCAATAGGGAAATAAGTTCCAAAACAGTATTTTTGTATTTTAGAAAATGGTAATAATTTAAAAATCAACATTAAATTAGTATCTATAAAATATAAGCACAGCACTTAGAAAAAAATTTGAAAACTTTAAATATTTACATAAATATAAACATGAGAGAAAAAATTAATTAAAAATCAAAGAAATTGGAAGAAGAATAAAGTAAACTGAAGCAAAGCAGAAGGAATAAATTAATCAGTATAAATGCATAACTAGTCAGAAAACAGAAAAAAAGAACTAATACATAAAGCAAAAGCATTCTTTAAAAAAACAAATCAGGGTGTCAGCTTGGCTCAGTTAGTTAAGCGACTGACTCTTGATTTAGGCTTAGGTCATGATCTCATGGTTTGTGGGTTTGAGCTCTGTGTCAGACTCTGTGCTGACAGTATGGAGCCTGCTTGGGATTCTCTCTCTCTGTCCCTTCTCCACTTGCATGCTCTGTTTCTCTCTCTCTCAAAATAAATAAATAAACTTAAAAAAAAATCAGCAAAACAGCTAAAGCGTTAGTTAATATAAAGAAAACAGCAAGGGGATGCCTGTGTGGCTCAAGTCAGTTAAGTGTCAGACTTCAGCTCAGGTCAAGATCTCAAGGCTCGTGGATTAGAGCCCCAAGTTGGGCTCTGTGCTGACAGCTTAAAGTCTGGAGCCTGCTTCAGAGTCTGTGTGTGTGTCTCTCTCTGCTCCTCCCCTGCTCATGCTCGCTTTCTCTCTCTCTCTCTCTCTCTCTCTCTCTCTCTCTCTCAAAAATAAACATTAAACAAATTTAAAAAAAAAGAAAACAGCAATAAAGCACATAGAAATAAGAAATGGCAAAGTGAAAATAACCACGAATACAGAGGCCAGCTGAAAAAAGATTATTTTGCTAATAAATTTTAAAACATACCTAAAATGAATAATTTTCTAGGAAAATATAATTTACCAAAACTGACCACAGAAGAGATACAATGTTTAAACATGAATTTCCAGGGGGCCTGGGGGCTCAGTCAGTTAAGCGTCTGACTTCGGCTCAGGTCATGATCTCGCGGTCCATGAGTTCGAGCCCCACCTCAGGCTCTGTGCTGACAGCTCAGAGCCTGGAGCCTGTTTCAGATTCTGTGTCTCCCTCTCTCTATGACCCTCCCCCGTTCATGCTCTCTCTCTGTCTCAAAAATAAATAAATGTTAAAAAAAAAATTTAAACATTAATTTTCATAGAGCAAATAGAGAATGGGGTGAGACTTACCATCTCCTTCTCCTAGGAAAGAAGCTTTAAAGAATAGACCATCTAAATTCTATTAAGAGTAGACTATCTAAATTCTATTAAGACTGAGAACTAAGAAAAAGGAGGACTTCCAAACTATTTTCATAGAGTAATACTGAACTAAATAAAGATCACTCATAAAAAGAAAACTACATACCAATTTTTTGAAAACTGATATAAAAATTCTAAAACATCTAATAAAACAGCATATTGAAAACCTAGTGTTATTTATTCAAAGAATGTTAGAGTGGTCCAATATGAAGAAATCTATTAAGACAAATCAACACACAGGGGTGCCTGAATGGCTCAGTAGGTTAAGCATCCAACTCTTGATTTTGGCTCAGGTCCTGATCTCAGGCCCTGGGGTCAGGCTTGTGGGGTCAGGCTTGTGGGGTCAGCCTCTGCGGTGACAGCGCAGAGTTGGCTTGGGATTCTCTCTCCCTCTCTCCCCTTCCTGCGTGCATGCTCTCTCTTTCTCTCTCTCTCTCTCAAAATAAACTTAAAAAATAAATAAATAGGGCTGCGGGGTTTGGGGGGAACCACAAGATCAACTTCAGAGATTCTGAAAGGCAACTAAAATAGGAACCATTCCTGATTTAAAGGAACAGCACAATAAAATAGAAATGATTACTTCCCTAAAATGATAAAATATATATTAAAGGCAGCTTTTGAGTTATTAGCCAATACACTTAAATATCAGAAAAAAGCTAGAAGTAGAAAAATTTAAGAGGAGGTAAAATTGTATTTCCAGATGATATGATTACATAATTGGAACACTTAAAAGGTTTAAATAATGTAAATGGTAACAGAATTTAGGTAGGGTAGTGGGATATAAAATCAAAATACAAAAACTAATAGCTTTAATATATATGTTTAACAATAAAATATAATGCAGAAAAGAAGATTCTAGTCAGGTAGTAAACTGAAAATATATACATAACCTTTATGAAGGAAAACTCTGAAATACGAAGCATTTGGCATTAGATTTTCTAAAGAAATGACATGCAAAATCACAAGATGGAGATTACTCTGTACAAGGTGAGAATGGCCTACCAAGTGTATGTTCATGCTGAGAAGCTGAGCAGGTATGGGTGACAATGGGTGACAACAGGATAAATACTATCTTCAAAGTGGCCATGTATATTGAATCCTGCAGATTTTCTCAGGCCAGATAGCAACTACTCCTGTCTGCCTCCACAGCAGGCAATGGACATGGGGGCTAGGGCATGAGAGAGAAAATAGTGGCTAGTCATGTCCTGGGGATACAGTCACATCCCTAGGTCTAGGTGACAAAGTACTTCTGCTTTACAAGGGAGTGTTTATTCCAAACAAGTTTAGGCCAGTTTCACTTTTTCCCTTAAGGTATCTAATTTAATTAAATAATAAACTCATGAACAACTATGAGAAGAGACTGACTCTATGAAAATGAAATTGAACACTTTGGAAAAACTGATTGTAAATACATATTGTTAAAAAATCACAGCTTTCAAAAATTGTTGGAGGAGTTAGAGTAAAAGATGGGGGAAAACATGACAATCAAGAAATAGTCTGCACTCACACTTCAAGTCTGGCTCTTGTTCTATTTAAAAAAAATTAAAACTAGGACACCTGGAGGCTCAGTCAGTTAAGCGTCCAACTTCAGCTCAGGTCATGATCTCAGGGTTTGTGAGTTTGAGCCTTACATTGGGCTCTGCCTTGAGAGTCTCTTACTGTCTCTGTGCTCCTCCCCTACTCATGCTTTCTCTCTCAAAATAAATAAATAAAGTTAAAAAAAAAAAGTCTATCCTCCAGAAAGCTCTTTTGTACTCTTCCCTAGTTGATCCCACCCCACACTCTTGAAGTGACCACTGATTTAATTTCAATTACAATATATTAGATTTGTTTAAAAAAATTCTTTTTAACTAGAAATAATAAACTATGCATTATGTATGTGGTTTAGATGAAAAATTAAATATGATGAGACACATTAGAAAGGCAGGCTTAGACATATCTCAACTGAATTAATAAATAAAGATACATTTTCATGTTGAGAGTTAAAATACTTTTATGATATATATATATATATAAAATCTCTAGGGGCGTCTGAGCAGATCATTTGGTTGAGGATCTATCTGACCAGCTTAGGTCAAGATCTCACAGTTCACGGATTTAAGCACCACATCGTGCTCTCTGCTGTCAGCACAGAGCCTGCTTCAGATCCTCTGTCCCTATCTCTCTCTGTCCCTCCTTACCCTGCACTTTCTTTCTCTCTCAAAAATAAATAAACATTAAAAAAATAAAATATCTAACCCATTTTTATGAATTAACAAACCAAATACCAGTCCCAATTCTATTCAACCAAAGGATTTCTATTCAATATATTAAAGACTGCTAATGAGAATACAGAAAACTATAAGAACTTTCTCTCTATATATATAATAATTACATTTAAGTTTAATAAAAGCCTGACATCCAAGAAACTGTACTTCTGAGAATCAATTTTAAACACATTCTGAATAAGTCCACACTGAATGCTAATATTGAATAATCTTCACATTCTATTCATGACTATCTTCTTACTTCACTGAGAAAATAGCAACAACAGAATATGCTATCTTCTCTCCACCACCTCTGACCAACCTGCCTTCATAACTACATTGTTTTCTTTTTTATACCTTATTCTCTGGATCTTATGCCCTTTCCTCCACTCCCACCTCAAGGACACAGCTTCCACAATTATCTTCTTTCTCTATTGCATCAGTTTCCCCCACCTACAGAATCATTCTCATGAACACACAAACATGTTCTAATATATCACAAAATACACTGCTTATAACTCATATCCCCAGTGTAACTATGAATGTCATTTCCCACTTCCTTTCATACACAATTCCTCCCAAGAATTCTTATACTGATTCTCATCACTGCCTCACCTGCCCTTCTCTCGTTATGTCATTTCAATCATGTTTTCACCCAGACTTCACTGAAATCACTTGCCAGAACCTGGGATGAATTCTCCATCTCCATTGTCTACTATCATTTTGAAACATTTTGTTTTTATGTCAGTGGCTGTTCCTTCTCTATCTCCTTTGCTATCCCTCTTTCAAAGGTCTAAATGGTGAAGTGCCCCATGAATCAATCCTCAGGCCAGTTTCCCTTGTCTGCTTTCTTCCTTCAAGCATGTCTTCCTTAAATGATCCAGTTCAGACCCATGGATTTAAATTTGAACCACAGACTCCCAGATGTACAATAGACCATAATCTCTCCCCGAGCTCCAGGTTATTCAGCTGCCTAATCAACATCTCAAAGAGAAACATATCTCAGAGTTAAAAATATCCAAAACAGAATTCAATGTCCACCTTCCAACCGGCTCTTCTTATCTTCCCCACTTCAGTAAATTGTGCTTCTATTTACCCAGCTAACACACTTATCTCTTCCTTTGATAGATCTTTCCCACTTAATCCACTTATGATCCTATCAGCATGTTCTTTTTGGCATTACCTTCAAACATATCACAAGTCTAAGAGCTTCTTATTACCTCCTACTGTTGTCATTCTTTTTTTGTTTTTTCTTACTGTTGCCATTCTTATCCAAACCACCATCACTTCTAGTCCAAACAGCTGAAATTGCCTCCATACTGGTCCTTCCTGCTTACATACTCAACCAGAGGGATTATTTTATTTTATTTTATTTTTAATTTAAATATATTAAATTTATTGTCAAATTGGTTTCCATACAACACCCAGTGCTCATCCCCAAAGATGCCCTCTTCAATACCCATCACTCACCCACCCCCTCCTTCCCACCCCCCATCAGCCCTCAGTTTGTTCTCAGTTTTTAAGAGTCTCTTATGCTTTGGCTCTCTCCCCCTCTAATCTCTCTCTCTCTCTCTCTCTCTCTCTCTCTTTTTTTCCTTCCCCTCCCCCATGGGTTCCTGTTAAGTTTCTCAGGATCCACATAAGAATGAAAACATATGGTATCTGTCTTTCTCTGTATGGCTTATTTCACTTAGCATAACACTCTCCAGTTCTATCCATGTTGCTACAAAGGGCCATATTTCATTCTTTCTCATTGCCATGTAGTACTTCATTGTGTATATAAACCACAATTTCTTTATCCATTCATTAGTTGATGGACATTTAGGCTCTTTCCATAATTTGGCTATTGTTGAGAGTGCTTCTATAAACACTGGGGTACAAGTACCCCTATGCATCAGTACTCCTGTATCCCTTGGGTAAATTCCTAGCAGTGCTACTGCTGGGTCATAGGGTAGGTCTATTTTTAATTTTTTGAGGAACCTCCACACTGTTTTCCAGAGCGGCTGCACCAGTTTGCATTCCAGAGGGATCATTTTAGATTATATAGCAGGCTATAGCTTCCAATTTCTCTTAATGATTATATTACTTGACCTTTGCCTAACTCTGATCTCGTCTTTTGTTACTTTCTTTTCCCTTCCTCCTCCTCTAGCCATAATGGCCTTCTTTTTACTCCTCAAACATGCAAAGCTATCTTCCTCCTTAGGCCTTTTCTGTTGGCTCAGAATGCTCTTGCCCTAGAGAATCACATGGCTTGAGCCTCACATCTCTCCTCAAATATCACCTCCTCAAAAAAGCCTTCTCTCATTTATCTGCTCTTCTGTATGCAAGTTATACTTCAATAAAAGTTACTTGAGGGGCGCCTGGGTGGCGCAGTCGGTTGAGCGTCCGACTTCAGCCAGGTCACGATCTCGCGGTCCGTGAGTTCGAGCCCCACGTCGGGCTCTGGGCTGATGGCTCAGAGCCTGGAGCCTGTTTCCGATTCTGTGTCTCCCTCTCTCTCTGCCCCTCCCCCGTTCATGCTCTGTCTCTCTCTGTCCCAAAAAATAAATAAACGTTGAAAAAAAAAATAAAAAAAAAAAAAGTTACTTGAAGGAAGAAAGAAACAAAGCAAGAAAAGAAAATGAAAGAAAAAAATGATCTTGTTTAAGATGTCTAATTTTGAGTCAAGAGTTGTCATTTGGCTGAATACTTCCTGATTAAACTTACATTATCTTACTCATTTGGAAACTCTGCATTTCATTGGTTTTTTTTTTTTTTTCAGCATTAATAACTGTAAATGTCATTTAATTACCTAAGTATGAAAAAGACTTCCTGTGGTGGAGAGTGAGTCAGAAGATATAACATTATAGATAGTGTAGGCACTGAAATGGCCCTGTTACAACAAGAACTTTTAGCCTAAAATGAGTCTCCTCAGCCAGACCTGAATGTACAGACAGCAAAATACAGAATGACAACATATACCTCTCTATATAAAGAATGTTGAGGATCTTTTTTAAAGACATTCAAAGAGAGATTAAAATAGTACAGAGGTGGAAGCTAAACCAAGGGATCATTCTTCCTATAGTCTATCACATTCATGTTTCTTCCTGATATGAAGGTAGATATATATATACACAGGGAAAAAAGCAGAGAATGAAATTCTACGATCTAAGGATCTATCTTCGAGTAATTCATATAAAACTGTGATTGCTGATAAAACATATACGTATTCTTAGAATGTCAAGTATATTCTTTTTATAGTCTTTTATTTCCCCAAAAAAGTTTTCTCAGACCATTCCTAAAGTAGCTTTCCATCCTACACCATTTTCTATTCTCTTACTTTGCTTACTTTACTTCATAGTACTCTCTTATTACCTGAAGTTATCTATCTTTATTATTTTTTTAAAGTTTATTTATTTATTTTGAGAGAGACTGGACATGTGTATGCAAGTGGGGGAGGGGCAGAAAGAATCCCAAGCAGGCTCTGTGTTGGCAGATACGGGGCTCAAACCCATGAACCGTGAGATCATGACTGAAATCAAGAGTCTGAAATCATGAGGCTGAAATCAAGAGTCGGACACTTAACTGAGCCGCCCTGGTGCCCCCTAAAATTGTATTTCCTATTTATTTATAGTTACTATGTGTCTCTTATTACAAGGTAAATTCCATGGGGGACAGAGACTCTATTGGCTTTATTTACTACTATATTGATAGTGTCTAGCACAGTGCCCAGCTCAGAGGTAAGTAGATAAGTCAATCAGTCAGTTAGTCTAACTATCTACTATTTATAAATACAAAAGAAGAAAGCAGCTGAATCAAAATATAGATAGAATGGTTGTCAACAGGGAACAAAGAGAGCACCTCTCCACCCATGCCCCCTTCAAAGAGGAGGAAAATTTGAAAGAACAACAGCAACAACAACAAAAGAGTGGTAAATGGATAAATAAATAGTTCTATAGTATCCCCTGCTAAGACCTTAACTTGCTCCTCAGGTGTTAGACCTTTTTCTTTCAGGCCCTAGACCTTAATTTTTTAATTTTTTTAAAGACTTTATTTTTAAGTAATCTCTACACCCAACGTGGGGCTCAAACTTACAACTGCAAGATCAAGAGTCATATGCTCTACTGACTAAGTCAGCCAGGCACCCCAGGCCTTGGATCTTTAAAGAGGACTTTCTAAACAACAGCAGTAGAGTGTGCCTCTTCCCTAACTAGTTGTGTGGTTTCCTCTGGTGATGGCTTCCCCCTGCTTAATTGGGGCTCACTCACCTGCATATGGTCTCCTTCCTTTCCTCACAACTTTCCAGGGCTCTTTTCCTTGCTCCAACAAGGAAATCACATCTGGCTTAGAAATGAAGCATCCTGATTAGAAGAAATGAAATGTAAGGTGATATGGAAATAAAAAATAAATTCAAAGTTACTTTGATTCAATCTTGGCTACCTTCTTAATAAACTACAGGTCAGATGGTAATTGATAAAGCCTTTAGAACAAAGAAGGGCAAGATAGCTAGAAAACATTCATATTAAGGTTACATAATAAATAGATTAATTTATATTCATACAAGTAATCCTTCTTGAGGCAAGTGGTTGAGAGCACAGACTGCCCGAGTTCAAATCCTGTCTCTGCCACATCCTAGTTTTAAGAATAGTAATTGTACCCTTCATACACAATTGTTGTGACAGTTATATTAACATATACCTATATCTAAACACTGCCTAGGCTATGTACTAAGCACTATATACACAGTTGTCCCTTGAACAATGCAGGTTTGAACTGCAACAGTCCACATATATGTGGATTTTTTTTGATAAATAAGTACTGTAAATGTATTTTCTCTTCTTTATGCTTTTCTTAACATTTTTTTCCTCTAGCTTACTTTATTTTAAGAATACAGTATACAATACATATAACATACAAAATATGTGTTAATCAACTTTATGTTATCAGTAAAACTTGTGATCAATAGTAGGCTATTAGTTAAGCTTTGGGGAGTCAAAAGTTACATGCAAATTTTTGACTGCATAGGGGATTGGCATCCCTAACTCCTATGTTGTTCAAGGGTCGAATGTATTTTATTAGCTATTATTATTTTTTGTCATTGTTATTTTGCTGAGGGGAAAACAAGAAGTTTCCAGAAGCATTTATTGTTATTTCTTATGATATTAATATAATGTTAAATGCAAAGTTCTTGGATTTTTAATTTTTAATCATGAAAGTAGGTAAAAGTGAATATGTTTATTAACAAAAGGAATGAGTTGTCTTGAATTGTAAATAAATCCTGTTGATCCAACTTAACACTACAAATATTATCTGTTCTTTTGGTAGATTAAAACCAAGATACATGGTCTAGCTATTTTCTTAACAGGTATACCAACAAATAACAAAACACCTATAGCAATTCTGAGTTCACATACAAAGTGAAACCTGATTTTTTTTTTAAGTTTATTTATTTACTTTGGAAGAAAGACAGCATTCATCCCCATCGGGGAGGGGGGGGGGGGGCAGAGAGAGAAAGGGAGAGAGAGAATCCCAAGCAGGCTCCGCAATAACAGCATGGGGCTTGAACTCACGAACCGTGATATCATGACCTGAGCAGAAATCAAGAGTAAGACACTTGAATGACTCAGCCACCCAGGTACCCTGGAAACCTGATTTCTTTGACACTAGTAAGACTGTATTCAAATCCACCCTTTTTTCATCAATAAGGAAGGCCTAAAGGCCACTTAAGAATGAGAAAGATGGCACATTAAAAAAAAAAAAAAAAGAATAAGGAAGATGAATATGCCTAACAGAGGTGTTCACTTTCAAACAAATAAAGTTCAAACCATTTACCTGAGAACAGGGAGCAGAAATTTAGATAGCTTCTTGAAAGACATTACTGAAATTTCCAGAGAAAAAAGCAGAAATTACAGAAAACATGTCTACAGGCGGATGACCTTACCCAGGGAGACCAAGTTGCTGTAATTCTCCAACATTACATCTCTGTACAAGTCCCTCTGTTCCAGGTCCAGGTATTCCCACTCCTCCTGAGAGAAGACTATGGACACATCACTGAACATCAGTGATCTCTGCAATGACAAACCATATAATACAATTGAAATTAAAGAAAATTTGTTTTAAGATGGAAGGGATACTGCAGGAAATGGACCATATGGCAAACAAAAAGGCTTGGGCTGGAAGCCTTTAATATAGTGAGTTAGGAAATGAGTGTGCCTGAAGCAGCATGCCTATGTGCTCTTGAAGAATCCTGTTGCTATAGGTGCAGCCTCTTGAATACTCTGGCGTATCTTGATCATCCAAACATGTCTGGGAAAGAAAAAAATCAGTTTTCCAATTAAATGAAATATTGTATATAAGCCTGTGCCTGTTACATGTCTCCCTCATAAAGTCTCAAGAAATGTAGTTCTTCCACCCTTTCCCTTTAAAGAACAGATTTTTTAAAAGTTTCCTTATAATATTTCTATGTTAGAAAAGGATATGAATAATTTATTCCAAGTTCATCATTGAATCAGATCATATCATAAGCATTTTTCCATTTATGACAGATTCTTTAATGAAGTCTAAAAAATTGTATAATAGTCTATGTGAGGGCTATATGAGACTTAATCATTCTTCCATTTTGGTCTATACAAAATATTTAAGGTTCTCCTCAGTTGTTAAGGTCTATAAACTATGTATCTGCATGATTTTCCTACTTACCATTTTCCATCACTCACTGTATACATTCCTTGTTCCTGACTTAGAAGATATGGATGTAGATTCTGGATACTGGTGATCCAGAATCACAGAGATGTCATTCTAGACCAGCATATCCTGTTCAACTACAAATGGAACCCTGATCCTAGTATACAACTCTTAGGGATTCCTAGGGAAGGTCCTTGATCTCTTTGCATGCAAGACCCAATTATATCTGTACCCCATCCTAAAAGCCTCACAAAGCAAGTGAGCTCACCATATGTTGAGGCTGAGGCCAACCAACAGCAAATCTTATCTTACATACTTGGAAAACTCAAATCCAGAAACATTCAGTTTCCCCATGAGTAGTCAAATGGGCTCATCCTCTTTCATCAACTCACAAAGATGGTCAAACATACCCCTCAAGCGATTTCATTTCTGCCCCACTGCAGCTCTTAGCAAAAGATTGAGCACACATAGGAGATGCTAAATGAGTTTTTTTTTCAATGAATACACGAATAATGACTGGCGAAAAGAGGACTCATAGGACAGGTGTTGTGCTAAATAGCCTCATCCCTCACTGGATTTGGAGGACTGGGAGAAGATTCCTAGATGGGACTCTGATAGGTAGGAAGTTTCAGGATAAAGAAATGTTCATAGGACATTAACATGACTGTATTTTCAGGAGAAAGAAACAGTAACTTACATGGGCCATGGTTTAGAAACTCAAGAACTGGTCAGTCTTCCTTGGAGTTTACTTGCCTGGAGGGTTCACAGAGGCCAGAGCTAGGGGGAAGAAAAGAAAGCCATGAGATGAGATAGTCCTCAGAACTCACTAAATGGCTGGAGTTAATGTCCTTTTCCCCTCCCTTGAACTTCTCTCTCTCTCTCTCTCTCTCTCTCTCTCTCTCTCTCTCTCACACACACACACACACACACACACACACACACACACACTGAGGGAGATTTGAGGGCATCTGGAAAATCTAATCCCTCCTCGAAAATTCCAGGGCTGATAAAGGGCCACATCATCTAAACAAGAATATCTTTCAAAGCTTTGCAGGCTTGCTTGGATTCATCAGATACAAAGAGAGAAATTCCTAAGTCCCAACCCTGGCAGTCATTAACCACTGTTAAACTGCTGCACTGGCAACCCTACCAGCCTGCCAGCCTGTACAATAACTTCCAGAATCTTCTGGGCTCATCACTTTTTTCCATCAGAATCAACCACACTGCTTTCCTACATGTCTTTATTTACCATTCTCTTTCTTACAACCTAGGCTGAAAAGGTGTGGATACATGCTCTCAACAGGTAGACAACACATAACTATTTCAAAGACTTCCATAGGATAGGCATTTTATATACATTAAGTGGATCCTTAGGATTGCTATGTAGTATAATAATTATCTATGCAATGGACCAGAATATTTACAATAAAAGTAAAACCACTTGCAGAAATTCAGTTAAGTAGCAAAGCTGAATTTGGATTCCTCATTTTTCTAACCAAAGTCAGCTCTTAATCAACTCTAGTTCTGGTCTCTGAAACCCAGAATTTCTTGTTCCAATGGGAGAAACATGAGCATGCAGGACTCATTAAAAAATAGAAATAACGGGGCTCCTGGGTGGCTCAGTGGGTTAAGCATCCAGCTCTTGATTTTGTTTGGTTCAGGCCATGATCTCACGGTTTGTGAGTTCCAGCCCCAAGTTGGGCTCTGCGCTGACAGTGCCGAGCCTGCTTGAGATTCCTTCTCTTTCCCTCTCTCTCTGCCTCTCCCCCGCTCATGCTTTTTCTCTCTCTTTCCTTCTCTCTCAAAATAAATAAATAAACCTAAAAAAATAGAAATAACATGTGAAACCACCAAAAGACATTAAATCTCACTTTGGGAGTACTTATGCCCATATTAGCAAGTTTGTAAGGAAATGAATACTCTAACCTGCAGATTGTGTAAATTTAAAATTATGTCCAAGCAGGGAGCACCTGGGTGGCTCAGTAGGTTAAGCATCTGACTTCAGCTCAGGTCATGATCTTGTGGTTTGTGAGTTCGAGCCCCGCGTCTGGCTCTGTGCTGGCAGCTCAGAGCCTGGAGCCTGCTTCAGATTCTGTGTCTCCCTCTCTCTCTGTCCCTCCCCAACTCATGCTCTATCTCTCTTAAAAATAAACATTCATTTAAAAAAATTATGTCCAAGCAGCATTTAAACCATGCAAATCTTCTGACTCAGAAATTCTACTCTGGGGATTAAAGAAAATAATTGTATATATGTACAAGATGTAAGAATGTAGTGACAGACATTATTTATAATGGAAAAAAGCGGGAAAGAATCTAAAAATCCTTCAGTAGAAAATAGATTAAATAAATTATAAAGCACCCACAGAATGAAAAAGCTTGTCACTTAAAAAATGATAATACAGACTTTTAATTGGAAAGATGGAAATATGTTTACTACATGCTGCTGAGTGAAGAATGCAGGTGACAACAGTTGTGAGTACTGTGATCCTGTTATAGCAGGGCAAAAAAGATATATATATTTGTGCATGTGCATGATAATCACAAAATCTAAGCTTTTAAAAATATATAAGGACATACAAAATATTCAAGATAAAATATTCTTCAATAAAATAAAATAAAATGGACATTATGAATACATTAGTAAAGTATAATTAAGCATCTGACTCTTGATTTCGGGTCAGGTCATGATCCAAGGGTCGTGAGATCAATCCTGTTGGACTCCGTGCTGAGCATGGAGCCTGCTTAAGATTCTCTTTCTTTCCCTTTGCCTCCCTCTCCCCTGCTTGTGTTCACACACTCTCTCTCTAAAATTAAAAAAAAAAAAAAAAAAAAAAAAAAAAAAAAAAGATCTGCAAAGATTGCTAATTTCCCCATTTTGATCTTAATTTTCTTCTTTTTGCTTATATTTACTTCATAATTTTATATGGCAATATATACTCTGGAAAGACATTTTTGAAATTTTGTAAA
Organism: Herpailurus yagouaroundi; assembly: GCF_014898765.1. Taxonomy (NCBI): domain Eukaryota; kingdom Metazoa; phylum Chordata; class Mammalia; order Carnivora; family Felidae; genus Herpailurus; species Herpailurus yagouaroundi. The sequence continues at coordinate 3,296,474 of NW_024412425.1, forward strand.
TGGGAAGCTTTTCTTCAAATAGGTGAAAAAGACTCACTTCTGAAGCAGTCACCTCTTGAACTTGGAGGAAAAAAGCTACTATATATTTTTCTTCTAGCTCCCAATAGCTGACCCAACTCTATGATTTGTAAGTTTGTTCATGTATGTTGAAGTTTTGCCTAGAAAAAAATGGTTAAACACCCCCCATCTAATGCCTTGTTTCTCTGCTGCTGCCTTTCTTAACTTCTGTACTAATGCATTGATCTTGCTTCTGAACCAGTCATTTTAGCCATGATGCCCTCCAAAGAGGTGCTGAATCTTTTGCCCTGTTGGTCTCATTTTGCATCAACATCATGAGAATAAAAACCATAAGGCATAACACCTCTTACATACAGTCCATTTACCTATACAGAAATCCTCTGGATTTGGCATTTTTTGGTTACAACCTGATAAAGCTTGCTATAATCAGATAATGTATCTTCTTCCCAGGAATTCCCAAGCTAACTTCTTCAGTGACCTTTATCACACTTAGTCTAATTCCTATACAGTTTTATCTATGTTGATAGATAATAATTTAAGAATCAAACCTGTTATGTGGATCCTGAGAAACTTAACAGAAGACCATGAGGGAGGGGAAGGGGAAAAAAAAAAAAAAAGGTTAGAGAGGGAGGGAGCCAAAACATAAGAGACAATTAAAAACTGAGAACAGGGGCGCCTGGGTGGCGCAGTCGGTTAGGCGTCCGACTTCAGCCAGGTCACGATCTCGTGGTCCGTGAGTTCGAGCCCCGCGTCGGGCTCTGGGCTGATGGCTCAGAGCCTGGAGCCTGTTTCCGATTCTGTGTCTCCCTCTCTCTCTGCCCCTCGCCCGTTCATGCTCTGTCTCTCTCTGTCCCAAAAATGAATAAACGTTGAAAAAAAATTTTTTTTAAAAAATAAAAACTGAGAACAAACTGAAGGTTGATGGGGGGTGGGAGGGAGGGGAGGGTGGGTGATGGGTACTGAGGAGGACACCTGTTGGGATGAGCACTGGGTGTTATATGGAAACCAATTTGACAATAAATTTCATATTAAAAAAAAATCAACTTGTCATTTTAGTCACTCTTTCACCCTCAGAGTACTAGCATAGGATCAGGCATATTGTGAGTACTTTATAAAATGTCTAATAATTCAACCTAGAAATTCCATTTCTAGGAATTTATCCCTGGAAAATTTTTATAGAAGTATACAAGGAGATATATACAAGGAAGTTCATCAAGGAATACTTTCTAACCAAAAGTCAGAAAACCTAACAGTAAGGCAACCAGCTAAATAAATTAGGTTCTACAATATGATGGCATATTATGTAATTATTAATAATAATGGTACTGGTTCATATTAATTCATGAAGAAAGATATCCATGATAAACTTTCAAGTGCAATAGGCAGACCAAAAAGAATATCCACAATGGTGGGAGGTGACTGACTCTCACATATGAAGAACACAGGCTTTGTTGTCAGGATCCAGAATATGAATCTGAGGTTTGATGTTATCAACTGGGAGACTTCAGGCATGTTAGTTTTCAGTGCCACTGCTTCCTCTTAGATAAACTGGAGAATAGTAACAGTATATACCTTATAAGGTTATTGTGAAGGTTAAATAATATAATACATATAAAGCACTTAAAATACCTTATTACAAGCAATAAATAAAATGAAAAAATTACATGCCCGTTATTCCATGTGTTTAAAAAAGTATCTTTAGTAAAAGCATTTTAATTATTTGGTAAATTATCTTTAATAATTTTACTTTTAATTTAATTTTATTTTTGAGAGTGAGCATGAACAAGGGAGGGGCAGAGAGAGAGGGAGACAGAGAATCCCAAGCAGGCTCCACACTGTGAGCGCAGAGCCTGATGCAGGGCTTGAACCCATGAACCATGAGATCATGACCTGAGCCGAAATTGAGAGTTGGATGCTTAACCAACTGAGCCACCCAAGCGTCCCTTTAATAATTTTAATACTAGGATGCCCTTTCTCCTTTCTCTTATAGTGAGATTTTCAGGACTCCTCTTTCTTACAACATTAGTAAATTTTAGAACTGTTTGAGAATGTAATTCTTCTTAATAAATAATATTAGCAAAAAAGATTCATAAAAATCAAGAAGTAGAACAAAGTCCCTTTTGCTCTCTATTCCTAGCAGTTCCAAAGAAACACCACTTGGCATCATAAAACTCAAGAAATTTGATAAGGTATCATATTGAACATATTAACACATTAAAAACATTTGATCAAGTTCTTCTGTATAACATGCCTGAATTATTTATCATTACTACCACGTTCCACTGTTATTACAAATCTCTACTTAGGAGCAACCTTGAACCACCAAAAAAAAACCAAAAAAAAAAAAACAACAAAAAAACCCCACCTCAATTCTGAAAAGATATCTTATTTGATATTTGTTGCCCTGATAAATGTTTCCATAATCCTAAAAGGTATAAAGTCTTGAAAAAAATTTCAGGTTAGAGGGAAACCACTGTACTCTCCTTTACTCTGTACAAACAGCAATATAATAAATCTTATGACTGCGCGGGATTTCTTTTCAAAATGTTGGAGAGTATCTCCTTAAATAATCAATTTTTGTAATTCTATTTTACGAAATGAACATATGTACACAAGCGCACAGAAAAAAGATTTGGAAAAACAAACATCAAAGTACTAATATTCATTAACTTTGTATGATGGGACTATGAACAAATTAAATGTTCTTCTTTAGGGGCGCCTGGGTGGCGCAGTTGGCTAAGCGTCCGACTTCAGCCAGGTCACGATCTCGCGGTCCGTGAGTTCGAGCCCCGCATCAGGCTCTGGGCTGATGGCTCAGAGCCTGGAGCCTGTTTCCGATTCTGTGTCTCCCTCTCTCTGCCCCTCCCCCATTCATGCTCTGTCTCTCTCTGTCCCAAAAAATAAATAAATGTTGAAAAAAAAATTAAAAAAAAAATAAAAAAATAAATGTTCTTCTTTATAATTTCCTTAGGTCTGCATATTTTTCTTGTTTATAATAAACCTGCATTAATTCTATCATCAGAAACAAAAACTATTTTCAAACAAAATAAAAAAGAGTTGAGGAGAGGAATTACCTTTTAGTTGTTAAGAGAAAGGAGTCTATAGGACTGTGAAATGAGTGAGTTCCTCAAAAAAAAAAAAATCAGTATGGCAGAAATAAATAACACTCATCAGTTTTTTTTACTGTTCTTCACCAAAACAAGGTGCTGCCTTCACCTTATTCTGTGACTGAACACAATCAAGGTAAGCAGCATTCTTTTTTATTTTTTTTTAACATTTATTTATTTTTGAGAGACAGAGAGAGACAGAGTATGAGCAGGGGAGGGACAGAGAGAGAGGGAGACACAGAATTCGAAGCAGGCTGCAGGCTCCAAGCTGTCAGCACAGAGCCGGACACGGGGCTCAAACTCACAAACCTCAAGATCATGACCTGAGCAGAAGTCAGAAGCTTAACCAACTGAGCCACCCAGGCACCCCACGGTAAGCAGCATTCTTAAATTCAGTAAAAATACACCAAAGCAGACAGGAGTATTTGGTACACGATAGAGGCTTTCTCTCTGCCTTTCTCCACTGCATAACTAATTATAGTTTCACATTAGATATAATCCTTGCAAAATTTCTACAAATCCCTAGTTTACTAAAAGGGATTCATCTGTAATTAAAATTTTCCTGAGTCATCTTGTTCAAAACTATGACTATTGCTTAAAATTTATCATTTACAGGGCACCTGGGTGGCTCAGTAAGTTGAGCATCCAACTCTTGACTTCAGCTCAGGTCATGATCTCATGGTTCAGAAGCACCATGTCAGGCTCCACTGCTTGGGATTCTCTCTCTCCATTATCTCTTTCAAAAATAAATAAATAGACTTTAAAAATTTTTTTCAATTTTTTCCTTCTCATGATTCACGTTTAATGACATAAAATTGCATCACAGGGATGGAGTGTGATTTAAGAATTTCCTATTGTTAGACACTAATTTTATTTGTTATCTCAAAGTACATTCTCAGATATTAGTCTTTGACTCTAGGCCAGTAGATCTAAATCTTTTTAGGATCATGTTTGAAAATCTCATTAAATTATGGACTTCCTCCCCATAGAAATGACATATTAACAAATATCTACAACTTAAATACAACTTCAAGGAGTTTCTGGTTCCCTGAAAGCTCCAAATGGATTTAAATTACCTCTGGTTAAGAATTTCTGTTCTAGGGGCACCTGGGTGGCTCAGTCGGTTAAGCGTCCGACTTCGGCTCAGGTCATGATCTCGCAGTCCGTGAGTTCGAGCCCCGCGTCGGGCTCTGTGCTGACAGCTCAGAGCCTGGAGCCTGTTTCAGATTCTGTGTCTCCCTCTCTCTCTGCCCCTCCTCCGTTCATACTCTGTCTCTATCTCAAAAATAAATAAACGTTAAAGAAAAAAAAAAAGAATTTCTGTTCTAGACCATTTGAGCATCTCATTTTTTTTTTTTTAAACTAGGAAATCCCCATCACAGCTTGGTATTTTCATTTTTCCTGATCTATTGGAGGTGGGTGGGGAATTGCCCAAAATCACATTAACAAATAGCTAATGTTTATTAAATACTTATCAAGTGTCAGGAGCTGTTCTAAGAGCTTTACACTTAAAAAGAAAGCTCATAGAAGTAATGGGAAGTATCTGTCAAATGGACAAGTGCATATAGGCACTAGGTAGGTAGCCCAAGTATTAACTCAATCGACAGGAAATTTAAAAAGGAAGCAAATGTTCCCATGCCCTAAAAAATAAAAATGCATTTCATATTATATGAGGAAATACCCACTCATCTTGACCTTAACTTTTTAAAATGGACAAGAGCATTCCTTCTCCTCCTCCTCAGAGCCCTTTCCTTAGGGTTTGACAAGATTGAGGAAGAAGGGAATCTTAGGACAACAGGCCTTTCTTGGAGCCCAGCCCAGCTAAATTAGGGCACACCACGACCCCATCTGTCCCCCCCAACCACCCACACATAAACCGAGTAAAGAGGGAGAATATTGTTGACCCTTCCTAGTATTAGAAAAAGGCCAGGGTCATGGTTGTGGGAGGCGGGCGGCGGGAATCGGACTTCTGGGCAGTTTCCCGGAAGAAACTCGGTGGTTCTGAAACCTGCAGCTGGACCCCTCAGAGCTGTGTGTGTGTGTGTGTGTGTGTGTGTGTGTGTGTGTGTGTGTGTGTGTGTGTGT
>NW_024412425.1:3301693-3337590 GCF_014898765.1 Herpailurus yagouaroundi
TGTGTGTGTGTGTGTGTGTGTGTGTGTGTGTGTGTGTGTGTGTGTGTCCGCGCGCGCATCCGAAGATGTAGTGGGTGGGGGTACCCCCAGGAACCTCCCTGCGAAGCACGTTCTATCTTATCTAACATTCTTATCCCAAGATCGGGTATGAGCCTTTTCGCTGGCGCTCAGCTATCTGTCAGGGAGCTTTTTCTCTGCCGCTGGGCACGTGCGGCTAGAGGGCAGAAGATCAGCTGCGACACCAGGGTCGGAGTCACATAGTCCACGGTCACGCAACCTTCCGTCACACAAGAGGATCTGCATCCAATTCAGCCACACAAATGCCATCACCCACTAGTTCCGACCTCACAGCCACACACAGTCCTGATGCCACACTCGGGCCCCGTCACGCCCACGGTCACCCAGATACACAACCACACACACCACTGCCGTTCTCACGCACACTCGGGCCTGAGGTGAGAGGCTCGCCACACTCTGCGGTACTGCAGCGCCTCCCTTCTGTCTCCTAATCTCCAGGCCAGGCGGCAACGTCTTTCCGACCCTCTGAACCGGGACTGCTCACCTTGGGTGTCGCACCTGCCTCACGGTGATGCTCAGTGTAAGCGAGGGTGGGACGGAACCTGCAAGTACACAGCCCCCGGGGCTTAACGGGCCGCGCGCGGAGGCTGCTGGGAGCTCGCTCTGTAGGCACTGAGTGCGCCGGCGCCGCCAGCCTAGGGGAGCGGAGCTTCCACCCCGCCCGCTCGCCGCGTGAGGCGGAGATCTAGGCGGGCTCCTGAGCGGGCGGCGTTCCCGGCTCTTTGTCCCAAGAAAGTCCCGGCAGGTCCTGGAGCGCGACGGGCACCAACAACCGGCGTATTAAAGGGGGGATATGCATAAATGTGACTCTCCCTACCGCCTACTCGATGGAACTGTGTGTCTATCTTTGGAGTGGTTCTGGGTACGACTTTCTCATTGGGTGTGGCTGGTTTGTGTTTGTGAAGTGCTACTGCGAGGACCGGAATGTGGTTTGTGAGGGAGATTTGACTGGATTGTGTGTCAGACTGTACAGGACTAAGAATGTTGTGTTGGCCTGCGAGGTAATGGGTCTGTGAACGTGTCTGTAATTGACTCTGAACATTTAGGTGGCACGGTTCTGATAGATACGTTTTCCCCAGGCCTTCCCTGCAGACCTTGGATGGGAGTCCCTCAGTGTGTGCCTGATTGTGGCGTGTGTGTGTGTGTGTGTGTGTGTGTGTGTGTGTGTGCGCGCGCGCGCGCACGCTTCTGGTGTGTTCCTGCGGGACTGTGACGATGTGGAATGATTGGATGAGACCAAAAGCCTAACTCTCCTCAATTTTGAAATGAGAAAGGAATGTTGCATTTTCAAGAAGCATCATCTTTACTGAAGCATTTGGTGAAAAAAACCTGATTTTTCTGGAAAATTGTGTATTTACATTTAATCACAGGTTTATTATGGAGAATGTAAATAAACATAGATTTAAACATAAGATTTCAAAGGAAAATCCAGTCCTGGAATAGTTTATTTGCTCCTTCCCCAGATTTCCAGAATAGGCTGTTCCTCTTAATGTTAAGGGGACTTTGTTGGGAGGATTTAAGAAGGCCCAGACTAAGAAAAAACATCTTGGGGCCCCTGAGTGGCTCAGTTAAGCATCTGACTCTTGACGCATGTCATGATCTCTTGGTTTGTGAGATGGAGCCCCACAGTGGGCTCTGTGCTGACAGTGCTGAGCCTGCTTGGGATTCTCTGTCTCTTCCTCTCTCTCTCTCTGCCCCTCCCCTGCTCATGCTTGATCTCTCTCAAAAATAAATGTTAAAAGAAAAAAACATCTCTACCTAAAAGAGAAGCACTATGGCTAGAGCAGACAACCCAGGATTAGGGAGTCAAATATCTTGGGTTCTAGATCAGACACTCTTCTCTTTGTTAAAGGAAGGCAAGAAACTTAAGACTCAAAGCATTCATTCATGCTGACATTACTAATTCAAATGTAATGTTACAAGGTTTTATTCTTACCTTTTATATTTGTTTTTTTCCTCTAATAATCTCTCTCTAGAAATCCTGGTTCCTAGTAATATTAACATATTTATATAGTTGCAGTAGTCTAGAATGGCCATAAAATAGTTTAAAATTGTGATGCCAATATTATTATTACTAAAAATAAAACTAGTAAATAAAATTTTAGATTGTAGTTATTCTAAAGCAGGGGTTGACAAATTACAAATCTGGCCTGCCACGTATATGGCTAGTGAGTAAAGAATAATATCTATCTTTAAAATGGTTTTAAAAAAATCGTAAAAAGAAGAATATTTTGTGATGTGTAAAAAATCATGCATTTCAAACTTCAGTGTCTATAAATAGTTTTACTGGAACATAGCCATGTTCATTTATTCATTGTCTATGGCTGCATTTAAGCTACAAGGGCAGGATTGACTAGTTATGCAGACTGAATGGCTTGCAGAGCTTAAAATACAGTCAATTCCCATTATTCACAGTAGTTCTATAAAGTTATTGCAAACACTGAATTAGCAAACCATTTCTCCTAAAGGAAATACGGGGTTTCCTGCAAGTATCAGATGACATTTTCTTCAACCAACCAATACACACCTTGTTTTATGTGCTTCAACACATAAGTAGAAAATTTGTGTTTTCTTGTGAGCCTAGAAGATAAATCCAACTTACCTTATGAAAGAATTTTCCTATTTTTCTGTTCAGGAAACCAGCTGCTTTTTTTTTCTTTAACATTTATTTATTTTTTTTTGAGACAGAGAGAGAGAGAGAGAGAGAGAGAGAGAGAGAGAGAGCACAAGTGAGGTACAGGCAGAGAGAGAGGGAGACACAGAATCCAAAGCAGACTCCAGGTTCTGAACTGTCAGCACAGAGCCCAATGCAAGGCCTCAAACCCACGAACTGTGAGATCATGACCTGAGCCGAAATAAGATGCTTAACTGACTGAGCCACCCAGGTGCCCCTAGGAAACCAGCTGCTTTCTTACCTGTGTTTCTCCTCTGATGGAGGTATACCAATATGAATAAAAAATAATTTGATACCTCTGCTCTTATAAGGACCAGATATTTTTCCTCTGATAAAACCAATTTCTCAGCCTAAGTACCATTCCTGGCCAAGTGATTCATAAACAAACAGGTAATCTCAATCTACTCAGGAACATGAGTGCAGAGTAAAGTTCTGTATATATGTAATCAGGCATGGGTGGTATGATGTCACTGAGGAAGATAGAAAATTCTTTAGCTTGGGACTGGGGATTTTAGGTTGATGGTGGTGGATTTCAGCAATTGATTTCTGAGCTAACAGCATACTGTCCATTTAGAGCTATTTAAATCATCCTCCCTTCTTTGGAGATTCACTGGAGAGGGCTGACAACTGGCCATACTTTGTGTTCAATCATAAATATTGTTACCACTCTGCTTCCCATATATTTTAATACTAAGAGAAACAAACCACATTTCTTATCCTATAGATGAGGTTTGTGATCAAAATTCCTGTGTCCCTCCAAGAGGTGCAGGTACCCAATCAAGACTGAAAGAGCCACATTCAGGAACATAACGAGGTGTGTGTGATGGGTACAATCTCTGTCTTCTTTATAACTAAATTATCAATATATTTTGGTTGAAACATATATTTAAAAAAACAACAACTTGGCTTAGGAAACCCTAAAGCAAGCCTTCAAATTCATTGTTTTTTGTTTTTATTCTCTTAGAACACTTCTGCACATTTTCTTTCTATCCTCTGTATTTAATTCTTTGTGGAGTGCCTCCTTTGTTAAAATGATAGCTTTGAAGAGGTACTTATGCATTGTAACTTGGTGGAATAGAAAACACTTAAAGCCACTCAAAAGAAACTTTATAGGAATGTCACATAGACAGATTTCAGAAATGTGGTATTGCTAAATTCCATCTTTCCTCCTGTTACTCTTCTGTGATAATAATTTGGGGTTCTCCTTGTCACAATCTATACAAATTCAGAAATTCTGAACTGGGCATTGAAAGAAGATAACACAGAAAAGGATTTTTTTTTTTTAAATGTCATAATCTACATGAGGGAAGAGGGCTGGTAGCAGTCCTTTGTCGTTTAGCTCCCGTTGGTTTGCATTCATTATCAAACATTTAATGTTTATGAAAGATCTATCCCTATGTGCAAAGGTGTTTTTTATTAGTTTGGAAACGCTGAGCTTGTGTTTATTCATTTTTTTATTAAAAAAATATTTTTAATGTTTATTTATTTTTGAAAGAGGGAGAGACAGGGCGTGAGCAGGGCAGAGACAGAGGGAGACACAGATCCAAAGCAGGCTCCAGGCTCTGAGCTGTCAGCACAGAGCCCTACTATGTGGGACTCGAACTCATGAACAACAAAATCATGACCTGAGCTGAAGTCAGACGCTTAACTGACTGTGCCACCCAGGCGCCCTGCAGCCACTTTAAAAAACAGTCTGGAAGTCCCCCACACTGTTAAAGGTATAAAACGTATAACCCAGCAATTTCACTCTTAGCTATATATGCCCAAGAGAAAGAGAAATATATGTCCACAGAAACATTTCATGAATGTTCAGAGCAACATTAATAACCATAGCCAAAAAGTGGAAATGACCTAGATGTCCAGAAACAAATGTGTAGATAAATTAAGCATGGTATATCCATACAACAGGGTATTTGTTATTCAGCCATAAAAAGGATGAAGTACTGACACATGCAAGGGATGAGCCTTGAAAACATGCTATGTGAAAGAAACCAGACACAAAAGACAACATATTATATAATTACATTTATATTAAATGTATAGAACAGGCGAATTCATAAAGACAGAAAATAGGTAAATGGTTGCCTAGCGTTGGAAGGTATGGGGAAAACAATCCCAAGTAGTTAAAGAACTGTCTTTGAAGTCTCAAAAAAAAGGTAGGTGTAAACAGAGAATACAGTAGTAAATATGGTATAAACATAGGACATAATAGTACTTCCTTATCTGGGGGGGGGGAGGGTATACTTCCAAGGCCCTTCCCAGTGGATACCTAAACCTACAGATAGTACCAAATCCTATGTAGACTATGTTTTTTTCTATACAGACATAGTTATGATAAAATGTAATTTATACATTAGACTCAGTAAGAGATTAACAATAACAACTAATAATAAAATAGAACAATTAGAACAATATACTCTAATAAAATTATATGAATGTGGTCTCTCTCAAAATATCTATTATACTGTACTCACCCTTCTTGTGATGATGTGAAATGATAAAATCTCTACATGAGGAGATGCAGTAAGGTGACTGACATAGGCATTATGATGCGGTGTCTGGCTAACACTGACCTTCTGACTATACATCAGGAGGAGGATCATCTACTTCTGGACCACAGTTGACCACAGATGACTGAAACCATGGAAAGCAAAACTGTGGATAAGGTGGGGGGGGAGGGGGGAACCACTTTATCACAGAATAGTCAAAATGAATGGACTGTATTGAACAATAATATGGATGAACCCTGGCAATCTAATGTTAAAAGAAAAAAATTTATATTCCTTAAGGTTCTATGGAACATGAAAGCCATTTCATAAAGTGAAATTTAACAAGAAAATAAAAATAGATTAAAGTAATCTTATCCTAGAGTTCTTAAGTTCCCAAATCATAAATTCTTCTAAAATAAGGAATTTTAGGGGCGCCTGGGTGGCGCAGTCGGTTGAGCGTCCGACTTCAGCCAGGTCACGATCTCGCGGTCCGTGAGTTCGAGCCCCGCGTCGGGCTCTGGGCTGATGGCTCAGAGCCTGGAGCCTGTTTCCGATTCTGTGTCTCCCTCTCTCTCTGCCCCTCCCCTGTTCATGCTCTGTCTCTCTCTGTCCCAAAAATAAATAAACGTTTGAAAAAAAAATTAAAAAAAAATAATTAGGAATTTTAATAATTTAAACTTTATGGATTATAAGGGAATATGATTTATCACTGTAGATTCCATATACAACTGATTATACTATAAGAACCTGAGCTAAATGGGTATCTTTTTCCAAAGGAAATTTAAACTGCATGATAGTATGCAACAACAGAATTAAGTTCCTTGTATTCCTTATTATGGATTCTTTACAATTTCTACTTATGTGACCATGTTAAAAGTTAGAAAGTTTATGAAAATAGTCTATTTCACTTTTAATGTTAATTTTTCTCCCTAAATTTTGACGTGAGGTAGTTTGAAGCCAACCTGGAATAGTGATGCTTGATGAGATTATAAATTTTGACCATGACCAAAAGGAATATTCATTAAAATAGTATGTGTATCTCAAATATCACAATCTATGGGAGAAGCAAATAAAATTTAATTTACTCTTACCTCTGAGATGGCTTTATATATATATAAACTACTTTTCAAAAAATGTTTATTTAAAATTTTTTAAGTTTATTTATTTATTTTTGAGAGAGAGACAGAGAGAGTGAGCAGGGGAAGGGCAGAGAGAGAGAGAGAGAGGGAGAGAGAATCCCAAGCAGGCTCCACGCTGTCAGCACAGAGCCCAATGTGAGGCTCAAACTCACAAACTGAGATCGTGACCTGAGGCCAAAACCAAGAGTTGGACACTTAACCAACTGGGCCACCCAGGCACCCCTACTTATTTATTTATTTTTTAGAGACAGAGATATCCAAGTGGGGGAAGGGCAGAGAGGGAAACAGAGAATCCCAAGCAGGCTTTGCACTGTTAGTGTGAGGGGCCTCATGCAGGGCTCAAACTCATGAACCCCTGAGATCACTACCTGAGCTGAAATCAAGAGTCAGATGCTTAACCTACTGGGCCCCTCAGAAGTCCCCCACTTTTTTTTAAGTTTATTTATCTACTTTGAGAGAGACAGAAAGAACACCAATGAGGGAAGAGCAGAGAGAGAGGGAGAGAGAGAATCCCAAGCAAGTTTCGTACTGTCAGCACAGAGATTGATGCAGGGTTTGATCTCACAAGTGTTAGGTTATGACCTGAACCAAAATCAAGAGTTGGATGCTCAACTGACTGAGCCACCTAGGCACCCGAGCATCTTTTTTATTCACAGCTCAACCCTGAATTCTTTCCATTCATTTTTTAAAAATCTTTTATTCATTTTTCAGACAGAGAGAGACAGGGGCAGGACAGAGAGAGAGCGAGACACAGAATCCAAAGCAGGCTCCAGGCTCTGAGCTGTCAGCCCAGAGCCTGATGTGGGGCTCGAACTCACAAACCACGAGATCATGACCTGAGCCAAAGTTGGATGCTCAGCCTACTGAGCCACCCAGGTGTCCCTCTTTCCATTCATTTAAAAACCAAAGAGATAAAATTTTCTGACCCTGATTTAGGAAATATTTTTCAGGCAGGATGCAAAAAGCATGAACTGTGAAAGAAGGAAAATAATTTGGATTTTATCAAAACTAAAATATTTTGATCCAGATGGCCAACCGACACATGAAAAAATGTTCAACTTCACTCATCATCAGGGAAATACAAATCAAAACCACAATGAGGAGTGCCTGGATGGCTCAGTCAGTTAAGCATCTGACTTCAGCTCAGGTCATGATCTCACAGCTTGTGAGTTCAAGCCCCGCATCAGGTTCTGTGCTGACAGCTCGGAGCCTGGAGCCTGCTTCGGATTCTGTGTCTCCCTCTCTCTCTGCCCCTCCCCTGCTCACACTCTATCTGTCTCTCTCTCTCAAAAAACAAATAAACATTAAAAAAAAAAAACTAAAAAAAAAAAACAAAAACAAATCAAAACCACAATGAGATACCACCTTACACCTGTCAGAATGGCTAACATTAACAACTCAGGCAAAAACAGATGTTGGCGAGGATGTGGACAAAGAGGATCTCCTTTGCATTGTTGGTGGGAATGCAAGCTGGTGCAGCCACTCTGGAAAACAGTATGGAGGCTCCTCAAAAAACTAAAAATAGAACTACCCTACGACCCAGCAATTGCACTACTAGGCATTTATCCAAGGGATACAGGTATGCTGTTTCGAAGGGGCACATGCACCCCAATGTTTATAGCAGCACTATCAACAATAGCCAAAGTGTGGAAAGAGCCCAAATGTCCATCGATGGATGAACGGATAAAGAAGATGTGGTATATATATACAATGGAGTATCACTCGGCAATCAAAAAGAATGAAATCTTGTCATTTGCAACTACATGGATGGAACTGGAGGGTATTATGCTAAGTGAAATTAGTCAGAGAGAGACAAAAATCATATGAATTCACTCCTATGACGACTTTAAGAGACAAAACAGATGAACATAAGGGAAGGGAAACAAAAATAATTTAAAAACAGGGAGGGGGACAAAACATAAGAGACTCATAAATATGGAGAACAAACTGAGGGTTACTGGAGGGGGTGTGAGGGGGGGATGGGCTAAATGGGTAAGAGACATTAAGGAATCTACTTCTGAAATCATTGTTGTACTATATGCTGACTAATTTGGATGTAAATTTTAAAAAAACACAAAAAACAAAACTAAAACATTTTGGAGCACCTGGGTGGCTCAGTCAGTTAAGCATCCGACTCTTGATTTCAGCTCAGGTCATGATCTCTCAGTTGGTGGGTTCAAGCCCCGCAGTGGGCTCTGTGCTGAGAGTGCGGAGCCTGCTTGGGATTCTTTCTCTACCCCTCTCTGCCCCTCCCCTACTCAAGCTTGCACTCTCTTTCTCTCAAAATAAATAAATAAACTTAAAAAAAAAAAACTATAACCTTTTGCTTTTCAAAAACCACTGTTAAGAAAATGAAAAGGCAAAGCATAGATTGGCAGAAAATATTTGCAACACATATACCTAATAAAGGAGTTATATGTTGAATAAACAAATAATTCTTTTTCTAATTTTTAATTTTATTATTATTTTTTAAAATTTACATCCAAATTAGTTAGCCTTTAGTGCAACAGCGATTTCAGGAGTAGATTCCATGTATATGTATATATATGTACTTTGGATTACAAGCATGTTTCCAGAACGAATTATGCTCGCAAACCAAGGTTTTACTGTATTTGAAGTGATGGAAATGTTTTATATCATGATTGTGGTAACAATTACATGATTGTATACACTTGTCAAAACTCATAAAATTGTACACTTAAATATTGGTGAATTTTATTGGGTGTAAATTTTACCTCAATAAAGCTGGGTAAACAAAAAACAAAAGGAGTAACAAAGATTCCAGAAAAATAATGACTGCAGCAACACAAGTTTTGAATCATAAGATGGAGCAATCAGATAGCAAAACCAAAAACCTGTTGACAACATTTAAGCAGAACCCCAGTACCTCAGAATGTGACTATATTTGGAGGTGGGGCCTTTAAAGAGGTAATAAAATTAGAATGATGGGATTTGGGTGGCACATAATCCAAGGAGAGATGCCTCCGGAAAAGACTGGTTGACATCTTGATGTTGGACTAACAGCCTCCAGAACCAGGAGAAAATAAATTTCTATTACTTAAGCCATCCAGTCTGTTATGACATTCTAACAAACCCATATAGATAAACCCCCAAACATAAGCAAATGGGGGAAAAATAAAAAACAACACATTACCCTGTATGGTGAATCTGTGACTAAAGGAGAGATCAAAATAAATTACTAGAATCTTATCACAGAGAGGCAAAGGAATAAAAAACAATATAGGAATTATGGGGAGAAATGCAAAAAAAAAAAAAAAAAACAAACATTGACTATTGAAAAAAATTTTTTAATGTTTATTTATTTTTGAGAGACAGAAAGAGTGAGAGTTGGGGAGGGGCAGAGAAAGAGGGAGACACAATCCAAAGCAGGCTCTAGGCTCTGAGCTATCAGCACAGAGCCAGATGTGGGGTTTGAATTCAAGGACCATGAGATCATGACCTGAGACGAAGTCGGATACTTAACTGACTGAGCCACGCAGGTGCCCCAAACATGGACTATTTAAAATAGTAATGTCCATCAGGTTAAAAAAAAGATAATAAAGAACAATAATTTACACTGGGAGGTGGGTGGATAAATGTAGCTAAAGAACCCAAAGTAATTTCTATTGGTACAGGAATGAGTAAAGATGTGAACTGTTTTGGACCTTAATAGGTTTTAGTATGTATGGTATTTTCTGAGGTAATACTTAGAAAGGCTTAGAAATAGTATATAGAATTTCCAAACTAGTAGAGGTAAGAAACAAAATGGTAATTTTTTTAAATCCTGAAGAAAACCAGTTAGAAAAGAACATAGAACTGGCAAGATCAACTGAAAAGCACAAATGAGGATGGCAGATTTATAGCCAAATAGATTAGTAATTACACCGAATAAAAATGGACCTAGTACTCTATTTGAAACACAAATAGATTGTCAGGTTGGATTAAAATATTTTATATTGTGTTTACAAAGCACATCTATAGTTTAAGGACACAAAAAGATTAAAATTAAACATGGGAAAATTACATCATGTAGACAATAAACAAGAAAGTTCATGTAATTGTACTATTAGCACACAATAGAAATTTTAAGACAGGATGCATTATTAGACATGCCTTTCTTGAAGCTCTTATAATTACCTTGTCTGAGGTAGTTATCTTGCAAGTGTTACTTTTTCATGCTCCTCTCCCCTTATATTCATACCATAAACTATAAGCAAGTTTCAGCATACTCTGAAAAGAACAATTATAAAGTCAAGCCTAAATATCAAGAACATCACCAAATTTTGACACTTTGATGAAGAATAATGTAGAGAATAAATGAAGGGATGTTTTCACCAGTGGACATAACAGTGATTCTAATAAAATGTAAAGTGAGACTATAACTTGGCTATTTGGAGTTCCTCATGACCATGGGCAGCAGACCAAAGGCTGGGGTGAGAGGAAGTGTTAATGTCTGCTGGGCTGATTGATCCTGGCTATCAAGGGATGTGAAATTTCCAAATGAAACATGAATAATACTCAAAGAATTCCTAGGGTCAACTCTTATCCCTATCATTTCCAGTTGTAAAAACAGGCAAATAAACACCCCCCCTCAAACCAGAAAACCTATAAAGAAAACTATAACCAACAAAGATTCTGATCTTTAATGAAAGGTTTGGATAACTTTAACCATAAAAACTTCCCAGTTTGCTAATTAAAAGGGAATGTGTCACAACTATTATTTACAGAAAGGAAGGCTGGAACATCTACCTAATTTATATATAGTTAGATATTATTATTACATTTCTTCTTTCCTCTTAAAAAATTTTTTTTAAGGTTTATTCATTTTTCAGAGACAGAGAGAGGCAAAGTGTGAGTGGGGGAAGGGCAGAGAGAAAGGTAGACACAGAATCTGAAGCAGGCTCTAGGCTCCCAGCAGTCAGCACAGAGCCCTTTTATGTAGGTTGTTACAACTTAGAAGAAAGGTTACAGAATGTCTACACAGGATCCTGACAGATAGAAGGTATAAACATTACCCAACACAATTTTGGTTGAATGAGGAATGGCTCATGAATAAATGAGGAGTGAGGAATGTTATTTTAGATGAGGTTTTAATGTTCAGTTACAGGAAGAATGAGGTAGATTGATGGGATGCCATCTTGTGAACACTGGTCATTCATTTGGCTGTACAGTATTTGTGCACCCTTGCTATGATGGTTAACACCCATCTTTAAGAAGCCGAGGCTGATTCTCACTAAACTGAAAATGCATCTTAGTCTCTCCAGCAGCTAATGTACAAGGATGGAACATAGGCTTCAGCACTCCAACACACCCATCTCAGGGGTGCCTGGGTGGCTTCATCAGTTAAGCAACCAACTTCAGCTAGGGACATGATCTCATGGTTCGTGAGTTTGAGCCCTGTGACGGGCTCTGTGCTGACAGCTCAGAGCCTGGAGCCTGCTTCAGATTCTGTGTCTCCCTCTCACTGACCCCCCCCCCCTCCACTTGTGCTCTGTTGCTCTCTCGAAAATAAACGAAAAACAAAAAACACCTATCTCAGAACAGCAAGGTGATGATATAAAGGAACAAGGATGGGAGATTCCATCTGGGTGATGGGTAACCCCATGTACACAGGTGGCACTAGCAGGAACATCCAGAGTCCATGTTGTCAGTAGTGTAAGCTGGCAATTCTGTCCAGCAGCAGCAGCAGCAGCAGCAGCAGCAGCAAAAGGAATGACCTCATGAGTTCTGTGTCATCATGTGCAGCAATGTTCTTGGTTCTGTATCTTTGTTCCTTAGCACTCTAAGATTTTCTATGAGCCACTCAATATTCCTTGAATGAATTTCTTATCTACTCCAATTTTTTTTTAATTTTTTTATTTTTTTATTTAAAAAAATTTTTTTTTCAACGTTTATTCATTTTTGGGACAGAGAGAGACAGAGCATGAACAGGGGAGGGGCAGAGAGAGAGGGAGACACAGAATCGGAAACAGGCTCCAGGCTCTGAGCCATCAGCCCAGAGCCTGACGCGGGGCTCGAACTCACGGACCGTGAGATCGTAACCTGGCTGAAGTCGGACGCCCAACCGACTGCGCCACCCAGGCGCCCCTCTACTCCAATTTTAAAAAGGTAGAACATATGGACTGTAACCATTGTGTTTCCATTAAAATTAGAAATAAAACAAAGATGGCTACAGTAGAAACTTCTGTGGGTGATAATTAATTTTCTACACTTGATTTCTGGACTAACTGAGAAACAGACTTTTTGTTAGGGATGCTTTACTGAAAGAGGCAGCTTGAAACTGCACATCCTAATACTTCATTTAAACTTAGGTATTGGGAGACATAACAAGCAGAGGACTAGGCCTGTAGAGCAGTTACAGAGAATCATAGTCTGACCCAGGGAACATGAGAAATTCAGGGTCAAATGGGGGGGGGGGTGGATATTCATGTGTTTTAACACATTTCACCAAAGCATAAATCATTTCTCTTATGACACACAAATAAGAGTGGAGATGAAAACAACAAACAGAAATTAATCTGAAAAAACCAACCCTTCAGTCTGTTAAAATGGGGAAAATATAGTGAAAAAAAAAATTCTTGCCCAACAGCCACTGTCCTCATGTCTACAACATGAAAAAAGGTGAAATAGGTATACTGAGATATCCCTTTATATGCAGATTATCAAAGATCAAAAGAATCTATCATTTTATAATCAATACCTAATAAAAGATACTAAATTTCAGATTATTCCTAGCATATTTTAAGTATTGTGAAACATTACATCATGAAGATATTAGAGTGTAAAGAGATAAAAAGTTGTCAAAGACATTTTGAGACATACCTGTATTAATGAATATCCATTCAAAGTCAATTCAATGTGAATTCATTTTGAAATACTCTATTTAAATTGAATAAAATTTAAAATATAACCCTTATTAGTCTTTTTATTGGAACCGGATAAAATAATTTAAAATCTAATAAGCATTTGTTTTTGTTTTCATTAAAAAAATTTTTTTTAAGTTTACTTATTTTGAGAGAGAGAGAGAAGCAAGCATGGTAGGGGCAGAGACAGAGAGAATCCCAAGCAGGCTCTGCACTGTCAGCACAGAGCCCGATGCGGGACTCCAACACAAACTACGAGGTCATGACCTGATTTGAAGTCGGACACTCAACCGACTGAGCCACCCAGGTGCCCCCTTTTTTTCTTAAATGTTTAACGTTTATTTAATTTTGAGAGAGAGAGAGACAGAGGGTGAGCGGGGGAAGGGACAGAGAGACAGGGAGACACAGAATCCAAAGCAGGCTCCAGGCTCTGAGTTGTCAGCACAGAGCCTGATGCAGGGCTTGAACTCACCAACCGCGAGATCATGACCTGAGCTGAAGTTGGACGTTTAACCGACTGAGCCACTCAGGCACCCTGTCTTTATTTCTAAGTAAAAATTATATATTAACAATATACATATCTCAATTTCCAAGTAATAAGTTACTAAAAAGTATAAGTCAAAGATTGCTGGAAAATAGAGCACAGAAATAGATTTGAGAATATGAGCATTTCATATATGAGTATTTTAATACAGTAGGAGAAAGATGAATATTTCAATTATTGGTTCTGGCATAATTGGTCTTATTTCTGAATGGAAACAAAACCAACATCCTGTATTACACCATATACAATAATGAATCCCAGATGGATTAAAATGGTAAAGTCTGTGTGTGTATACACACCCACATATGTGAAAAACTGTACACTCTGTCCCTTTATCCTCGTCCCTCGGAAAGTTTCTATAAGCAATACCTTCCTAAGAAACAGAAAACATTGGAAATGGTTTGGAAAACCTATTTTACAGAAATAAAATAGACAAAAGTATAAAATGTTTATTGAAGCATTACTTTTATTATTTTTTTTAAAGTTTTTTAAAGTTTATTTTGAGGGGCGCCTGGGTGGCTCAGTCAGTTAAGTGTCTGACTCTTGGTTTCAGCTCAGTTCATGATCTCATGGTTCATGGGTTCGAGCCCCACATTGGGCTCCATGCTGTCAGTTCAGAGCCTGCTTGGGAGCCTCTCTCTCCCTCTCTCTCTGGCCCTCCCTGCTTGTACTCTCTCAAAATAAATAAACTTAAAAAAAAAAAAGTTTGAGAGAGAGCGCACACGCAGGGGAGGGGCAGAGAGAGAGAGAGAGAGAGAGAGAGAGAGAGAGAGAGAATGAATCCCAAGCAGGATCCACGCTGTCAGTGTAGAGACTGACTCAGGGCTCAAACTCACAAACCATGAGATCATGACCTGAGCCAAAAACAAGAGACGCTTAACCGACTGAGCCATCCAGGTGCCCTGAATGAAGCACTACTTTCAAACAGCAGAGAGGAAACAGTCTGAAATATTGCATGAATAGTTGAGTTGGTATTGGTACAAACATACTTGGGTATAAAATATACTGTAACCATTTAAAAAAATAAGTTAAATCATCATTTACTGACTAGGGAAATTCAAAATTTAAAAGGCATGTTTAAACTATCATCCATATTTTTTGGTAAAAATATACTGATTTGTGTTAACATTTAAACATAAAGAAATATATGGGGGATATACACAAGGTTTGAACATTACTCAGAAGTAAATCAGCAGAGAGGGAGTGAGGAATAGCAAAAGGCATAGCTTTTTTTTTTTTTTTTTTTAGTATTGCTTCATTGGTTTGAACGCAAATGCATTACCTCTGTAATTTTATTTCATTTTATTTTTTAAAAGTTTTTATTTCTTTTAGTAATTTCCCTACCCAACGTGGGGCTCAAACTCATAGCCCTGAGATCAAGAGTCGAATGCTCTTCCCATAGAGCTAGCCAGGCATCCCATTTCCTCTATAATTTTAGATGAAGAACTTAATGAATGACTTAAACTCCTATGTTGCTCATTCCGCTTTTCTTAAGTTGATTATAAAATATTTTACAGGCATAAGCCTGGAACAAAATAACTCAATGTTTAAAAAAAAACCTTAACCTACTAACATGGGATCTAAGAAAAAAGGAAGTGAGGAATGGAAGAACAGACCTGTAATTTTGGGTATATGGGAATTTCCTTCCAAGAATGGAATCCATCCAATGCAGGAAGCTGCTTGCTGAGCATGAAAATTGAGGCAAAGAAAAGATCTATTTCAAAACACTAATCTACCTAAACAAAGCTAAAATGTGGGACATTTGCTTAACTTCAGGATTCTTAATCTAAGACTTTTAGTAGCCTTCCACACTCTTCCACAATGGCAGAGTTAAGTAGTTGCTACAGAAATAGTACGGCTCACAGGGCTAAAATATTTACTGTCTGGCCCTTTATGGAAAGTCTGCTAACTTTTCATCTAGAACACAATACAGAATTCCAATGACATGTTTGCTGCTAGTGCAAAAATGTGATGCTCAGGCTATTTTTCCTCTTCATAGGCCATTTAAAAATTTTCAGTTGTATGTGTATATATTTATCAACAATAGGATATTGTTGTTACATATAAAACAGACCCAATTTTTAAATTTGACATGATGCTTAGAATAAAGAACTGCATGTAGAAAATATTGGGGTGGAATAAGTCTTTAAAAAAAAATCCTTACACTTGGAGTTTAGCTAGTTATCTCTGGAAATATTTTAAATATTAAATATTTAAGGGATTTGCACTATTTTTTTTAATTTTTTTTCAACGTTTATTTATTTTTGGGACAGAGAGAGACAGAGCATGAACGGGGGAGGGGCAGAGAGAGAGGGAGACACAGAATCAGAAACAGGCTCCAGGCTCTGAGCCATCAGCCCAGAGCCCGACACGGGGCTCGAACTCACGGAGCACGAGATCGTGACCTGGCTGAAGTCGGACGCTTAACCGACTGCGCCACCCAGGCGCCCCTGGATTTGCACTATTAAAAACTCCTCCTCCAAGCCTTCTGCACATCCACAGCTTTAGGGTCCAGAACAAAAGGAACTTATGGCCTATTTGTGCAGTCAATACATCTTTGGTACTCATGGTGTCTTTAAAGATAAATCTGAGCTACCATTTAAAAATCAAGAGCTATTAGGGCACCTGGGTAGCTCAGTCGGTTGGGTGTCTGACTTTGGCTCAAGTCATGATCTCGCCATTCATGGGTTCAAGCCCCAAGCCCCAGGCTCACTGCTGTCGGCCTATCAGCATAGAATCCACATTGGATCCTCGGTCCCCCTTCTCTGCCCCTCCCTCACTTGCACTCTCTCAAAAATAAACATTAAAATAAATAAAAATCAAGAGCTATCACACACTGAAAAAAAAAAAAAAAAAAAAGATCCAGACTTTCGAAAAGTCACAAGAGCTGGCAAAATGAGGCCTGCATTTCCTCACATCAGTTAGTTAGAACTGGGCACTGGGTATCCTCCTTAGCTACTGCTGCAACCAGGTTCATTTGTATTATTTTAATAGGTACCACTGTTTGCTAGTTTCTTTAGTATGCTCACATATATCTTCATGGATACTAAAAATGAGCTTCCGTTTTTAGGTGTCCTAATATTATTCTAACATCAAGGTTATATTTGGGTGGTTATGAGATGTTTACCTCTATATAACAATTCCTTAGATACTTGATAATGTTTTGCCTGAAAAAAATTTTTGGTTTGGTGCTTTATTAGTAGTAATAGCTACTGTATCACACTAAATTTCCCCTTTTCTGTGTTTTTATGATTATGAGGCTTCTGAGAGTTCTAATTCTGAGTCAATACTGTATTCATTTTTATTTTCCTAAAAAAATAATTTTGTTCAGGTTTTCAAATATACCAGAAAGCACTGTATTTAACATTTTATTAAATATTTTAAGTAATCTCTACACTCAATGTGGGGCTTGAACTTACAACCTCGAGACCAAGAGTCACATGCTACACCAACTAAGCCAGCCAGGCACTCCTAAAATAACATTTTAAATCATTAACTATAAGGTTTCTCTTTGTGTATTAATTTTTCAAACATAATGCTGTTTCTTTTCACACTTTTTCATTTTTCATCCATGTTGCAAATGATTTGTCTACATTCTTGTTTTTACATTAGGTATTGCATGATGTAGCAAAAAGGATGCTAGGCTGAATAAAGTCCTTTCCACACATTACTTTCCCCATCAACACCTAGGATAATTTCATGTTCCATAGGAAGTGATGATGGAAAATTTTCTGAATTCATTACCCTGTGTCTTTCTTCGACTATATATCCTGCCTGACGTTCAGCAAGGTCTGCAGAAACTGTTTTTCAGCAAATAATACTAATGGCAATGATGAATAAAATAATGACCAACATTCAGCGAATATTTATTATATGACAGGCAGAATTCTAAGCACTTTATGCATCTTAGTTTATTTGATCCTCACACAAAATTTTGAGGTAGGTATTATCATTATCCCGTTTTAGTTTCCACTGAGACAAATATGTATAAAAACGTAGAAAAATGATCAGGAAGCATAAATACTAAACAGATAATGACTATCCTTCAGAAAGGGAAATGCATACAAGGATAATAGTCAAAGAGTGTATCTGCCTTATTTGTAATGTTTAAATCTTTTAAAAGGAAAATATGTTCATGCACTATTTCTGCAATTAAAATACATGATATAAAGATATGCCTATGGAGAATTTCCATTAGGGTACTGTGTGTAATGGCAGAAACTCTGGGAAATGTCTATCAGTAGGAATTTGATAAAATGATATCACAGCAACATATGGAAACACCAAGAAGCTATGAAGGGATCTCTATTTACTGTGTGGAAAGTTGTTCGTCAATGTTTTTACAAGAAATCCGAAGTTTTGTAAATAACAAAAAGAATAAGCCATCTTTGAATAAAGAGGTCACTTATTCCAGGTATTAAAGGTATTTTACAAACTGTGATGGAAACAGGTGGACTTTATAGTCATATAAATTTAAGATGGGTTAAAATATTAAGAATATAACAAGTATAGACAAATTAGGGGGAAAAACAAAAATGCCAGGATTATATTTCATCATGAATTCTGAGGTTTAAAATAAGGTTAGAAAGGTGTCAAAAGTGCTGTGATTTTCAGTATTTGCTAGCTTGAATTATCTGATGTCAAAAGAAATATAAGCTTTTATTAAAGGACTTCCAAAATATATTCTACTCATAGGGTGTTTCTCCTACATGATTTTTCTCAGGCTGAATAAGCTGGAGTCAACAAGTAAGATGTTTCTACATTATTCTATTTAAAGGGATTATTATCAAGACAAATTCTCTAATGTTGAATAATTGAACTGTAATTAAAAGCCTTCCTACAGATTTCAGACCTTCTATAGTTTATCACCAGTACAAATTTTGATGCTGAATAAGTTGTGAGCCATAATTAAATGTCTTCCCACATTCTCTATATTCATAGGGTTTCTCACCAGTATGAATTCTATGATGACTAATAAGTTGTGAACTCTGAGAATAGGCTTTCCCACATATCTTACACTCATAGGGCTTCTCACCAGTATGAATTCTCTGATGTCTAGTAAGATCTGAACCAGAACGAAAAGCCTTTTCACATTCCTTACATTCATAGGGCTTCTCACCTGTATGAATTCTCTGATGTTTGATAAGTTGTGAGCTCTGACTAAAGGCATTGCCACATTCCTTACATTCATAGGGTTTCTCCCCTGTATGAATTCTTTGATGTTGAGTAAAGTTTGAGCCACTACTAAAGGCCTTCCCACATTCTTTACATTCATAGGGCTTTTCACCAGTGTGAATCCTCTGATGTCGAGTGAAGTTCGAGCCACTACTAAAGGCCTTTCCACATTCCTTACATTCGTAGGGTTTCTCACCAGTGTGAATTCTGTGATGTCGAGTAAGGTCTGAACCACAAATAAATGTTTTCCCACATTCTTTACATTCAAAGGGTTTCTTGCCAGTATGAATTTTCTGATGATGACTGAGTCTTGAGGGATGTCTAAAGGCTTTTCCACATTCCTTACATTCATAGGGCTTCTCAATGGTATGAATTATTTGATGTGTAGTAAGCTGTGAGTCATGTCTAAAGGCTTTCCTATATTCCTTAGTTCCACAGTATTTCTCTTTATTATTGATGATTTGCTGTAATGTAAAGGATGGATGCTGACTGAATGTAGGCATGCCTTCATGGGTGAATATCAGTTGACCAAAGTGTCGCTCCTGAGAGCCATGTTGTTTCTCAAACTGGCCATTACATTCCCAATCATCTCTGAAACTAGAGCACTGAAGGTCATGTCTTGTAAGTCTTTCCATTAACTCCCACTGCGCTGACTCTATTTCATAAATCTCCTTCTTCAGAAATAATTTCTTGGTCTCACATCTTGATTCCAGGACTGAAAGAAAATATGAAAGTAATCACTCATATTTTTTGTTTGGGAGAAATAAAACTTCAGTTAAAATGGGAGAATTAAACCAAACTTGAAAAAAAATAGATGAGAATAAGGACAGATCATATAGTAAGATGAGGGCAGTAAGTAAGCCAATGATTTCCAAACATTGCTATTGATCAGAATTATTTAGGGGAGCTTGCTGAACATACAGAAAACTTAGTCTTATCTCCCTTGTTACAAAATGACTCTAATCATAAATACACATACAAAAATTCAGAGTATATGCACACATACCTGTAAGAGCACCCCACAACATGAAGTATAAAATAAGGGAAATGATTACCTACTTAATAGAGTTATTATCAGGATTAAATGAGTATAAGATAACATTCCCAGGGGTTGGCAAACTATGGCCTGCAGCACTGTAACAATTTTTATAAGTAAAGTTTTATTGGAACATAGCTACACTTATTTGTTTACATATTGTCTATGACTGCTTTTGAGCTACAATGGCAGAAGTGAGTAGTTGCAACAGAGACCACATCGACTATAAATTTAAGATATTTATTATCTGGCCTTTTAGGAAAATGGTTTGCCAGTTCCCAGTTAGATCTATGTTGTCCATTACAGTATCCATGAGCATATGTATCTATTTAAATTTAACATAATTAAAATTATATAAAAATTCAAATTTAATTCAATAGCACTGTAATTTCCAGTGTTCAATAGCCAATTGTGGTTAGTGTTGGAAATAACATAGAACATTTCCACATCATCACTGAAAGTTTTATTAGACAGCACTGTCCTCAATTCTGTAACTGGAAACCCAGGGTCTCTTTAACAAATAAGGAAATTGAGAGTGGCAATCCAGATGGCAGGAATGAATAAATCTAGCATGAGTGGCAGACAGTGAGGATTCTTTTGTGGCTAAATATGGAATATGTTTGGAGTTTGATAAAAACACTTTTTGGCTTGGAACTCTGTGATGCTGATCTTAGGAGAAAAGAGGAAAGGACTTAAAAAGAACATAAACACTATAGTAGTGATGACCAACTGACAGGAAGAGCATTTGTAGGTTTAAAGAGAAGGTAGAGGATATAAAAACAGTGTTCTGCTATTGAACAATCAGTTACCAGAATCAGTTGTGAATTTTTGAACACACAGCTAATTACAAGCTTTGTTTTCTTGGGCAAAGTAGTTCATTTTTCTTAGCCCTCAATTCTCTGTCTACTCTTATAATCATTGGGGGAACTGTAAATAATATATGAGAAGTATTTGGCATAAATGTTTAATATTTGAGAGATAATACAAAAGAATTTCTATATTAAAATGGGGATATTAGGCAAGTGCAGTGTTTTGAAGACCACACTATGGGAAAATCTCAAGCCAAAAAAGTGAAAAGTATTCTAGTACCATCTTTTCTCTTTCTCTCATATAATTATTCAGCAAATACTGCCTAATCTTGCTCCTAAATATATCTTAACACTCTTCCTCTTATCTTCAATATCTAATACACGTATCTCTTTGAACTATCAGGAGAGTGTCTTTCTTATCTAGTTTCCCCACCTGAGGTAGGCAATCTTGAACCCATCCTTAATGGCAGTTCTCTTACAACAAAAGCCAAACTCGAACAAGGTATACAAAGCTCTGAATGATCTAATTGCTGCCTGCCTCTTCAGACAAATCTCAGGCTATGCTCCCTTTTGGTTGCTAAGCTCCATCCACGCTGGCACTATTTTGCAGTTCTTCAAATGCTCTCAGTTTTTAGTCCCTCTTAATAGTCTTTCCAGGTACTTTTCCTTATGTCTAGTAGGTGGTTTTGTTGTTGTTGTTTACTCTTGGCCTTGGTAACTATTGCCCATTTTCCAAATCTGCACTTAAAGGTCATACTTTTTGAGGCCTTTCCTGGCTGCATGACCAAATTATACTCTCCTTGTAGTCACACTTTAAGCACTCTGTTGTCCTCCTTAACAGGATTTTCATAATTTGTAATTATATATTGACTTAGCTTCACTTACTATCTTTTTCACTGAATAGGTGTTAAATTGTGAAGGAAATGTCCATAGTCTTCATCAGTGTGTACCTAACTCTAAGCACAGTATCTGGTATATACTGGAAGATCAACAAATATTTATTAACTGACTCAATAAGCAAGTATTTAAATGTATACTCCTTAAAAAATTCCTCTAGAAGGACACACTCTTTTCAAACACAGCACAGTGAATATATGCATTTATTACTGTTCCTTCATGAAGTCCCACCAAAGTGATAGTGATGAGATTAAATGAAAGAAGAAACTCCACAAAGACAAAGAAGAGGAAAGAGCAGCAACAAAATTTTTGAAGCCACCGTAGATGTAATGGTAACAAATAATTTGTTAACCATAAACACACTGAAACTCAGGTTATAGATTAGTCTTATTGTAGAATCATTCTTTCTAAGAACTGCAATCAACAGGTACCTTTGAAAGCAGGGTGCAGGAGGGGCTGCAAAAAGTTAAGATTAATTGAAATCTGTATGAAACAGACCCCAGAATCTCAAACCTACCCCATACACCTGATACTTACGACTCAGTAAACTTTCAGAATCTGACAGTCAAGCTCATTTTACTGACTCCCAGAAAGAAAGTAGAGGATTCAATTCTGGAGAAAACCAGTCCAAGAGAAAATATCTGATAGGTGGTATCAGCCAACGAACTGTTCTAGGAAGATCACTCTACAGTGACTACCACCAATAAGTATACACTTCTTCAGACACAAATGAGAGGTCAAGCCAGCTTTTTAAAAATATATATTTTAATTTAAAAAAAAGTTTTTATTTTTAGAGAGTGTGTGCAAGCAGGACAGAGAGAGGGAGAGAGAATCCCAATCAGGCTCTGTGCTGTCAGAGTGGAGCCTGATGCACAGCTCAAGCCTATGAACTGTGTGATCATGACCTGAGAGGAAATCAAGAGTCCGATGCTTAACTGACTGAACCACCCAGGCACCCTCATATCAGCTTTTTAATACCACAGTTTTATATGGGCAGACAGCCTTAAATCACTAGTAGTTTCAGGAAAATCTTAAACATGAGAGATTAAAATGGACAAAGGGAAAAAAAAAAAAACTCAGGAAAGACAACCAATGGAGAAAAATTCAAAAGAAGAATGCTTCCAAAAATATATAATACATATCTCATAAGAGAATAATGTCAGAAAAAATACTGAAAGAAAAATCTTTTATAAAAATTAATGAGAATTAGAACTTAATAAATTCTCACAGAAAGTATAAGAAATAAAAAATAGAAAAAAATAATTCTAGAGCTAAGACAAGAAATTTAAGATCTGAATTATGAGTGTTCAATCATTCAAAAAAGTTAATGAGCCCATTAAATGTGTCAGACATGGTGCCAGACACTAGAAATAAAAAGTGAACAGGGGCATCAGGGTGGCTCAGTTGGTTAAGTGTCTGACTCTTGGTTTAGGCTCAGGTCATGATCTCACTGTTCGTGGGTTCAAGCCCTGCATTGGGCTCTGCCCTGGCAGTGCAGAGCCTGCTTGGGATTCTCTTTCTCTTTCTCTTCCCCTTCCTGGCTTGAGCAAACATGTGGGAGATCTCTCTCTCTCTCTGTCTCTCAAAATAAACAAACATTAAAAAAAAAAAAAGCAAACATTCAAAGTTTGAAACACAGAGAATAGAGAAGACAACATAGAATAATCAAGAAAATAATACAAGAAAATTTCAGAGATTTTTGTTTCCAGAATGAAATGTCTCAGTGAGTGCCCAAATGAAAGAATAAAATCAACATCATGCTATCTCTACTTGAAATATTAGCATATTATAAAGATAAATTCTACGGGGCGCCTGGGTGGCGCAGTCGGTTAAGCGTCCAACTTCAGCCAGGTCACGATCTCGCGGTCCGTGAGTTCGAGCCCCGCGTCAGGCTCTGGGCTGATGGCTCAGAGCCTGGAGCCTGTTTCCAATTCTGTGTCTCCCTCTCTCTCTGCCCCTCCCCCGTTCATGCTCTGTCTCTCTCTGACCCAAAAATAAATAAAGGTTGAAAAAAAAAAATTAAAAAAAAAAATTAAAAAAAAAAAAAAAAAGAACCTGAATGAGTTTTGGATTTCTGAACAACACTAGATGCTAGATTTTAAAAATCTGTGGAGCAATGCCTTCAAAACTTTGAATTTCAGTTTTTCAACCTAAAATTACATCTCCAGTCAAACTATCAGTGAAATTGAAGGGTGAATGGGAAACATTTTCAGACATATAAGGATTCAGAAAATACACTTCTGTTTTTAAAGATTTTATTTTTTAAAATTATCTCTACACCCAATGTGGGGCTCCAACTTACAACTCTGAGATCAAGAGTTTCATGCTCCACCGACTGAGCCAGCCAGGCAGCCCCACAAAATACACTATTTATTTTTCTTGCATACTTTCCTTGGTTGCTTTTGGAAGGTGTGTGTCAGAATAATAAAGGGATAAACCAAGAAAGAGGAAGGAAAGAGATCCAACAATCAAGACAAAGGTATCCAAGATATCCACATAGAGAATCAAAAGAAATTCAAAGGAACATGGTAAAGGGAATCAATGGGATGATAATGAAGAGAAATTCTAAAATGATAGCTATGTATGTCTCAACTGGGGCAGAACAGAGGGTTAGAGGAGAAATGTCTCTTAAAAAATAAACCAGTTACCTGATGTGTCTGAAGAGAGATTAATGAGAGATACTCAGAAAACTCAGCAATTCTCAATTAAGACAAGGATTAATTGCATAGAAAAGAACAAGTCCTAAAAGAAGTGAAATGTGACTCCAGAGCTTAGAAATGAAAGCCATTTCATTGTCATGAAGCAAGCTGAATAATACTTTAAAAATTGTGATATAATTATATTTGGAGGGTGAAAAAAGGTATAAACTAAATCTTCAAATTCCACAGTGAAAAGTCAATCATCATGAAAACTAGAATTCATGAAAAAAATTCTCAGAGGGGAAAAGATAGAAAAGGTAACAAAAAAGTGGTGGGAGTCATAGGAAAGGAAAATTATATGGGCAATAAAATAAATGTAAGATATGAGTTCTGGAAGGAGAACTTGGGGATGATGCAGAGCTAACAACAAAACTAATTTCCAGGGTTGAAGAAATCTCTGAGTAAAAAGAAGTTCCCTTCTGTGTTGAGCACAATTTATGAGGAGTTTTAACCAGATGTACCTTGGTAGAATTTCTGAGGTTAAAAAAAAAAAAAAAAAAAAAAAAGAAAGAAAAAGAAAACTCCACAGAAGTAAAAATCTGATGAATCAGGTTGTATCTTACATATTTGTTTGATGTTGCCCCCAACAAATTTTCTAAAGTTTTGAATTAGTTATCAACATTGAGCTATCAGATTTAATATGAAAATCTGGATTTCTGACTTCCCTTGAAAGACATTATGTGGAAGCACTGGGCCAGAATTGGCAGACAGCTGTCTCCTAGACTTAACTAGTGTTTACCCCTCTAACATGGTATATAAATTGTCTCATTAGCCCGTCTTCCCACCACTGTCATATCTGATAGGGACCTTCAAGCGAGTCTCAGTTGCCATCTACATTTACAGTATTGCCTTTCTTAATTTCACCTTCATTCCTGGTAGGTTTTTGCTGCATTTGTAAATCTGGGTTAACAGTTTTTTAGCACAATAAAATTTTATTCCACTTTATTCTGGCCTCCATGGTTTACAAAGAGAGAAATCCAGTCATTCAAATAATTGTTTCCCTAGAAGTAATGCATTATTTTTCTGTGGTTCTTTCATTACGTTTTTGGTCATCCATTTGCAGCAATTTGATTATGATGTGTCTGGGTATGGATCTCTTTGTGTTTATCTTGTTTGGGGTGGCTGAGCCTTTTGAACTGATATATCTTTCACCAAATTTGGTAAGCCATTATTTCTTCAAATACTTTTTCCAGTCCTGAACTTTCTCCTTCTGGGACTTCAAGGACATGAATGTTAAAACTCTGTTGTCTCACATGTCCCTGAAGCTATAGATTCTTTTTAAGTTTTTGATCTTTATTCTGGTATTTATGTGAACTAGTATGGCTCATCTTTAAGTTCACCAATTTTTCTCTGTTATTTCCATTCTATTGAGCTTATGCAGTAGTTTTAAAAATTTTGGCCACTATATTTTCTAGTTCTAAAATTTCCATTTCTTTTATATCTTCTATATTTTAATTGGAATTTTTGCTATGTAGTTTATGGATTCTGTATATATATTTTATATATTACCTCCTTATCAGATATATGATTTGCATACATTTTCTCCCATTCTGTAGGTTGTCTTTTCATTTTGTTGACCATTTCCTTTGCTGTGCAGATTTTGAGTTTGATGTAGTCCCACTCATTTATTTTTGCTTTTGCTGTCTTTATTTTTGTTGTCAAATCCAAAAAATTGCCAAGGATCTAAGAGCTTACTGCCTACATTTTCTTCTAGGAATTTTGTGGTTTCAAGTCTTATTTATGTTCAGGTCCTTAATCCATTTTGGGCTGATTTTTGTACATGATGTAAGATAGTGGTCCAGTTTCATTCTTTCATATGTGGCTGTCCAGTTTTCCCAAAACCATTTATTGAAGAGACTGTCCTTTCCCCACTGTATATTCTTGGATTCGTTGTTAAAAATTAATTAACCATATATGTGTGGGTTTAATTCTGGGCTCTCTATTTTGTTCCATTGATTGATGCATCCGTTTTTATGCCAATACCATACTGTTTTGATTTTGATACCTTTTAATATAGTTTGAAATCAGGAAGTGTGATGCCTCCAAGGCTGTTTTGGCTATTTGTGTCTTTCATGGTTCTAGACAATTTTATGATTGTTCTATTTCTATAAAAGGCACCACTGGAATTTTGATAGGGATTGCATTGAATCTGTAACTTGCTTTGGGTAGTGTCTATTTATTTGTGTTTTTTCCATTTCTTTCATCAATGTCTTAAAGTTTTCAGTGTACAGGTCTTTCATCTCATTGGCTAAATTTATTCCTAGGTATTTTATTCTTTTTGATGCAATTGTAAAAGGGATTTTCTCAATTTCTCTTCTGAATGTTCATTGTTAGTGTGTGTATAGAAATGCAGCCGTTTATTTATTTATTTATTTAGAGCTAGAGCTCGCAAGTGGGACAGGGGCAGAGAGAGAGTAAGATAATTCCAACCGGGCTCCGTGCTGTCAGCCCAGAGTCCAACATGTGGCTCAATTCCATGAATTGTGAGATCATGACCTGAGCCAAAATCCAGAATCAGATGCTTAACAGACTGAAACACTCAGGTGTCCCTGCAACTGATTTTTATATATTGATTTTGTATCCTGGACCTTCACTGAATTCATTTATTAATTTTAATAGTTTTTAGTGGAGTCTTTAAAGTTTTGTATATATAATATCATGTCATCTGCAAACATAGATGGTTTTATTTCTTCCTTTCTAATTTAGATGCCTTTTCTTTCTTTTTCTTGTCTAATTATTCTAAGGCTTCTAGTACTGTTTAATAAGTGGTGAGAGTAGGCATCCTTGTCTTATTCCTGATCTTAGAAGAAAAGCTTTCAGTTGAGTATGTTAGCTGTAGGCTTACATATATGGACTTTATTACGCTGAGGTACATTCCTCTATATACCCACTTTGTTGAGAGTTTTATTCATGGATGGATGTTGAAAAAGACATTTTTAATGAAATTTTACTTAATGTAAATTTTTTAATTCATATGGAAGACAAAGTAAAACCAAGCACTTCTGAAGGAAAGGGTGGAGAGTTCTCTCACCAGAGATCAGGACTTTTTATAAAAGTAAGAGCAATTAGGGGCACCTGGGTGGCTCAGTCGGTTAAGCACCCGACTTCGGTTGAGGTCATGATCTTGTGGTTTGTGAGTTCGAGCCCTGCATCGGGGTTGTGCTGACAGCTCAGAGCCTGGAGCCTGCTTCAGATTCTGTGTCTCCCTCTCTCTCTGGCCCTCCCCTGCTTACAGTGTTTCTCTCTGTCTCTCAAAAATAAACAAACATTTAAAAAAAAAGGCAAGGCATAAAATAATACATATTATAGTATGATTACATGTCTATAAAATTCACACCCAACTAAAACTAAACTATATATTGTGGATGGCACTCTTAGTAAAACTATGAAAGGACACAAAGATCTTGGGGACACAAAGAGATCTGTGCTGGTAGTGTTGTAGTTTTTTACCTGGGTAATGGTTACATGGAAGTTCATTTCATAACTGTTTAAATGTCCACCTGCAGTTTGTTACATAATTTTAATAATTTCCAATAAAAAGAATGACAATATATTAACTTCTGCTAGGCATATCTATCTCCGTAGGCATAAGTAGACAGACAGATACAAGAAAAAGAAGCTGACATACAAACTAACATAAATCAGAACTTGTTATTGAACAGGCAGATAAAACAAAGATGAAGTAAGCTAAATGATGAAAGGGTGCTAAATTGTGTGTGCGCGTGTGTGTAGGGGGGAAGGAGGTTAATGGATTTGGACTCTTAATTTATACTTTATTGAAAAAGAAACTAAAAATGGATTTAAATGGTATAAAACAAATCGCAGAAAACTAAAAAACAACAAAAATTTATAAAATTCATCACAATAATCATTTAAGGAGCTGACTACAAACACATTACAACATACACATTAAAGACACCAATGCAAATTAAAATTAAAAAGTAAAAGCACCTTCTGGAAATGGGTACATAGATATTCTTATTACATAAAGTCCATAAAATTTGACAAAATAAGGATAGTAATAGGTAAAAAGGGCAAAATTTAGTAGTGAACAAGTTAAAGAGCACCATTAAGATGAAAATGTCCACTCTCACTAGTACTCACTATAATGACATGAAAACAATCCAGTATACCAAGAAATTGTAAAATTTATTAGAGATGATAATGGCATTAAAACTGTGTAAGGGAAAAAAATGTCCATATTTTTTACAACTACAAATTGAGACTATGCAAAGGTGAAATGACGTCAAATCTCCGGTTTATTTGAAAATACTTGACCAACCAGGATAAGATAAAGCACTGGCCTCCTGGCTCCTGCTCCCTGAACACAGCCAATGCACACTTGCTTCAGGGCCCTGGAATGTTTGGCTTCCACCCTCTGTAATGTTCTTCCTTCCACTAGCCACATACAATGATTTACTGTTGTACTTCTTCACGTTTCTGTCCAAATGTCACTTAACTGGAAAAGTTAGTTTTACCTCATCATAGAAGATAGTATCCTCTACGCTCTTCCTCTACTTTGTTTTTCTTATTAGCACTGTTACATGACCTATATATTCATTTATTTTTATATCTCTCTCAGCACTAGAAGGTAAGCTCCAGGAATAGAGATTTTGCATGTTCTGTTCACTGCTGTAATATCAGTGTTAAGAATAGTGCTGGGCATACAACAGGTACTCAATAAACATATACTGAATGAATCAATGTGCTGTCCGGTTTTAACTCGTTCATATCAAGTTTTGTTTATCTTTGCTAGCTTTAAGTTCTCAGTGGAGGTACAGAGCCTTTATTTCCAACATTCTATCTAAAGTTAACGACATGCATACTCATGTATCTATGTGGATATAGTATCTGTGTGGATCAACTTCTCTTCTATATCCTTAGCCCTCATTTTTTCTGAGCTCCCTATTTTAACCTCTTTTATGATGGTTCTACTTTATAGAAGCTATATATATAGGTGTATTCTAGTACTCCTATTAAGCTATAAATTCTGAAATTGCTTATTCCCTTTTTTTAATCTCTGCAGTACCTCTGAGAGTACCTCACACATTCAAAAATCAGTAAATGTTTGTTCTAAGTATGAATGAATCAATGACTGTATGAGCTACTTCATCTAAAACACCCTAAAGAAAATAAGCCTTTGGCAATGTAAAAAAAAAAAAAAAAATGTCAGGAGACAGTGATGCTTCTTTAAGACTAAATACAAAAGAGGATGAGAAAGTGATAAGAAATTAGATCAAAAATATGGATAGAAAGGAATATCATTAGAAAGCGTAGAGGAGGGCACTGGCTGGTTAGAATTGGGCAATTACAAGAGGAAATGGAAAGAAGTATAAGCGAAGAAAAGCAGGTAGAGTGTGTTAAGTAAGAGGAAAAGGTAAGGTCATTTGAAAGTTCATGCTGAAAGGCTTACTTTTGTACAATAGGCCTAAGGGGAGATTCCCAGAGAGCACCTCAAAGGTGCAGTCTCTCCAATGACCAACTGAGTAATTACCTGACGAGCTTCACTTACCTGGCCACTGGTCTCTTGTTAGTTCTCTGTCAACCAACCAGGGCTCCTTCCCCTGCTCCAAAAAGGAGATCACATCTGGTTTAGAAACAGAATGTCCTGCTTATAAAAGAAGTAAGGAGATAAGTTTATGATGAGAATATACCAGTATTCCAATTCAGTCCCTTCATTAAGAAAAGGTCAAAGAAAGGTATATCAGATTTATGAAACAACATAGGACTTGAAACTCGCCCATAACTCAGTGTAGCTTCTTTGTTCTAACACTACAATATTAAAAACATTCTTCTAAGAACAGGATGTAGAAATACCTACTTGAAAGGCAGGTATTTCACATGGGAGAAAATAGAGCTTCTGACGGCAGAATCTGATTATGGACAGACGTCCTTACCCATTGAAACCAGGTGGCTGTAATTCTCCAACATCACATCTCTGTATAAATCTTTCTGATCATCATTCAGGCATTCCCACTCCTCCTGAGAGAAGTCTATGGACACATCACTGAACATCACTGACTCCTGGAACAACAACCATGTATATGACTTGATTAATAAAAAGAAATGTTTTATATTTTTGTTTCTGTTTTGTTTTTGGTGAAGGAAAGAGAGAAGAAAAGAATAAAGGGAGAAGTGAAAAATAGCAAGCATATAGAGTGGGGCTGGATGTTTCGGACGCAAGTGGAGGACCGAAAACAAATAAGCAGGACTGAATCTTGTGTTTCCATGTTTATTCTGTTTCCCCCCAGACAAAATTAGGAAGGTACAAAATCCAGCTAAGAGGGGCATCCCAATTAAGTGAAATAGTATATACAAATGGCTAGCATAATCCTTGCCATTCAGTACATATAAGCTTTTTTTCTCTACTTGCCATACAGTAAGTCACCAACACATGTGAGCCTCTTTCTTTCTCTTCTTTTCCCAAGTAGCTAAGAGTAAAATTTCAGAATAAGGGATAAAGAGAAGACATTAAAGCCATCCAGAGGAGAGCAGATCATATAAAAGACATCAAGAATCAGAGAGGCAATGAGGTTCTCAAGAACACTACTAAAAACAAGAAATGGTAAGAATAATTCTTCAATATGCTGATAGAGAAAAGAAATTCTCACCTACATTCCATAACTAAACTATCATTCTGTTGTGAGGGTTGAAAAAAGACATTTCTAGACATAAAAGGACCTCATAATTTCTTAGGAAAGTACCAGAAGATGTGCTCCGCCAAAAAGAAGGAAGTAAACCAGAAAAGAACAAGACGTAGTATTCAAGAAATAGGTGAATTAACACAGGAGAACAGTGAAGGAAAATCTCAGGAAAACCACAAAAATGGAAGCCTTGGGAAAACTATGCAGTAGTCTAGAGAGTAACAGGACCAGGTGGGAGCAGGGTGAAAAAGGGAATGGAGATGGCAGTCTCCATACTCAAAATGAATTAATGTGTTTGATCAGATGGAAAAAATGGACAATGAAGGAAATGGGGGACGAAAAAGCAATTAACTGCAGGAAAAATGAAAGGCTGTAATAGAATGGAGCTATGAGCTGGCTCATCAGTAAGCAATATTTGCAGTCATAATATTGTGTACACTACTGATTTGACAAAAAAAAATTGTAATATGATTAATAACTATCAGAGAAAATGAAGGGTGCAATACAAGAATATACAATGTCCCTTCCACTTTGTAGTAAGTCAAGAGAGTAAAATTGATTCACCAAAAGATAGCAATTAAACCATATTCAAGACAGTTGAGGGCAATCACCTTTTGGGAGTGGGTGATGGGGCAAGATTAGAATAGCACTACTTTACTTGCAAAATGTGTAAAATGACTTTAAAAAATATTTTATCTTAGAAAATTAAATTTGCGTAAAATTCAAGACTGATCCTTTCTCATGTCACACTATTATATAGTAAGAGTTCATTCCTTGTTATAACAATTTATTTTTTAAAAATAAAAAAAATTTTTTTAAATTTATTTAGGCAATCTCCATACTCAACATGGGGCTTGAACTCACAACCCCAAGGTCAAGAGCTCCTCTGACTAAGCCAGCCAGGTGCACCTTAATAAATTCTTTTCATTAGCATATTTTTTTTCACTGAATAATATTCTATCACATGGATATAAAACAAGTTTTCTTTTGTTTTCAGATATTGATGTTAAAGTAATTTTTAAATCCCTAATACTGGCCCAATTTTACTTATAACTACCCATTGCTCAACAGTAAATTCCCTTTGTTCCTGAGATATAGGAAGGTGACGGAAAATGATCCAAATTCACACAATGGCATTACTGAAGTCTATTTATTATGGATGATCCTTTAAAATATAGGTGTCAGAGCTTTGTACTAACTATGAGTCATACCCCCAAACCTGAAAGGCTCATACATCAGGAGATCTTCCATGTACTAAGAATGATATCAATCAAAACCATTCCACATATTTTCTTCTTGGAAACCCTAGGTCTGTGATGATCAGGCCTTTTCCCTACGAGGTGCCCCTAATTATTTATCTCTATCTCATCAAATCACTGTCCAAGCAAATTAGATTCATTAACAAATGGGGAACACATTTCTATTCTTTTTGGCAGAAGTCTAAGACAGAAGATCTGAAGGACTTACTAAATGAATTTGTAAACGTTGCTTAAAAGAAGAGGGAACTGGGAAGGACACTGGGTTTTTATGAAGAAATGAGGGTCAGGCTCCTGAATGGACCACGTAAAAGTTTTTTTTTTGGAGCCTGGCCTCAATGAGACCATTTTTACATTATGTAATTAACAATCTCTTTGTGAGAACAAACAAGGATTCTTGATGGAATCCAGAAGAATTTTCTGAAGGATTTATAATCTGATCAAGACCTCTTCACAGAAACTTGTTAACCAACAACTTGGCTGGCCCTTAACCGTTACCCGTAATTTGAGAGTGTAAAAATCTTTAACCAGACCTTGTTTCTTTTTTCCAACAATGGTTATAGAACCAATTCTTTTTTCTATAAATATCTCCACCAAGAGAGAAATTTTTGAATTGACTTATTGAAGATCTTTCTCTTTAGAGCAAGGTTAAGAGAACTTTAGCACAACTTTTAACTAAACTGTCTGAAAAAGTTTTTGTTTTTTTTTTTAAACATCAAAAATATCATGATGAAGAAGGCAAATGTTTACATGTACTAGGGGTAAAAATAACTCTCTTTGAGCAAAAGGAAACAGCATCTCACCTGAGCCATGGCTTTGGTATTTGCAGAAAAAGATCAGTCTTCCTCTGGGATCCTTTTGGAAAAGGGCAGAACTGGGGAAGGCAAAAGAAGCTACATAAGATCCCACTTGCTGCATAGCTCCCAGATGATCATGCCCCTCTGTTCACCCCACACAAATACAAATAAAAAAGGGGTATAGTGAGAAAAATGGGCAAATCTTTCATTATTCCCTACTCCAGAGACCTCAGGCTTTGAAGTAGGATAGATTTCAGCAATCTAATATGGGCTTGGAGAATATAGTATACATATATACATATCTACACACAAAGATATAATTTTTTTACACAACTGATTGCATATTATATACAC
The DNA here is from genome assembly GCF_014898765.1 of Herpailurus yagouaroundi. Lineage (NCBI taxonomy): Eukaryota > Metazoa > Chordata > Mammalia > Carnivora > Felidae > Herpailurus > Herpailurus yagouaroundi. The sequence continues at coordinate 3,335,148 of NW_024412425.1, forward strand.
TGTTATACACATTTCTATTTTTACTTAATGTATCTTTAAAAAAATTTTTTTTAACGTTTATTTATTTTTGAGACAGCATGAACGGGGGAGGGTCAGAAAGAGAAGGAGACACAGAATCTGAAGCAGGCTCCATTCAGGCTCTGAGCTGTCAGCACAGAGCCCGATGCGGGGCACGAACTCACGGACCACGAGATCATGACCTGCAGATGCTAAACGCTTAACCGACTGAGCCACCCAGGTGCCCCTTTACATAATGTATCTTGAACTGGAACGTAACTTGTACCCACAGAGCTGAAATTCCCTTAGCTACATTGTATTTCATTAAATGGATACACTTTTATTTAACCAATCTGCGGCCCATGACCATTTGGGGCTGTTTCTTATCTTCTATTACAAACAATGCTGTAATAAATATCCTTGTATAGAGGTGCCTAGGTGGCTCAGTCAGTTTAATGTCTGACTCTTGATTTTGGCTCAGGTCATGATTTGATGGCTCGTGAGTTCCAGCTCCAAGTCTGGCTCTGCACTGATAGTGCGGAGCCTGCTTGGGATTCTCTCTCTTCCTCCCTCTCTCTCTGCCCTTCCCCTGCTTGTGCACACACACTCACTCTCTCTCTCAAAATAAACTTAAAAAAAAATCCTTGCATATATATCATTTTACCTTTATACGAATTCCAAATAACTCCTAAAAGTTGATCATATACATTTTAGTTTGGATATACATTTGTCTAAACAGTTTTTAATGATCTTGTTTTGTACAATCAAGTCCTGTGTCCTGACCAAGAAATAACTGGTTGATGAACCAGATCCTCTAATCTTGCACAGTTTGAGACGATTTTTGGGATTAATGAATCTTAAGAAAACTGAAACCCAGGAAAGCAAACACAGCAATATTACAAAAACTTTAGGAAGATGATTAATTCGCGTAACAATGGGAAGAAATTAAAAACTATAGAAATAATGTATAAGTGGACTAAATCCATATCACTGATGCTTTAGAATAGCTTTTAACTGTAAGTGTAGTAATAAAATTTGTAATAATTGTATACATGATATGTGCTTAAGATGTTTAAAATGACCCAAAGAACATTATACTAAAATACTAATAGATGTCTAAATTGTTTAAGAGGAGTAACTTAATTTGAGATCGATGTTGAAATGTTTCATAAAATATGTTCTTTTGGTTTATTAGATATAGGAATATAATACACTGAGCATTATAAAGGGCAGTGAACATCCCTATGTACAAAACTCCTTGATGATTAAACAATTTATCAATAACTGTATGTAAAAGTGACCACCCAGGACAAAGAACCTTGTTATCAATTATTTAATGGATACATCTACCCCTATCACTTACTGCATTCGACTAAGGGTGTGTGTGTGTGTGTGTGTGTGTGTGTGTGTGTGTGTGTGTATTTATTTATTTATTTATTTATTTATTTATTTATTTCAGGAAATGAAATCCAAGGTAATCCACAAATGTCTCTTCTTTAAAACCTGAAAGCACTCCTTTAATATTTTTATTATTATTACTATTTATTAAGCTCTTAGTTTGTTTTATAAATCAACCAACATAATCTATTATGTGCCAGGCACTGTGCTATATACTAAAGAATCACAGTAATCCAGAAAGACTTGGAAACAACTCCTTCTCCCATACTTCTCACTTTAAAGTCCCCTTTTCTGCTCTCTCCTACTGGTCTTTCCTTGGTTAAAGGGACAATCTCAAGTGCTGCACCTTCCAAGTCAAATGAGCAAGGAAACCCCCCCCCTTTTTTTAATTTTAGAGACAGAGTACACACACAAAGCAGGGGAGAGGGGCAGAGGGAGAAAGAATCTTAAGTGGGGTCCACACTCAGCATGAGCGGAGTCCAACACTGGGCTCAATTCCATAACCCTGGGATTATGACCTGAGTCACAATCAAGAGTTGGACCTTCAACTGACTGAGCCACCCAGGTGACGTGGTCAGGAAACATTCTTATTTCAATAGCTCCATATTATGTCTGTTACATTCCCAACCCTCTTCATCTTTGCTCCTAGAGTATATCATCTCCAGCTGAATTCTTGCATCTGGGGAATCTGCCCTTTCCTTCTTCTTTTATTTTTTTTAAGTTTATTTATTTATTTATTTATTTATTTATTTATTTATTTATTAAAAAAAATTTTTTTTTCAACGTTTTTTATTTATTTTTGGGACAGAGAGAGACAGAGCATGAACGCGGGAGGGGCAGAGAGAAAGGGAGACACAGAATCGGAAACAGGCTCCAGGCTCCGAGCCATCAGCCCAGAGCCCGACGCGGGTCTCGAACTCACAGACCGTGAGATCGTGACCTGGCTGAAGTCGGACGCTTAACCGACTGCGCCACCCAGGCGCCCCTATTTATTTATTTTTGAGAGAGAGAGAGAGAGAGAGAGAGAGAGAGAGAGAGAGAGAGAGAG
>NW_024412425.1:3337600-3457157 GCF_014898765.1 Herpailurus yagouaroundi
GAGAGAGAGAGAGAGAGAGAGAGAGAGAGAGAGAGAGAGAGAGAGAGAGAGAGAACACGTGCGCACAGGCGCAGGAGAGACAGAGAGGAGAGACAGAATCCCAAGCAGGCTCCACGCTATCAGCGCAGATCCCAGTGTGGGGCTCGAACTCACCAACTGTGAGATCATGACCTGAGCTGAAACCAAGAGTTGGACACTCAACCAACTGTGCCACCTAGGCGCCCCTGACCCTTCCTTTTAAAACCAGTAATCTCTGTGGCCAAGACTGTAGTATGTTTACAAAATGACCACATGTTGGGTATGGAGCACCGCCAAAAGATACCACTACAGACAAGACAGCCCTCTGAAATCTACTAAATAAAATTTTTGAGAATTTTGCACTCTTTTTCTTTTTTTTTTTTTTTTTTATTTTTTTTTTTAAACGTTTATTTATTTTTGGGACAGAGAGAGACAGAGCATGAACGGGGGAGGGGCAGAGAGAGAGGGAGACACAGAATCGGAAACAGGCTCCAGGCTCCGAGCCATCAGCCCAGAGCCTGACGCAGGGCTCGAACTCACAGACTGCGAGATCGTGACCTGGCTGAAGTCGGACGCTCAACCGACTGCGCCACCCAGGCGCCCCAAGAATTTTGCACTCTTCTAAACAAGCGGTCTTTTAATAAAAACATAATGTTTTAAATTATTTCCAACATTATCCTGAAAATTTCTTGTATACTAAGAATTGTATTTGCTAGTAAAAGAGACCTGAAAAGCACTTTAATTTTTCTGATATAACGAGAAGGCTAGATGTAGGTGGTGGTTGCCCTTGGCCTCCATGGTTGTTTTCGACACAATATCTATCATCCAATTAAAAAATGCTAGATAGGGGCGCCTGGGTGGCTCAGTCAGTTAAGCGTCCAACTTCGGCTCAGGTCATGATCTCACGGTCCGTGAGTTCGAGCCCCGCATCGGGCTCTGTGCTGACAGCTCAGAGCCTGGAGCCTGCTTCAGATTCTGTGTCTCTCTCTCTCTCTCTGACCCTCCCCCATTCATGCTCTGTCTCCCTCTGCCTCAAAAATAAACAAACATTTAAAAAAAATTAAAAAAAAAATAAAAAATGCTAGATATGCTCAGAGATAAAGCCAGAAAACAGAACCATGGACAATACAGATATTAGAGTTGGCAAACAATTTAAAATAGCTTTAAAATAGTTTTAAGGGGCGCCTGGGTGGCGCAGTCGGTTAAGCGTCTGACTTCAGCCAGGTCACGATCTCACGGTCCGTGAGTTCGAGCCCCGTGTCAGGCTCTGGGCTGATGGCTCGGAGCCTGGAGCCTGTTTCCGATTCTGTGTCTCCCTCTCTCTCTGCCCCTCCCCCGTTCATGCTCTGTCTCTCTCTGTCCCAAAAATAAATAAACGTTGAAAAAAAAATTAAAAAAAATAAAAAAAATAAAATAGTTTTAAAATGTTAAAAACAACCAAAATATAAGGAAATGGGTAAGATAAAGAAATTAAACAGAACTGAAATCTGTAAAAAAGAACCAAATAGGCAACCTACATCAGTAAATGAAGAAATTAAGAAATTAGGGCACCTGGCTGGCTTAGGCACAAGAACACATGATTCTTGATCTCAGGGCCGTGACTTTGAGCCCCACATTGGATATAGAGATTACCAAATAAATAAATAAATAAACTAAGAAGAAAGAAAGAAAGAAAGAAAGAAAGAAAGAAAGAAAGCAAGCAAGCAAGCAAGCAAGCAAGCAGGAAGGCAGGAAGGAAGGAAGGAAGGAAGGAAATTAAGAGAATTACTGAACTCAGAGGCACCTGGGTGGCTAAGTCAGTTAAGTGTCCAACTTCAGCACTTCAGCTCAGGTCATGATCTCGTGGTTAGTGGGTTGAAGTCCCACATCGGGCTTTGCGCTGACTGCAGGGAGCCTGCTTCATATTCTGTATCCCTCTCTCTCTGCCCCCTTCCCCGCTCTCCAAAACAAATAAACATTAAAAAAATTAAAAAGAAAAAAGAATTAATGAACTGAAAGACAAGTCAAAAACAAACCAAAAAATCCACATGAAGTAGAAAAAAAGAACAGAAAGAACAGAAGTGAGTGTAAGACAAAAGGGACACAGTCCAAAGATTTACCATATATGTAAGTGGAGTGTCTGAGAAATAAAAGAGATTGGAGAATAATAATTGTCTAAACTGATTAACTGATTAAAAGCCTCAACAAGAGTTTCAAGCTCAGCAAACCTGAAGAATAATAAATAAAAAGGAAAACACAGAAAACAAAAATCAAAACCACAACCCGAGAAAAAAGTTTTGAAAGTACCCAGAAGAAAAAATGTTACAAATACCACTGATGAAAATGAGAGGGATAACACAAATGAACAAAATCAAGAATGAAAACGTGAACATCATTATAGATGCCACAGACATTAAAAACATAATAACACTAGTAACTTCATGCTCTTAAATTTGAAAGCTTAGATGAAACAAATTCTTTTAAAAACATGCCAAAATGGGGGCGCCTGGGTGGCGCAGTCGGTTAAGCGTCCGACTTCAGCCAGGTCACGATCTTGCGGTCCGCGAGTTCAAGCCCCGCGTCGGGCTCTGTGCTGACAGCTCAGAGCCTGGAGCCTGTTTCCGATTCTGTGTCTCCCTCTCTCTCTGCCCCTCCCCCGTTCATGCTCTGTCTCTCTCTGTCCCAAAAATAAATAAACATTGAAAAAAAAATTTAAAAAAAAAAAAAAAAACATGCCAAAATGGACAAAACAGACAAAAAACCTGAAACATCTGAAGAGGTAAATTGATCCCACAGTTTAAAATCTTCCTATCAAGAAAAGTTCAGACCCAGATAGCTTCACCAGTGAATTCTTCCAAATTTAAGGAAAACCTTTAATCTTACACATAGTGAATAGAAAAACACAGGGAATTCTTCTTAATTCATTTTATGAGGCTAATATAAGACTGATATCAAAACAAAGACATAAAATGAAAATTATGGGCCAATATTTCTCATGAACATACATGCAGAAGTTCATTAGCAGATCTAACCCAGTGAAGATGTTAAAAAGTTTAATACTCTATGGGCAAGTAAGATTTATTTCAGGAATGATAGGTTGGTTCAAGGTATGAAACTTAAGATAATTTACCACATTGATAATAATAGTAAAAAAAAAATCCTCTCGAAAGACACAGAAAATGCAATTGCTAAATTCGAGCCCCCATTAATGTAAAAATCTTAACGAATGAGAACTTCAGACTTGATAAATAGCATCTACAGTAGGTGTTCTGTAGATGCTAGATACAAGGACAATATACAAAAAAAAAAAATTGTACTTATAGCAATAAACAACTGGAAAAAAAAATTAAATACCACTGACAATGTCAAATACCCAGGCACAAATACAATAAAAGATGTGCATTGAAAACTACAACAAATCATTGAGAGAAATTAAAGACCTTAACAAATGTAGACATATACTATATTTATTAATTGGAAGATTCAATATTGATAGGATGTCAATTCTCCCCAAATTAACATATAGATTCACAAACAAAACCCCAGCAAGGATTTTTTATTTTTGGTGAGAATTAACAAGTTGATTCTGACATCCAAGGGACTTACAACAGCCAAGACAATCTTAAAAAAGAAAAGAAACAAGGTTGGAGAACTAATACTATAGATTTCAAGACAGTGGCATTGATAAAAAAAAATAAATAAAATAAAATAAAATAAAACAGAATTACAGTCCAGAAAGAGGATGACAGTATATATCACCTGATTTATGATAAAAGCCTCTAGCATTTCAGATGTGCAAAGATGGTGTTTTCAATAAATACCATACACAAAAACTAATTCAAGATGGACAACAGACTTAAATATGAATGCTAAATCTATAAGAAAACATAGAATATCTGCAGGAACTTGGAAATATAAAGATTTCTTTTCAAGATATGAAAAAAGCACTAATCATAAAAAAACAAAGGGCTAAAAACCTGCTAGGAAAATGGGAGAAGACATATACATAGGCATAAGAAAGTACTCAAAAATGATGCCATGTTGAAAGGACACAGGAGCTAATTTGGAGTTCCTAATGGCCAAATCTGGGACAATTTGAGCAACAAATTATATAACAATAATAATGGATTACAACTCATAGAACAAAATAAGTATCCATTAGTTAATAAACAAGTAATTGAATAAACACATGAGGAATAATGGACAGCTTTTTACAGAATTTAATAAATATATAAGGAATGATGGAAAGAGAAAACCACCACTAGGCACACACCACAGTAATAGTTGTTACAGACAAGAATTATCAATGGGTGAAAGTATGATGAGAACAGTATTTTTTTTAAGTTTATTTATTTAAGTAATCTCTACCCCTAACATGGGGCTCAAACACATGACCCTGAGATCCAGAGTCACATGGTCTTATGACTGAACCAGCCAGGCACCCCCATGAGAACAGTAGTTTTGCATAGTCTCTAAAGCATCTCCCCACAAGATACTTATTAACTAAAAAGAGAAAAATAGTAGGGGTGCCTGGGTGGCGCAGTCGGTTAAGCGTCCGACTTCAGCCAGGTCACGATCTCACGGTCCGTGAGTTCGAGCCCCGCGTCAGGCTCTGGGCTGATGGCTTGGAGCCTGGAGCCTGTTTCCGATTCTGTGTCTCCCTCTCTCTCTGCCCCTCCCCCGTTCATGCTCTGTCTCTCTCTGTCCCATAAATAAATAAAAAAAAACGGAAAAAAAAAAAAAAAGAGAGAAAAATAGTTTTACAAGGAAGAAACCTGGCAGATACCATCTCAACCAAGTGATCATAGTTAACATTACCAGTAATGAGATATACTGGTATCATTATATGACACATTGTCATATAAAAGATATGTGATCACATAAAAGATTTCTGTGATCTTTTAGCCAAAAATGCATAGTCTAAATTTAACCATGAGGAAAAAGCAGACAAATCCAAATTGAAAGACATTCTACAAGAAAACTGGCCAGTACCCTTCAGAAGTATCAAGGTCATGAAAGATGAAAAAAACTAAAGAACTATGTCTGATGGGAAGAGACAAGACAACTAAATCAGTGAAGTATTTTATATTGGGTCCTGGAACAGAAAAGGGCACTGATAGGACAATTAGCAAAATTTAAGTAAGGTTTGTAAATTAGTCAAAAATCTTATTTCTGTGTAAATTTCCTGATTTTCATCATCGTACCATGGGCACCTGAGTGAAGAATACATAGGAATTCGGGGAGCCTGGGTGGCTCAGGCAGTTAAGCGTCCAGCTTCAGCTCAGGTCATGATCTTGCAGTTCGTGGGTTTAAGCCCCACACTGGGCTCCATGCTGACTGTGTGAAGCCTGCTTGGGATTCTTTCTTTCTCTCCATCGTCTCTGCCCCTCCCCCACTTGCACACTCTCTCTCAAAATAAATAATACACTTAAGGGGATGCCTGGGTGGCTCAGTCAGTTAAGCATAGGAGTTTGGCTCAGGTCATGATCTCATGATTTGTGGGTTCAAGCCCTACATCTGGCTCTGTGCTGACAACTGACAGCCTGGAGCCTGCTTCAGATTCTGAATCTTCCTCACCCTCTGTCCCTCCCAGACTCGCACGTGCTCGCTCTCTCTCTCAAAAATAAATAAGCATTAAAAAAATTAAAAAATAATAATAAACTTTAAAAAAGAATACATAGGAATTCTTTAAACTACATTTACAATATGAAAATAAAAAGTTGTCTTTAAATGAAGACAAAAAATTTTTAAGGGCAGTGAGTGAAAAGACCTGAACAGACACTTTAAAAAACAGGATAACTTCTGGGATGCAGCAAAGGCAGTCATAAGAGGAAAGTATATAGCAATCTAGGCCTTCCTAAAGAAGGTAGAAAGATCCCAGATATACAACCTAACCTTATGCCTTAAAGAGCTGGAAAAAGAACAGGAAATAAAACCCAAAACCAGCAGAAGACAGGAAATAATAAAGATTAGAGCAGAAATTAATGCTATCAAAACCAAAAAAGCAGAACAGATCAATGAAACCAGAAGCTGATTCTTTGAAAGAATTAACAAAATTGATAAACCACTAGGCAGTTTGACCAAAAAGAAAAAGGAAAGGACCCCCAAAAATGAAATCAAGAACGAAAGAGGAGCGATCACAACCAACATAGCAGAAATAAAAACAATAATAAGAGAATACTATGAGCAATTATATGCCAATAAAATGGGCAACCTGGAAGAAATGGACAAATTCCTAGAAACACATACTACTACCAAAACTGAAACAGGAAGAGAGGGAGGCAAACCATAAGAGACTCTTAAAAACTGAGAATAAACTGAGGGTGATGGGGGGGGTGGGAGGGAGGGGAAAGTTGGTGATGGGCATTGAGGAGGGCACCTGTTAGGATGAGCACTGGGTGTTCCATGCAAACCAATTTCACAAATTTCATATTAAAAAATAATAAATAAAATAAAACCCAAATGCTATAAACTCTGAAAAAAAAAACCTGAAACAGGAAGAAATAGAAAATTTGAACAGACCCATAACCAGTAAAGAAATCAAATTAGTAATAAAAAACCTCCCAAGAAACAAGAGTCCAGGGCCCGATGGCTTTCCAGGGGAATTCTACCAAACATTTATGGAAGATATAACACCTATTCTCTTGAAGCTGTTCCAAAAAACAGAAATGGAAGGAAAACTTCCAAACTCATTCTATGAAGTCAGCATTACCTTGATTCCCAAACTAGACAGAGATCCCACTAAAAAGGAGAACTACAGACCAATTTCCCTGATGAACATGGATGCAAAAGATATTAGTCAACCGAATCCAACAATACATTAAACAAATTATTCACTGTGACCAAGTGGGATTTATACCTGGGATGCAGGGCTGGTTCAATAGCTGCAAAACAATTAATGTGATTCATCACATCAATAAAAGAAAGGACAAGAACCATATGATCCTCTCAATAGGTGCAGAGAAAGCATTTGACAAACTACAGTATTCTTTCTTGATAAAAACCCTCAAGAAAGTAGGGATAGAAGGATCATACTTCGAGGTCATAAAAGCCATATATGAAAGACCCAACACTGATACCACCCTCATTGGGGAAAAACTGAGAGCTTTCCTCCTAAGGTCAGTAACAAGACAGGGATGTCCACTCTCGCCAGTTATTCAACATAGTATTGGAAGTCTTAGCCTCTGCAATCGGACAATACAAATAAATAAAAGGCATCCAAATCGGCCAGGAGGAGGTCAAACTTTCACTCTTTGCAGATGACATGACACTGTATATGGAAAACCCTAAAGATTCCACCAAAAAAATGCTAGAACTGATTCATGAAGTCAGCAGAGTTGCAGGATATAAAAATCAATATACAGAAATCAGTTGCATTCTTACACACCAACAATGAAGCAAAAGAAACAGAAATCAAGGAATTGATCCCATTTACAGTTGCACCAAAAACCATAAAATACCTAGGAATAAATCTAACCAAAGAGGTGAAAAATCTATACGCTGAAAACTATAGAAAGCTTATGACAGAAATTGAAGAAGACATAAAAAAATGGAAAAAGATTCCATGCTCCTGGATAGGAAGAACAAACATTGTTAAAATGTCAATACTACCCACAGCAATCTACATATTCAATGCAATCCCTATCAAAATAACACCAGCATTCTTCACAGAGCTAGAACAAACAATCCTAAAATTTGTATAGAAACAGAAAAGGTCCCAAATAGCCAAAGCAATCTTGAAAAAGAAAGCCAAAGCAGGAGGCATCACAATCCCGGACTTCAAACTGTATTACAAAGCTGTAATCATCAAGACAGTATGGTACTGGCACAAGAACAGACACTCAGATCAATGGAACTGAATAGAGAACCCAGAAATGGACCTACAGACATATGGCCAACTAATCTTTGACAGAGCAGGAAAGAATATCCAATGGAATAAAGACAGTCTCTTCAGCAAGTGGTGCTGGGAAAACTGGACAGCGACATGCCAAAGAATGAACCTGGACCACTTTCTTACACCATACACAAAAATAAACTCAAAATGGATGAAAGACCTAAATGTAAGACAGGAAGCCATCAAATTCCTCAAGGAGAAAGCAGGCAAAACCTCTTTGATCTTGCCCGCAGCAACTTCTTACTCAACACGTCTCCAGAGGCAAGGGAAACAAAAGCAAAAAGAACTACTGGGACCTCATCAAAATAAAAAGCTTCTGCACAGCGAAGGAAACAATCAGCAAAACTAAAAGGTAACCAACAGAATGGGAGAAGATATTTGCAAATGACATATCAGATAAAGGGTTAGTATCCAAAATCTATAACGAACTTATCAAACTCAACACCCAAAACACAAATAATCCAGTGAAGAAATGGGCAAAAGACATGAATAGACACTTCTCCAAAGAAGACATCCAGATGGCCAACCGACACATGAAAAAATGCTCAACATCACTCATCATCAGGGAAATACAAATCAGAACCACAATGAGATACCATCTTACACCTGTCAGAATGGCTAACATTAACAACTCAGGCAAAAACAGATGTTGGTGAGGATGTGGAGAAAGAGGATCTATCTCTTTTGCACTGCCAGTGGGAATGCAAGCTGGTGCAGCCACTCTGGAAAACAGTATGGAGGTTCCTCAAAAAGTTAAACATAGAAATACCCTACGACCCTTGGTGCAGCCACTCTGGAAAGCAGTGTGGAGGTTCCTCAGAAAATTAAAAATAGACCTACCCTATGACCCAGCAATAGCACTACTAGGAATTTACCCAAGGGATACAGGAGTACTGATGCATAGGGGCACTTGTACCCCAATGTTTATAGCAGCACTCTCAACAATGGCCAAATTATGGAAAGAGCCTAAATGTCCATCAACTGATGAATGGATAAAGAAATTGTGGTTTATATACACAATGGAGTACTACATGGCAATGAGAAAGAACGAAATCTGGCCCTTTGTAGCAACGTGGATGGAACTGGAGAGTGTGATGCTAAGTGAAATAAGCCATACAGAGAAAGACAGATACCATATGTTTTCACTCTTATGTGGATCCTGAGAAACTCAACAGAAACCCATGGAGGAGGGGAAAGAAAACAAAAAAAAAAAAAAAAAAAAAAGAGGTTAGAGTGGGAGAGAGCCAAAGCATAAGAGACTCTTAAAAACTGAGAACAGGGGCGCCTGGGTGGCGCAGTCGGTTACGCGTCCGACTTCAGCCAGGTCACGATCTCGCGGTCCGTGAGTTCGAGCCCCACGTCGGGCTCTGGGCTGATGGCTCAGAGCCTGGAGCCTGTTTCCGATTCTGTGTCTCCCCTCTCTCTCTGCCCCTCCCCCGTTCATGCTCTGTCTCTCTCTGTCCCAAAAATAAATAAACGTTGAAAAAAAAAATTAAAAAAAACAACAACTGAGAACAAACTGAGGGTTGATGGGGGGTGGAAGGGAGGGGAGGGTGGGTGATGGGTATTGAGGAGGGCACCTTTTGGGATGAGCACTGGGTGTTGTATGGAAACCAATTTGACAAAAAATTTCATATATTGAAAAAAATAAAATAAAATAAAATAAAATAAAATAAAATAAAATAAAATAAAATAAAATAAAATAAAAAAGAAATACCCTACGACCCAGCAATTGCACTAGTAGGTATTTATCCATGAGATACAAGTGTGCTGTTTCGAAGGGACACATGCACATGGAAAGAGCCCAAATGTCCATCGATGGATGAATGGATAAAGAAGATGTGGTATATATATACAATGGAGTATTACTCAGCAATCAAAAAGAATGAAATCTTGCCATTTGCAACTAAATGGATGGAACTGGAGGGTATTATGGTAAGTGAAATTAGTCAGAGAAAGACAAAAATCACATGACTTCACTCATATGAGGACTTTAAGAGACAAAACAGATGAACATAAGGGAAGGGAAACAAAATATAAAAACAGGGAGGGGGACAAAACAGAAGAGACTCATAAATATGGAGAACAAACAGAGGGTTACTGGAGGACGGATGGGCTAAATGGGTAAGGGGCATTAAGGAATCTACTCCTGAAATCATTGTTTCACTGTATGCTAACTAATTTGGATGTAAATTAAAAAAACAAAAAACAGGATATACAAGGGGCACCTGGGTGGCTTAGTCAGTAAGCATCCAACTTCAGCTCAGGTCATGATGGTGTGGTTTCTGAGTTAGAGCCCCAAATCTGGCTTACTGCTGTCAGTGCAGAGCCTGCTTTGGATATTCTGTCTCATCTTTCTGCCTCTTTCCAGCTCATGCTCTCTCTCAAAAATAAACAAGGATTTAAAAACAAAAAATAAATTAAAAAAATCAAAAAAAAAAAAAACCTTTGGAAAACACACACACACACACACACACACACACACACACACCCACCCCAGAATATCCAAATAGCCAATAAACCTGTGAAAAGATGCTGAACATCATTACCCATCAGGGAAACAAATTAAAACTGCGATGAGGAGTGCCTGGGTGGTTAAGCAACCAACTTCGGTGCAGGTCATGATCTCACAGCTCGTGAGTTTGAGCCCCGCGTGGGGGCTCTGTGCCCTCAGCAAAGAGCCTGCTTGGAATTCTCACTTTCTCCTCTCTCTCTGCCCCTCCCCTACTTGTGCTTTCTTGCTCTCAAAATAAATAACCTTAAAAAAAAAAAAACTGCGATGAAATTCCACTACATAACCACCAGAATAATTAAAAGACTGGCAATCTCAACAGAGCCAATGTGGAGCAACTCTCATACGTTGCTGGATGGATTGGTACAACCACATGAGAAATTGGTAGAATCTATTAAACAAATGCCTACCATATTATCTAGCAATTCCACTCCTAAATATTTAGCCAAGAGAAAAGCATTTACATGTTCACCAAAAACAGAGAATGTTCATAGCAGCAATACAATCTGTAACAGCCAAAAAATGTAAACTATCAAATGTCCATCAACAGTGTAAGCAATTAATACATTGCAATACATCCCCATGTAATGACAACTAAGTACAACTACAGTGGACAACTTGGACGAATCTCAGACATAATGTGGAAGAAGCCAGGCATAAAAGAGCACATGCTATACAATTCCATTCATATGTGAAGTTCAAGAATGGGTAAAATTAATGGCGATAGACTTCTGAACAGTGATTGTGGGAGAAATAACTGGGAAGGGGCATCAGGGAACCTTCTGGGGTGCTGGCCATGTTCTTTATGTTGCTTTAGGAAATTGTGTTACAGCTGTATACTTAGGATTTGTGCACTTTATGCTCTATCTCCTAAAGATGTTTTTTAAAACTTTGAGAATCATGTTTTGGTAGAAACATGGAGCAATGAGAAGTTTCAAATATTGCTGTGCAAGCAAAAATGTGCACACCCACTTAGGTAATTATTTTGGTACTACTGAGTAAAGTGTAGGATATCATATGAGCCAGCAATTCCACTGTCAGGTAGAGAAACTCATGCACATGTATCCGCTGTAAAAGAATGCTGTGGCAGCGCTGTGTATAAAGTCGGAAACTAGAAACAATTCAAACACCCATCATTAATTGAAGGGATGAATAACAAGGGTATATTTCAAAGGATGTAATGCAAAGAAAACAAATGAACCACTACTATATTTAATATGACAATTGTCTAAAACATAGTTGTACAAATAAGCAAAATAAAAGACAAAAGACCATATGATAGCATTTGCAAAAGTTTTAAAACGAGGGAAAACCATAGTATAATATGTAGGTATACAACCTAAGTGAAAAAACCTCATATATTTATCCAGTCACCCAAAACATAATCACACGACCACCACGGGGACAGACAGCTAGCGGTAACCCATAACCAAAGCAACAGGGCCAACACCCTGGGCCTCAACGGTCACATAAGCACAACCACACAGTTACCAAGAGGACATTCAGTCACAACCGCACTGACACAGGCACCACACGCCCGCAGATGGTCGCACAGTCACAATCACACTATCCACAGATAAAACCACATAGAATTCACAAGTACCCCCAACTGTATTCTGCAGCACACAGTCACAGAGTCGCACAATCACACGCCCTAACGGGAACAAACACTATTATTACATCTACCGAGTCACAAGCTCCCCACACCTTCACACACAATGCCGCACGTGGTCCCACTCACTCACTCTCTCCCTTTCTCTCTCACACACACAAACACCACCGAGTCACATCCAATCACACCAGAACAGTCACGAGCTCCCAGACCGTGCTGCACACGGGTAATCACTGGAAGCACACACCACAGAAACAGCTAGTCACAACCACACGGTCATTCACTACATACTACCAGCCAGACACAATCACACAACTTCAATCTTACCTCCTCCGCCGTACAGAGCCGAGCCTCCGGCCCCGCCCTCTCCTAGGGAGCCTCACCCCAGGCCTTCCAAGCTTCCAAAACAGCGGTACCCTCCACAGCGCTGCAACAGTTGTGGGTGCAGACCTGAGGGTACCGCCAGCGCGTGACTTGGAGGCTGAATTCACGCGAGAATCACAACGATGCCGAGGAGTCCTCTGGGAAATGTAGTCAGAAACTTACCTGTGGCAGGCAAGATGGCTCCCGGTCGCCAGAATTTCTGTCAGGGGTTAGCTGAGGCCCTGCTTAAAGGTTTGCGCCCCCTCATGGAACCGCGCACCGGAGGCCTCACAAAGGCTGGCACGGCCTTAGGCAGTGGCTTCCAAAAGCTATTCTGACGTGTTTGAAATGGGGTTCCTTCTCCGGCCCACCCTCCTATCCTCAGGAGTTGTACGGACTCAGGAAGAGGAGGGCTAGTTTGGTTTAGGTAAGATAATTCGCACCATTGAGCCTTCTGGGAAATGTAGTTCGGAGCAGGGAGAGCGTTGGATGGACCCTTTGAAATTCGTCTTGATTCTTCACTGCTCGCGCCTGGCTACACCCCAGAGACTTCTTGGGAGGGTCATTTCGCCCAAGGAGTGCGCAGACTTCTTTGGTCGGCCTTTGTTCAGGCGGGAGTTTGGCGTGGGGCTCCTCTGTGCAAACGAGTTGTGGGATCTGAGCTTCTGAGACTTAAAGCTAGGGTGACCAAAAGGGAGGAGACTGGAAACCTGCAACGGGATTGGGGAGGTCCAAGGGGAGGAATTGCTAAACGTGAAACGGGTTTGGAAACGCCAAAAGGGAGGGGTTTGCGACGTTGCAAAGGGGGCTGGTATTATTCTGTGCTATTGATTTGTGTGTGAAAGTCAGGGCCTGAGGAGAGTGATGGGGTGGTGAGTCAGCCTTTGCGGGAAGCAAGTAATGGGATTCCAGGTGTGTGTGATTTAAGGTGTTGGGGGGTCGTGGGGAGAGGGAGAAACAGTACTCAGGAGTTTGTGTCTGGGTGTGTAATTGGTAATTTAAATAAATATCATTGTATGACTGGGATTGTATCTTGGAGATAATCTCTGAGCCACAATAATAAAACAGTAACAAGGATAGATTTTCCTAGAATGTGTTTTTTCTTTAAAATATTTTTTAATGTTTATTTATTTTTGACAGAGAGAGAGAGACAGAGCATGAGCGGGGGAGGGGCAGAGAGAGAGGGAGACAGAATCTGAAACAGGCTCCAGGCTCCGAACGGTCAGCACGGGGTCCTACGCGGGGCTCGAACTCATTACCTAAGCCGAATTCAGACGCTCAACCGACTGAACCACTCAGGCACCCCTGTTTTTTTAAGTATTTTGGTGGGAGAAAGTTTACATAATTGAGCTGATAAGTGACTTAAAGCCTGACTTTTGGGTAAAACCAGTAGCATTGTTATGGAATTGAAATAAAATTAGCATTTGTTCTCTTAAAAGAAAGTATTTGAAAAGGACTTTTTTTTATTTATTTTTAATTTTTTTTTTAACGTTTATTCATTGGGGGAGGGGCAGAAAGAGAGACATACACCTAGAATCCGAAGCAAGCTCCAGGCTCTGAGCTGTCAGCACAGAAGACTGCTTGGGGCGCAAACCCATGGACGGGGAGTTCATGACCTGAGCTGAAGTGGACCCTTAAGCGACTCAGCCACCCAGGCGTCCCTGTTGTTTTTGTTTTTTAAATGAACTGCTTGCTCTACTTAAAGTACAAACCTTGGAGACATAGCAGTTCAGTCTTCTGTGTTCTTTTAATGTCCTTGTGATGGGATGTAGGTCTAAAGGAGCTGATTTGTGAAATCCTGGGCTAAGAAATAAAGCATGAAGGTAGTGTGGACCATTGCAATAGCAGAGAAGTAAATTAGTGTCATTCCCATTTTATGAAGAGAAAAACTTGGCTTAGAGAGATCAAGGAATATAAGTTTATAGTTCCTTAAGGAGCCTACTCAGACAAACTAATTTAGTAACTCCCTCCGCTTACCCTCAGACCAGGTGGATTTTATTAGGTGTAAAAATAGATTGTTCCTAATTGCAAAGATGCTTTATCCAGGTATGTTACTACAGTTACTTTTAACATTATTTTGTTTTGTCTTTTAAATATTTGTTTGTTTATAGTTTTGAGAGAAACAGTGGGGAAGGGAGAGAGAGAATCCCAAACAGGCTAAGTGCTGTCAGCGCAGAGCCCCCTGCGGGACTGGATCTTACTAACCATGAGAGCATGACCTGAGGTGAAATCAAGAGTCAGGTGCTTAACCAACTGAGACACCCAGGCGCCTGTAAACATTTTATTTTTAAGTAATCTACACCCAACATGGGCACAAACTCACAACCCAGAGATCAAGAGTTGTATAGTCCACTGACTAAACCAGCCAGGCACCCAACATAATTTTAAATAAAAAGGAGAATGTAAGGTAGTTGGGTCTAAAATTCCTGTAAGTTTTATATATACAAACAAAAACTTAGAATAGGATAAAATTCTTCAGGATAATCTTAGCAAAAAATAAATCCTATTTAAGAAAAAGTTTAAAACCCTATGAGGATACACAAAAAAAGACTTAAATGAAAAATTATACCATATTCTTGAATAGAAATCCTTTATTATAAAAAATGTCATTTAAATTAATTTATGAATTTAACATGATCCCATTGAAAATAATATCTTTCTCTAGATAGGTAGGGGTTATTTTAAAGTTCAAATGGAGGGGCTCCTGACTGGCTCATTTGGAAGAGCATGTAACTCTTGATCTCAGGGTCATTAGTTTGAGCCCCATGTTGGGTGTAGAGATTACTTAAATAAGTATTTAAAAAATAAAGGTCAGGGTGCCTGGGTGGCTCATTGGTTAAGTGTCTGACTTCAGCTCAGGTCATGATTTCAACGTTCGTGGGTTTGAGCCCCACATCAGTCTCTATGCGGACAGATAGTTCAGAGCCTGGAGCCTGCTTTGGATTCTGTGTCTCCTCTCTCTCTCTCTCTCTCTGCCCTATACCACTTGTTCTCTCTCTCTCTCTCTCTCTCAAAAATAACATTAAAAAAAAAGTTCAAATGTAAAAACAAAGGCAAGAACAGACAGTCTAATTGGAAGAAAAAAAGCAGTGTGGGGCATATGGGACTAGTCTTATAACAAAATATATGCTAAAACTTCAAAATTTAAATAATACGGGATTGTCATCTGAATGGACAGACCAGTGGAACAAAATAGAGAATCCAAAAATAGAACTAAATGAAGGATTCTAGTGTATGGTGAATGGGGCATCTCAAATCAGTTGGGAAAAAGATGGACTTTTCAATAAAGGTAATAGGGACAATTTGATAGACTTTGTAGAAAGAAGAGGATGGATTATGCCATGTACTGAATCCAGAATTAATTCCACATGGGTCAAAATTTTAAATTGAAACAAAAAACTTAAATTACAAAGACTGAAAACTTGGGTGAATTACTTTATAACCATGGAGGAGGGAAAGCCTTTCTAAACTTCAAAAACTAAAAATCAAAACGTAGAAGATTAATTATCCCTACTACATGAAAAAAAAAAGTTAAAGTGACAAACTGGAAACATATTTGCATTTTGTGTTACAAACAAATGACTAAGCTCCCTAAAGAATAAGGAGCACCAAAAAAAAAAAAAAAAAAAAAAAAAGATTTAAAGAAAGACTAACAACCCAATAAGAATGGAAAAGAGATTAACAAACAAAACATAGAACATAGTCCCATGTTCTCAAATATGTGAAAATACGCCCAATCTCATTCACAATCAGATAAATTCCATTAGACATATATGGAGATATTTATTCTTACGGACTAGGATGGCAAAAATTCCCCAAAGATGAAAACCTTTGTTGTTAGAGGGACTGCAGATTGTTACAAACTTTTTGAAAGACAATTTGGCAACATCTTTCAAAATTTCAATTGCACTTAACTTTCACTGAGCAATCCCCTCTGGGATTTTATCCTACAGTTATGATGATGTATATCCAATATTATACATATAACAGTCTTCACAATGCAAAATATTGATAATTAGCCATAAATAAGCCATTGAACATAGTGCAACACTATGTAATTGGAGAGAAAACTGAGAACACTGTCTATGGCCTGATACAAAAAGCCTCCAAAATATATTAAATAAAAACAAAAAGAAGATGCAGAACCTTATGTTATAATATTCTACTTTTTGTATAACAAAGGGGAGGAGTGCATATGAATAAATATTTGTGTTTGCATGAAGAACTGAAATTTGCGAAAGAAACTAGTAAAAGTGATTTCTGTGGCAGCCATTGGTGGCAAGAGGGTGGGTAGCGACAAAGAAAGGAGTAATTTTTCACTGGGACATACTCTGTTTTTTATTTACTTAAAAAATGTTTATTTATTTTGAGAGAGAGCGTGCTCGTGAGCAGGAGAGGGGCAGAGAGAAAAAGGGAGAGAGAGAATCCCAAGCAGGCACCACACTGTACGCACAGAGCCTGATGCAGGGCTCAATTCCATGAACCATGAGATCATGACCCGAGCCAAAATCAAGAGACAGACATTCAACCAACTGAGCCACCCAGGTGCCCTGGGACATACTCTATACATAAGCTTTCATTTATTGTCACCTTTACATGAGAAAGAAGAGTTGACTTCTTCACATTCTTTCCAAAAACATCACAACTGCATTCTTGACAATTTCCTTGGCTTCCTTGAGACCACTCTTTCATTTTTCTAATTCTAATCCTCTGATCACTAAAACAAATAACAGCAACAAAAACATCCATGAATTGTTTTTCCACTTGTCTTTTTTATTTTTTTATATGAAAAAAAATTTTTTTTAACGTTTGCGAGAGAAAGAGACAGACCTTGAGCAGCAGAGGGCAGAGAGAGGAGACACAGAATCTGAAGCAGGTTCCAGGCTCAGCTGTCAGCACTGAGCCCCCTGTGGAGCTCAAACTCACAAACTGGGAGATTGTGGCCTGAGCCAAAGTCTGATGCTTAACTGACTGAGCCACCTAGGTACCCCTTTCCACTTGCCTTTTTAAAGTTAGGATTCTGTCATTGACCATCTCCTCTTATGTGTACTTTGTTTTGTTTTGTTTTGTTTTTCAGCAACCATATCCATATCATAGCTTTGGCAATATTTACTGGCTCATGAGCATCAAATTTGTTTCCATTCTAGGACTATCTTTTTTTTTTTTTTTCTAATTTACCATTTCAACCATTTTTATTTTTTTTAATTTTTTTAAATTTTTTTATTTTTTAAAATTTACATCCAAATTAGTTAGCATATAGTGAAACAATGATTTCAGGAGTAGATTCCTTAATGCTCCTTACCCATTTAGCCCATCTCCCCTCCCCCCAACCCCTCCAGTAACCCTCACTTTGTTCTCCATATTTATGAGTCTCTTCTGTTTTGTCCCCTTCCCTGTTTTTATATTATTTTTGTTTCCCTTCTCTTATGTTCATCTGTTTTGTCTCTTAAAGTGAAGTCATGTGATTTTTGTCTTTCTCTGACTGACTCATTTCACTTAGCATAATACCCTCCAGTTCCATGCATGTAGTTGCAAATGGCAAGATTTCATTCTTTTTGATTGCCGAGTAATACTCCATTATATATATGTATATACCACATCTTCTTTATCCATTCATCCATCGATGGACATTTGGGCTCTTTCCATACTTTGGCTATTGTTGATAGTGCTGCTATAAACATTGGGGTGCATGTGTCCCTTTGAAACAGCACACCTGTATCCCGTGGATAAATGCCTAGTAGTGCAGTTGCTGGGTCGTAGGGTAGTTCTATTTTTAGCTTTTTGAGGAACCTCCATGCTGTTTTCCAGAATGGCCGCGCCAGCTTGCATTCCCATCAACCATTTTTAAATGTACAGTTCAGTGGCATTAGTACATTCACATTATTGTATTAGCATCACCACTCCATCCCCAGAAATCTTTCATCACCCTAAACTTAAACTCTGTACCCATTAAACAATAATCAGCCATCTACCTTCCCTTCATCCCCTTGTAACCACTCTGCTACTTTCTGTCTCTATGAATTTGACTATAGGTTCTGCTCATGTAAATGAAACCATTATTTTTTTGTGTCTGGATTATTTAACTTGGCATATAATATTTTAATGGTTCATTCTTATAGTCTGTATCAGAATTTCATTCATTTTGAAGGCTGAATAATATTTCATTGTATGTTCATATCACATTTTGTTTATCCACTTATCTGTTGAAGGACATTTGAGTTGTTTTCATCTTTTGGTTATTGGGAATAATGCTTCAGTGAACATGGCTGTACAGATAAGTTTTTGAAACCCTGCTTTCAGTTCTTTTGTGTGTATACCTAGAAGTGGAAATACTGGATCGTATGGTAACTAAGTGTTTAATTTTTTGAGGAACTGCCATACTGTTCTCCTCAATGGCTGCATCATTTTATATTCCTTCTGGCAGTGCGCAAGGATTCCAATTTCTCCATATCCTCACCGACTCTTGTTATATTCTGGGTTTTTTTCTTTAGATAACAGCCATCCTAATGGGTGTGAAGGGTGTCTCATTGTAGTTTCGGTTTGCATTTCTTTGATGACTAATAATGTTAAGCATCTTTTTGTGTACTCATTTTTTAATTGAGTTGTTTGTTTTATTGTATTGAATTATAGTTCTTTATACATTTTGATCAGATACATGATTCACAAATATTTTCTCCCATTCTGTAGAGTACCTTTGCACCCTGTTTATAGATCCTTTTTTGCACAAAAGTTTTTAATTTTGAGGAAGTCCAATTTGTTTTGTTGCCTATGCTTTTAGTGTCATGTTCAGGAAATCATTGCCAAATTCAGTGTCATGAAGATTTTCCCTCATATTTTCTTTTAATAATTTTATAGTTTTAGTTCTTTTGTTTAGGTCTTATATCCCTTTTCAGTTAATTTTTTTATGTGGTGTAAAGTAAGGGTCTAACTTCATTATTTTGCATGTGAATATCCAGTTTTCCCAGCACCATTAGATTATTTCCAAGCTTATGCTAACATATTTGTAATAGATATCCTGGTTGTTTTGAGGGTTCCCAAGATTACCCTAAAGTTTGATGATTCAGTGAAGGCATTACAAGACCCAGAAAAGCTGTTATATTTGTGAAAGGATATTCACGAATTCACTGTTATTACAGTGAAAGGATACAAATTAAAACCAGCAAAGGAAAAATGCGCATAGGGTAGAGTCTGGAGAGAATAGGCATAAGCTTCTGGTTGTTCTCTCCCAGTGGAACTGCACAGAGAGCACCTAATTCTCCCAGAAATGGTGTGTAACAGACAGCACATGTTGTTGCCAACTAGGATAACGTGTTGCCAACTAGAATAACGTACTTGAGCCTTGGTGTCCAGAGTTTTTATTGGGGGTTGGTCACATAGGTATGAGCACTCACAATGAATGACCTTAGCTCTTCAGTCTCTAGCCTCCCCCCACCTCCCTCCCAGAGGTCAAACTGATGCAACATAGCTCAAAACTCCAGGCATGCAAAAAGCAGGTATTCACCATAAATCACATTGTTAACATAAAATATCTGATGTAGCTTTAGGTTTCTGAGATTCAAAGACACCCTTATTAGGCAGGATATTCCAAGGGCTCAGAGGCTGTCTCCCAGGAACTAGTCACAGACCAGTCCTTTTTTTTTGTGAAACATGTAAGGTTTGAGCATCCCAAGCATGCTGATGCTTTACTACACTCTTTACTACACACTTGTGTAGATAGATTTGCATGTATGTGCTAGTTTATTTATGGTAAATCCCAAAATTGGAAGTGCTGAGCCAGAGGTTAAATGTATTCATAATTTTTATAGAAAGAGGTGAATTGCTGTTCAAAAATGTTAGCCCAATTTATAGTCCTACAAGAAGATAAACGAAACTGCCTGTTTTATATTCTATAAAGTAGAATATTCAGCAAATAGATATCAACAAATAGATATGGAGTGCTATTATACAATAGGCACTTTTATTCAACAAATAGATATCGAGTGCTAATTATATAGGCACTCAAGTTGCATCAACAAATAGATATCAAGTGCTAATTGTACAATAGGCCCTCAAGATACATCAGTAAAAAAACCAGAAATCCCCATCTTCAAGGGGATTTCTATGTAGTGTTGTCAGATAGTAGAGGGTGGAAAGAGACAGTAATCAAATATATAAACTCATATATATGTATGAAATCAGATGGTAATAAATGGTATAGAAAACAATGAAGCAGAGAAAGCAATAATGAGAGGACAGATGCAGCTTTAAATAGAGTTGTCAGGTATGATCTCACTGTGAAGGTCAAATCTGGCAAAGATTTGAAGGGGAGAAGGGAGAGAAACATGGAAATTTGGGAGAAGACCATTCTAGGCAGAAGAGACAGCTAATACAAAGGCCCTGAAGTGGGGGACTGAACTTAAGGTTAAAGGCACAGCCCTCCAGACTTCCAGGTCTGCCCAAGACCTACATCAACTGCAAGTTTAGGGGTTCCATGGCTACCCTCACTTCAGACCAGCTGGCTACAAATTTTCAGGTCCCTTGGATGCCCTCAATTTTGATAACTTGCTATAGCAACTCAGGGAACTTGGGAAAACACTGTACTTGTTATTGCAGTTTTATTATAGCAAAAGGATACAAATCAGAACCAGCCAAAAGAGCAAAATCTGGGACTTAGAAGGTCCCAAATGTCAAAGTTTCCATGTCTCCGTGGGTGTATTACCCTCCCAGTATCAATGAGTGGCAATACGTGCATGGAGTATTGCCAATCCAGGAAGCTCACCCAAGCTTCTATGTCCAGAGTTTTTATCAATGCTTCATCACATTGGCATGATTTATTGAATCATTGGCAATGTGAATGAACTCAATTTTCAGCCCTCCTCCACTCCCTAGAGGTTAGGCTGTAGTATGGCTCAAAGCCCTGAATGTCTAATCACACAGTTGGGTCTTTCTGATGTGGCCAGTCCCCACTCTGAGTCATCTCCTTAGCGTAAACTCTTTTTTTAATGTTTATTTATTTGAGAGAGAGAGCAAGTGGGGGAGGGAAGGGGGGGAGGAAGAGAGAGGGAGACAGAATCAATCCTAAGCAGGCTTCACACTGTCAGCACAGAGCCCCAGGCAGAGCTCAATCCCATGAACCGCGAGATCATGACCTGGGCTGAAACCAAGAGTTGGACGCTTAACCAACTGAGCCACCCAGGTGCCCCTCCTTAGCATACACTATTGAGGGGTCCACCATAAGTCACCTCATTATCATAATGTATCAGATGTGGCCTGAGGGGGCTTGCATGAACAGAACACTCCTATCATTTGATAAATTCTAAAGGTTTAGAGGTTACCTCCTGGGAGCCCAGACAAAGGCTTTAGGTAAAGTTAATTCTTCACTACACATCCTCTCACTAGTCTTGAGAAGAGTTATGTAGTCAAATGCAACAGGAAAACTAGTATTTCAGTTTGGTTTTTTTTTTCCTGGAGACATTTCTCAAGTTTTTTTCCTGCTACATTCTAAACTTGCTTTTCTTTATACTTGTTAGTTAGCTGTCATCCTAGGATATTATCTTATCATCCCTCTTGGGTATTTTCCTGCATTTCTCTCCTGTGTGGTATTTCTTCTGTCCTTGATGTCATCTCTTCCTTTCTCTTGAGCTACTAAAATTGACCCTTGAACAACACTGATTTGAACTGCATGAGTCCACTTATATGTGGATTTAAAATATATATATACAGTAGAGTACTGTAAATGTATTTTCCTTATGATTTTCTTAATATTTTCTTCAGTTTACCTTATTGTAAGAATACAGTATATAATACATATACCAAATAAATGTTAATCAACTACTTATGTTATCAATAAGGCATATGGTCAACAGTTGGCTATTAGTAGTTAAGTTTTGGGGGAGTCAAAAGTTACAGAGGACTTTTGGCTGTGTGAGGCCAGCACCCCTAACCCCCACATTGTTCAAGGGTCAACTGCACCTCATTTTTGTGGAATACATCCTCCAGTAATGTCCTGGATAAAGTATTTGGGCCTCTGAATGTATAAAAAGTCTTTGTTTTATCTTCTCAGTCAATGAATAATTTGGCTAGATTTACACTTTTAAGTTAAAATTGTTTTCCCTCAGAATTTTGAATGCATTGTACTAAATAGCTTAACATAAACACGGTGTCTATCCTGGGAAGTTTGTGACCTTTGGATACTTGTACTTTTGTATAGGACAGGTTTTTCCCTCTTTGTATTTAGGATGATCTTCTTATCCCCAGAATTAAGAAATTTAATAATGATATGCATTAGTGTGGGTCTTTTTAAAAAAACTGTTTTTGGACACTTGTGTGTTTTTTAATATGGAGACTCACAATGTATAGTTTTAGGAAATTTTCTTGTTTTAGTTCTTCAGTATTTTCTGTAATTTTATTCTCATTCTGGTTGTCTTTATTATTTATTATAAAAAAATTCCAAATATACCCAGAATTAAAGAGAACTATTTTTAGATAATTTTTGAAGCATTTTGTATTTATCCTCTTCTTTTCTTTTTTCTTTTTAAAGTTTATTTATTATTTTTAGTAATCTCTACACCCATTGTGGGGCTTGCACTCATAACCCTGAGATCAAGAGTCTCATGATCTACTGACTAGGCCAGCCAGGGACTCCTATGCTCTTATTTTCTAATCTTCCCCCTACTGTTAGGGTGGCTGGTGACAAGGGTGGCAAGAATTGCACAGGGTGGAGCAAAAAGCAAGACAGAGTTTATTCACTGTCCAAGAGAGGAGAAGGGCCAGACATCTAGACAAATGTCAGCCCCAAGTTTCTGTGAAGCTGGGCCTTTTTAAGGGTTCTGAAGTATGTTGAGAGGGTTGTAGGTGGGCCTATGGAAGGTGGGTATGGGGAGGGGGTCGACTCCTGGCCAGATAGAACAGGAGGTGGCAGGTTTTCAAGGGGCTGGGATGTGGGTTGTGATCAGGCTAGAGAAGAATACATTCTCTGAGAACGTAGGGCCCCCATGACCTAGAAAAACAGAGTTAAGGCCAAATGCTGCACCTGTGAGTTTTGTCTGTAAGTGTGGCCGGGGAGAGGTGGGGGCTTTGAATAGATTGCTTTTACCTACTTTTTTAACTCTGTACTTTTCTGCATTTTGGGAAATTTACTCAACTTTTTTCTTCTTTTTTTTTAAACCTTTTATTTATTTCTTTTTTTTTCTTTTTCAAGTTTTTATTTCATTTCCAGTTAGTTAACATACAGTGTAATATTAGTTTTAGGTGTCAAATTCAGTGATTCAACACCCAGCCCTCATCACAAGTGCCCTGCTTAATACCTATCACCCATTTAACCCATCCCCTCACCCTATTACCTTCTTTCAAATTGATGATTTTGGGTTGCCTGGGTGGCTCAGTAGGTTAAGTGTTTGACTTTGGCTCGGGTCATTTGTGAGTTTGAGCCCTGCATCAGACTGTGTGCTGACAGCTCGGAGCCTGGAGCCTGCTTTGGATTCTATGTCTCCATCTGTCTCTGCCCCTCCCCCATTCACACTCTGTCTCTCTGTCTCTCTCTGTCTCTCTCTCTCTCTCTCTTTCTCAAAAATAAATAAACATTAAAAAATTAAAAATAAATTGATGATTTCCAAAAATATATTTCTGTATAAGACATGATTATTTTCATTGCTTCATTGCTGCAGTATTTGCTGTTGGCTTTCAGTGTAGTGTTTATTTGTAAAGTTTCTTCTGGTCCTGGCATTATAGATCTAGTTTTCATGTTCAAGGTGTCCCTGAATTATTTTGTGATCATTGACTGTCCTTTCAAATTTAACATGACCTGGGGCACCTGGGTGGCTCAGTCAGTTAAGCTTCCAACTCTTGGCTTCAGCTCAGGTCATGATCTCAGGATTCGTGGTTTCAAGCCCCTCATCAGGCTCTGCACTGACAGTGTGGAGCCTGCTTGGTATTCTCTCTCTCTCTCCCTCTCCCTCTGTCCCTCCCCAGCTTGTGCCCAAGCTCTTTCTTTCTCTCAAAATAAACTTAAAAAAATTTAATATGACCTAAAAAGTTGATTATAACATCTGAGCCCATCATTTGAAAAGGGATAGGAAGGTGACTTAATCCCTGTTTTCATCTGCCAGCTGCTTAGCCTCTTATCCCCAAGTCAGTTGTGACTTAGGTTTCTCTAGATGATAGATACCCTGTATCCTGCCAGAATGATATTGTGACAGTCATCTTGCTGGGAAGGTTGAGAGACCCACTGCTCTTTTGCATTCCCCCCCCCCCCCAGCCACATTCTGTGTATGCTTTGTGAAAAATCAACTTTATTGAGGTATAATTTAAATATAATAAAATGTACCCATTTTAATTGTTCAGAGAGTTTTGTGTATGATTATTTGAGAACTCTTTGCCTAACATAAGGTCAGGAAGTTCTTTTCTGTTTTCTTCTAAAAGTTTTAAAGTTTTACATTTTATTTTATTTTTATTTTTTGAAGTTTATTTATTTTGAGAGAAAGAGTGAGTGACCAGGGAGGGGCAGAGAGAGAGGGCCTGCCCAAGGAGGGGCTCAATCTCATAACCACGAGATTGTGACGACACTATATCAAGAATTGGAGGCTTAACCAACTGAACCACCCAGGCACCCCAAGGTTTACATTTTAATTTAGACATATGACCCATTTTTTTAATGCTTATTTATTAATCTTGAGAGAGAGAGAGAGCAAACAGGAGAGGGGCAGAGAGAACTGGAGAGAGAATCCCAAGCAGGCCTCATTCCCAGCATGGAGCCCCTTGTGGGGCTCGATACGCCCCTAGACATACGATCCATTTTGAGTTAATTCTTCTGTAAGTCTTATGATAAGATTTTTCATTCTTTTTTGTTTTGCATTTGATGTCCAATTGTTCCAACACCATTTGTTGAGAAAAGACTATTCTTTCTATATTTGAATTGCTTTTGCACTTTGGTCAAAAATCATTTGACTATATATAAGTACACTTATGGATTCTAATCTCTAATCTGTTTTCTTTATTTTTACCCCAATACAACACTACCCTTTAAAAATGGATTTACAGGGGCACCTGGGTGGCTCAGTCGATTAAACGTCTGACATCATTTCCATTTTGATGCCTTTCCTTCTTCTTTTTAATTTAACTGTTTTTTTTTTTCTTATATCACTGGCTAGGACTTCTGGTATGACATTGAATATGACATTGAATACATATCATTGTATTGTTCCTAATCTGGAACAGAAGGCATTCATTCAGTGTCTTACCATGCATGAGATAGGTCCTCTATTAGTTTATGAAAGGTCATTTCTGTTCTAGCTTGCTGAGAGTTTCAATCATGAATAGACATTAAATTTTGTCAAATGTTTTTTTTTTCTCTGCATTAATGGATATGATCATATTTTTTTGGTTTGTTACTATGGTGTATTACATTAATTAGTTTCCATATATTAAACCAGTGTTGCATCCCTGAGATTAAAACCAATTTGCTTTGATGCACTCTATATTGCTGTCTTTGATTTCTAACTTTTTGTTTAGCAGATTTGTGTCTATATTAATAAGAAACATTGGTCTATACTTTTTTGGGTATTGCCTTTGTCTGGTTTTACTTTCCAAGTAATGCTAGCTTTATAAAATGAGTTGGAACATTTTCCCTTCTGTTTTTTTTTTTGTTTGTTTTTTGTTTTTTGTTTTTTTTGCTAGAGATTGTGCAGAATTAACATTATATATATCCTTTAAGTATTTGGTAAATTACAACCACAAAACCATCTAGGCTAGAATTTTCTTTCTTGGAATATTTTAAACTATGAATTCAATTTTTTTCTTTTGTTAATTGAAGTATAGTTGTTATATAACATTATATAAGCTTAGGGTACATAACATGTTGATTTGGTGTGTTCATATATTGCAGTATAGTTGCCATTGTAGCATTGCTAGCACCTCTACCACATTACATAATTATAATTTTTGTGTGTGTGGTGGGACTAATTAAGATCTCATCTCTTAACAAGTTTGATGTTTATAATACAGCATTGTTGTTCATAATCACTATGCTGTGCACCAGATCTCCAAGACTTATTTATCTACTAGTTGCAACTTTGTACTCTTACACAATATATCTCTTATACCCCATCTCCTAGCTCTTGGTAACCACCATTTTACTCTCTGTTCTTATGATTTTTGGTTTTGGGGCTTTTTGTTTTTTTTAGATTTCACATGGAAGTGATATCATACAGTATTTATCTTTCTCTGTTTTATCTCTTTAGTATAAAATCTTCATAGTCCATCCACATTGTTGCAAATGGCAGGATTTCCTTCTTTCTCATGGCTGAATAACATTCATGTGTGTGCATGTGTGTGTGTGTATCACATCTTCTTTGTCGATTCATTGTTGAAGGGCACTTGGGTTGTTTCCATACCTTGGCTATTGTGAATAATGCTGTAATAGACATGGGAGTGTACATCTCTCCCATATACTATTTTCATTACCCTTGGGTATATACCCCAAAGTGGAATTTTGGGGTCATATGATAGTTTTATTTTTACTTACTAGTCTATTTATAAGTGTTTATTCTTTTTGAGAGAGGGAGAGAGTGTGTGCATGCACTAGTGGGGGAGGGGCAGACAGAGAGGGAGAGAGAGGATCCAAAGTGGGCTCTGTGCTGACAGCAGAGAGCCTGATGCAGGGCTCAAACTCATGAACCGTGACATCATGACCTGAGCCAAGTCAGTCGCTTAACTGACTGAGCCACCCAGGGGCCCCTATTTTTTTAAATTTTTTAAAGTTTATTTCTTTATTTTGTGTGTGAGATAGAGGAGGAGTAGAGAGAGCAGGAGAGAGAGAGAATCTCAAGCAGACTCCATGCTCTGCTCTGAGCCTGACACAGGGTTTGATCCCTGACTGTAAGATCATGATCTGAGCGAAAATCAAGAGTTGGACACTCAGCTGACTGAGTCACCCAGGCACCCCATGATAGTTATATTTTTAATTTTTTGAGGAACCTCCATTTTGTTTTCCATAGTAGCTGAACAAATTTACATTGCCATCAACAGTATAGAAGGGCTCCCTTTCTTCACCTCCTCACCCACTCTTGTTATCCCTTCTTGATGATAACCATTCTAACAGGTGTGAAGTGATATGTTGTGGTTTTGATTTGCCTTTCCCTGATAAGTAGTGATGTTGAGCATGTTTTCATGTACCTGTTAGCCATCTGGATGCCTTCTTTTGAAAAATGTCTATATAGTTCCTCTGCCCACTTTTTATTTGGATTGTTTGGAGTTTTTTTGCTATTGAGTAGTATTCTTTACATATTTTGGATATTAAACCCCATCCAATAAATATATGACTTGCAAATATTTTCTCCCATTCTGTAGCTTGCTTTTCATTTTGTTGATTATTTCTTTTGCTGTGCTGAAGTTTTTAAGTTCTCTGTGGTCCCACTTACTTACTGATTTTTGCTTATTGCCTTTGCTTTTGGTGTCATATCCAAAAAAATCATTGTTAAGACCAATGTTGTGAGACTTCTCTATGTTTTCTTCTAGGAGTCTTATGGTATGATTTTTTTTTTTTTAAGTTATTTTCAGGCCTGGATGAGTTGGGTTTTTTTTTTAAGTTTATTTATTTTTTGAGAGAGAGCATGAGCAGGGGAGGGGGAGAGAAAAGGGGACAGAGGATCCAAAGAAGGCTTTGTGCTGACAGTGGAGAGCTGGTGTGGGGCTTGAACTCACTAACTGTGAGATAATGATCTGAGCCAAAGTCAGATGCTTAACCAGCTGAGCCACCTAGGCACCTCTGGTATGGTATCTTGTGTTTAAGTCTTCCATCAGTTTCTAGTTAGTTTTTGTGAGTATAACAGGAGTCCCAATTCATTTTTCTGCAGGTGGTTATCCAGTTTTCCCATTACCACTTGTTGAAGAGACTATCCATTTGGTGTTCTTAGTTCTCCTTTTGAATATTAGTTCACTGTATATGTGGGGATTTAATTCTGGGCTCTAATCTGTTCCATTGCTCTGTTTTCTTTTTTGTTTTTTACTCTTTTATTATTTTATTTTAATTCCAGTATAGTTAACATACAGTGTTATATTAGTTTCAGGTGTGCAATATAGTGATTCAACAATTCCATGCATCACCCAGTGCTCTCCTCAATCCCCCATCCCCCCACCCACTTCCTCTCTGGCAACCATCATTTCTCAATAGTTAAGTCTCTTGCTTGGTTTGTCTCTCTTTCTCTCTTTCTTTTCCTTTGCTCATTTGTTTTGTTTCCTAAATTCCACATATGAGTGAAATCATATGGCATTTGTTTTTCTCTGACTGACTTATTCCACTTAGCATTATACTTTCTAGCTCCATGTATGTCATTGCAAATGCCAAGATTTCATTCTTTTTTATGGCTGAGTAATATATATACCACATCTTCTTCCATTCAAATATAGATGGACACTTAGGATGCATCCATAATTTGATGTTTCTCTCTTTATGCCAGTACCATACTTTTTTATAGCTTTGTAGTATAGTTTAAAACAAGATGTGTGATGCCTCTGGCTTTTTTCTTTCTCATGTTTGCTGTGGCTATTCAGGGTTTTTTGTGGTTCCATACAAAATTTAGGATTATTTTTTTCTGTCTCTGTGAAAGATGTCACTGGAATTTTGATAGGGATTGCATTGAATATGTACATGGCTCTGGGTAGTGTGGACATTTTAACAATATTAATTTTTCCAGTCATAAACATGAGACATCTTTCTATTTGTATCTTTCTCAATTTCTTTCAACAAAATCTTATAGTTTTCATTGTACGGATCTTTTGCTTCCGTGGTTAAATCTATTCCTAGGTATTTTATTGTTTTCAATGTTATTCTGAATGGAATAGCTTTCCTTGCTTCTATTTCAGATATTTCTATATTTCAGTATATAGAAATGCCACTGATTTCCATATGTTGATTCTATTTATTTTTTATTTTTTTATCTTTTTTGAAAAAATATTTCTTTATTTTGGGGAGACAGAGAGAGTGCAAGCAAGGGAGGGGCAGAGAGAGAGGGAAACACAGAATCCGAAGCAGGCTCCAGGCTCCCAGCTGTCAGCACAGAGCCTGATGTGGGGCTTGAACCCACGAAGTGTAGGATCATGACCTGGGCCGAAGTCGGACGCTCAACCAACAGAGCCACCCAGATGCCCCTATTTTTAATTTTTTTAAAGTTTTAATTAATTTATTTATTTTGAGAGAGAGAAAGGATGAGCGGGGGAGGGGCAGAGAGGGAGGAGAGAGCGAGAATCTGAAGCTGGCTGCACTGTTAGTGCAGAGCCTGATGCAGGGCTTGAACTCATGAACCATGAGATCATGACCTGAGCCAAAGTCAGATGCTTAACCGACTGAGCCACCTATGCACACCATACATTGATTTTATATGCTGCAACTTTACTGAATTCTTTAATGAATACTAACTCATCAAAGTTTTTTGGTTGAGTATTGGGATTTTTAATATATAAAATATAATATGCAAATAACAGCTTTACTAGTTCCTTTTTGATTTGGATGCCTTTTATTTCTTTGTTTTGCCTAATTGCTCTAGCTAGGAGTTCCAGTACTATATAGAATAGGAGTGATGAAAGTGAGCATCCTTTCTTTTTCCTGATCTTAGAGAAAAAGCTTTCAATTTTTCATCATTGAGTATAATGTTAGCTGTGGGTTTCCCATATATGGCCTTTATTATGTTGAGGTATGTTTCCTCTGTACCCAGTCTATTGAGGATTTTTCTCACGAAAGGACAGTGTACTTTGTCACATGCTTTTTCTGCATCTACTGAGGTGATTGTGTGATTTCTATGTTTCATTGTTTTTTATTTTTTATTTTATTTTTAAAACGTTAATTAATTAATTTATTTATTGAGGGAGAGAGAGAGAGAGAGAACATGAGCAGGGGACGAACAGAGAGAGAGAGGGAGACAGAGAATCCTAAGCAGGTTCTGTGCTATCAGTGCAGAGTCTGATGTGGGGCTCCAACTCACAAACAGTGAGATCATGACCTGGGCCAAAATCAAGAGTCAGATGCTTAACCAACTGAGCCACCCAGGTGCCTCTATCTTTTACTCAATTAATGTGGTGTGTCAGATTTATTATTGACATCTGGATGTTGAATCATCCTTTCATCCCAGTGATAATTTCTCCTTGGTCATGGCTTACAGTCCTTTTTAATGTATTGAGGTCAGTTTACTAATATTTCATTGAGAATTTTTATTTATTTATTTATTTATTTTAAATTTTTTTTTTCAACGTTTATTTATTTTTTGGGACAGAGAGAGACAGAGCATGAATGGGGGAGGGGCAGAGAGAGAGGGAGACACAGAATGGGAAACAGGCTCCAGGCTCCAAGCCATCAGCCCAGAGCCTGATGCGGGGCTCGAACTCACGGACTGTGAGATCGTGACCTGGCTGAAGTCGGACGCTTAACCGACTGCGCCACCCAGGTGCCCCAAAAGTTTGTTGATTTTGTTTTCAAAAAGCCAGCTCTTATTTTAACTGATCTTTCTATTTTTTTTTTCTGATTTCTATTCTATTTGTTCCATTCTGACCTTTATTATTTCCTTCTTTCTGCTAACTTTGGGTTTAATATGTTCTTTTTTTCTGGTTCCTTGAGGTATGAACTTTGGTTGTTTATTTAAGATCTTTCTAATTTCCTAATATGTTTATTATCATCATAAACTTCCCTCTCAGAACTGCTTTTGCAACATCTGATAAGAGTTTTGGTTGTTGTATTTCCATATTCATTTGTTTTGAGATTTAAAAAATTTCTCTTTTGATTTGTTCTTTGACCCACTGATTGTTCAGAAGTGTGTTTTTTTCATTTCCACATATATGTAGATTTCCCAGCATTTTTCTTGTTGATTTCTTGTTTCATACCATTTTGGTCAGAAAAGATACTTGGTATGATTTCAGTAATCTTAAATTTGCTAAGACTTGTTTTGTTGCCTGTCATATGATCTATCCTGGAGAATGTTCTTTGTGCACTTGAGAAGAACACATATTCTGCCATAGTTAGATGGATTGTTCATTTTTTTAAAAGTTTGTTTGTTTGTTTGTTTGTTTGTTTTGAGAGAGAGAGAACGTGCGAGTCGGGGAGGGGCAGAGAGAAAGGGAGAAAGAGATTCCCAAGCAGCCTCTGCAAATCAGTGTAGAGCCCAACATGGGACTCAAACCCATGAAACATGAGATCAAGACCTGAGCCAAAGTCAGATGTTTAACCGAATGTGCCACCCAGGCACTCCTGGATGGATTGTTCTATGTATGTGTTTTAGGTTCGTTTGGTCTAAAGTATGGTTCAATTCCAATGTTTTCGTGTTGATTTTCTATCTGAATGATCCATCCATTGTGAAAAGTGGGTTATTGCTCCCCTACTGTTGTTGGCATTGCTGTCTTTCTTTCTTTAGATCTGTTAACACTTGCTTCATATATTTAGCTGCTCCCATGTTGGATGCATAAATATTTACACATTTTTAAAAATGTTTCTTTATTTATTTTGGAGAAAGAGAACAAGCAGCGAGAGGTGGAGACAGAGGATCCCAGGTGGGCTCTATGCTATCGGTGCAGAGCCCATCTCGGGACTCAAACTCATGAACCGTGAGACTATGACATGAGCTGAAATCAAGAGTCGGTAGCTTAACTGACCGAGCCACCCAGATGCCTTATTTACAAATGTTTTATCCTCTTACTGGATTGATCCCTTTATATTATATATTAAGCTTCTTTGTCTGTTACTACAGTCTAAGTCTTAAAGTCTATTTTTCTGATGTAAGTATAGCTTCCCTATCTTTCTTTTGGTTTCCATTTGCATGGAATATCTTTCAGTGTGTATGTCTTACAGCTAGCATATAGTTGGATCTTGCTTTTTTATTCATTCAGCCATTCTATGTCTTTTGCTTGGAGAATTTTGTAATTGTTGATAGGGGCACCTGGGTGGCTTAGTTGGTTAAGCATCCGACTTCAGCTCAGGTCATGATCTTGCGGTTTGTGGGTTTAAACCCCTTGTAGGGCTCTGTGCTGACAGCTCAGAGCCTGGAGCCTGCTTCGGATTCTGTGTCTGCCCCTCTCTCTGCCCCTCCCCCACTCACACTGTCTCTCAAAAATAAATAAATATTAAAAAAACCTTTTATTTATAATTTTTTTAAAGTTTATTTATTTATTTTGAGAGAGAGACAGGGCAAGTGGGGGGAGGGGCAGAGAGAGGGAGACAGAATTCCAAGCAGACTCACACTGTCAGCTTAGAGCCCAATGTGGGTTTTGAACTCACAGAACCGTGAGATCATGACCTGAGCCAAAACCAAGACTTGGACACTTAACTGACTGAGCCACCCAGGTGCCCCCCCCACCCAATTTTTTTTAAAGAAAAAATAGATAAAATAATTGTTGACAGATTTGGACTTATTATTGCCATTTGTTAAATTTCTTACTGTTTTATAATTCCTTTGTTCCTTTCTTTTTCTCTTGCTTTAATCCTTTGTGATTTGATGATTTCTGTATGCAAGCCATAGATTACATTATCCTTTGTGTCTCTGCTGTAGGTTTTTGTTTTGTGGTTACCTCAAAGCTTACCGAAACTATCTTGGAGTTATAATAGTGTGTTTTAACTTTTTTTTTTCTTTTGAAATATTTATTTTTGACAGAGAGAGGGAAAGTGTGAGCTGGGGAAGGAAGAGAGAGAGGGAGACAGAGGATCCAAAGCGGGTTCTGTGCTAAGAGTAAAGAGCCCAACATGGGGCTCAAACTCATGAACTGTGAGATCATGACCTGAGCTGAAGTTGGATGCTTAACCTACTGAACCACCTGGGCGCCCCAGTAGTGTGTTTTATTTTATTTTATTTTATTTTATTTTATTTTATTTTATTTTATTTTATTTTATTTTATTTTTATTTTTTTATTTTATTAAAAAAAATTTTTTTTAATGTTTATTTATTTTTGAGACAGAGAGAGACAGAGCATGAACAGGGGAGGGGCAGAGAGAGGGAGACACAGAATCTGAAATGGGCTCCAGGCTCTGAGCTGTCAGCACAGAGCCCAACGCGGGGCTCGAACTCACAGACTGTGAGATCATGACCTGAGCCGAAGTCGGATGCTTAACAGACTGAGCCACCCAGGCGCCTCAAGTGTGTCTTAACTGATAAAAAATTATGATTGGATTTACATTCTTTTTTTTATAATGTTTATTTTTCAGAGAGAGACAGAGTATGCGTGCGGGAGGGACAGAGAGAGAGAGAGGAAGACACAGAATCTGAAGCAATCTCCAGGTTCTAAGCTATCAGCACAAAGCCCCACATAGGGCTTGAACTCATGAACCCGGAGATCATGACCTGAGCCAAAGTTGGACAGTTAACCTACTGAGCCACCCAGGCATCCCTGAATTTGCATTCTAAAGCTCTACATTTTTATTCTCTGTCACCATGTTTCATGTTTTTGATACCAGTTTTCATCTTTTCTCCTGTATCTGTTAACTTGTTATAATTATTCATACTAATTCTGTCTTTTAATCTTCATACTAGGTTTATAACCTATCTCTCATTTGCCTGATGTACAGCAGTCACTCACCTAGTTTCTGGATTTTTTTCAGAGGGAATTATTCCATATGTAGCTGTAGATTTGGTGTGTCTGTGGGAGGTCTTATGTCCTCCTGTTTGTCCTCTTGAACCAAAACCATCTATGATTGGCTTCTTAATCTGAATCTACCTTCTGAGGGAGCTGAATGACTGAGCAGAATGTGACAACTGGAATGGTGGCTTGAGTGTAGCAGGAAGTGCTCATGTATCATTCTCAGTCTTCTTTCATAACAATTCCAACTCTTCCCATCCCACTAATACCCAATAAAAACCATTCCCCAGTGGTTTGAACCATCTTGGGTCCAAGTAGTCATTCATCCCGGTCTGGAAAAACAGATCATGTGTGGCAAGTCTGGATTTTCCTCCTGTCAAAAGTTACTTATGGAAATTACTAAAAGGCAAGAGCATAAAAGCAAAGTTAGTCTGAATATTTATATATCATGTTGTGTGTCATGTGGCATTATATGCTAGGGTTTCTGAAGAAGCCAAATATGTATCACTCCACTTTATGCCTATGAGTGGTTATTTAACTGAGATTTAAGACAAAGAGTTAAGATGTATGGAGGCCAAATATTACTTTTGTTACAGATAAAAGGCAAATTGGAGTATGGTCACTGTGGGGGTCCAAAGAGCTTTCTGACTGGACTGCAGAAATAAATAGACTGGGGTGCCTGGGTGGCTTAGTCAATTAAGCATCCAATTCTTGGCTTCAGCTCAGGTCATGATCTCATGGTTTGAGGGATTGAGCCCTGTGTTGGGCTCTGTGCTGTCAGCCTGCTTAAGTTTCTCTCCCTTTCTCTCTGCCCCTCCCCCACTTGCATGCGTGTGCTCTCTCCTTCTCAAAAATAAACTTAAAAAAAGAAAAAAAACATGGGGCACCTGGGTGGCTCAGTTGGTTAAGCATCTGACTTCAGCTCAGGTCATGATCTCACGGTTCGTTGGTTCAAGCTCTGTCTGTTCTGACAGCTCAGAGCCTGGAGCCTGCTTTGGATTCTGTGTCTCCCTCTCTCTCTGCCCCTCCCCTGCTTGCACTCTGTCTCTCTCTCAAAAATAGATAAGCATTAAAAAAAATTAAAATAAACAGACTTACCCGGTGAATCACGACAGTGGCAAGAACAGGCTCTCAATCTCCAGTTTCATGTCTTGACCTAGAGCATTGGGGAATGCATGCTCTATGCAGACAGGCAGATTCCACAGCAGAAGAGAAAAGAGGTAGGGCTAGAGCTGCTCATGCCTCCATCTTCTTCCAAATTCCATATTAGTCTGGGTCTAATTTGAAGACAGGAAACTATATAATAATTATAACGGGAAGTTTAATATAAGGAATTATTAAGCAACAATAATAATGTAACTATTAAGATGGGAAGGGACTCTGAAGGGACTCCAGGGCTGAGGCAGAGTACCCAAGGAAGGAGAAACTTAGAAGGGAAAGAATTCACACTTCATCAAAGGCTACAAGATGGCAGAGAAGTTTACCAGTTCACCCAGGCCCAGATACAATTCATATTTATCAGGCAGTTAGGTGAGGAGAGCCTGATAGATAGGCATGTAGAGGGAGTTTGGGGCACCACTGTGGACACTACTGGGATCTGGAGCTGTAGAGACCTTTCTCTGCAGGAACCTAACACCTGTCTGTGAAGAGCTTGGGCCAGAACAGCTCCAGGTAGCTTTGTGGGACAGAGGTTGGTGCTGCCTTGCATGAGTCCCCCAGTGCGCATGTGTAGGGATATAAAGAGTGTAGAGGGAGTAGAGACCTAGCTGGAGTATAGACACATGTTGTTTGAAGATCTCTGCTATGATGTCTCTGATGTGGTCAAGAATGGAGAAAGCATGGTGGCCAAATGCTAGAGAAAGCTGTGCTTCAGAGGCAGTTTGTACTGGAGTAAACTGTGGGGCAAAGCTGTAGAGAAGAGCCTACTGTCAGAAACCTGGACAGGGAGCCACTCCAGAACCAAGGCCAATTCCTTCCTTCTGCAGGTCTCTCCAGCACCCTCTAATCATAAAGCTTAACATTATGCCAGCTGGTAAAAAAATGTTTAAAAAGGAAACATTTGTTTTCACCAATCAAGCAGCAAAAGGTTAATTTGGACCTGAGAGGCAATAAATTCTCTAACCAACTATTTTGCTCTGCCTCATCAGGAGAAAAATAAAAAGTTGGGCAGTATTTAGGGAATATAATC
The DNA here is from genome assembly GCF_014898765.1 of Herpailurus yagouaroundi. NCBI lineage: Eukaryota > Metazoa > Chordata > Mammalia > Carnivora > Felidae > Herpailurus > Herpailurus yagouaroundi. The sequence continues at coordinate 3,373,692 of NW_024412425.1, forward strand.
TCTCCTCTTGAAAAATAGATGAATGGGAAAGATGCATTCTCCACTAACATTCCCAAGCCTTTCCTTCTGTCAATTCAATGAATATGGCCATAACTCTCTGAAATCAATAGTTTATTACTATAATCTTGCCTGCATCTTCTTGAGACCAGTGCTTCCATACTAATCCTTGCCACCTGGGAGATCCTTTTAAACTGTAAATGGACATGTGTAATTTGTCTACAGAAGTCTCTGAAATGGGTCATTAATAGCATACTAATAAAATTAACCCCAAGGTCTTGTTTAGCCCAAGTGCCAACAATTCATTTTTTTAAAGTTTCGTTTATTTAAGCAATCTCTACACCCAACATGGGGCTTGAAATTATGACCCCAAGATCAAGAGTTCCTACTGAGCCAGCCAGGCAACCCCCAGCAATTCAGGTGCCAACAATTCAGTGACAAAGATTCTTTGACCAAACTTTAGACTCCTGAACCTTCTCCTAGACCTATCTGTGCAATTATTTATAAAATCAAGATTTAGTAAGAGCCCTCAGTCAGTTTAACTGAATCCTCCACCATTAATATGTGATCACCCTTGATGTCTGATCAGATTCCTCATCCTCCACCATCGCCCAGGTGCTGTGTGTTCATGCTGGCCTGTCTTCAGCAAGAATCCTGTTTAGTTGGTTTAGCCAGACCCTTACTCCTGGTGTTTCTCTTATAATTTTAACATCCTCTGACCCTCACCGTGCTCCCTGACTATACATTTCCACTTGCCCATGCTTATATTCAGGATTAAGCTTGGTTCAATACTGAGGTCTTTTTTTCCCCAATTGAAATTAGTGCTGAATAAAATGAATTTTTACCACTTTAACTGCTGTTTGGCTTTGTTTTTTCTTTGACATCAGTCTTACATTTTTTTCCACCTCAAATGATGTTCAACTTCATTTACTTGTCTTTTTGATAATAGTCATTCTAAGAGAGGCATGAGGTGATATCTGTGGTTTTGACTTCCATTTCCCTGATGATTAATGATGTTGAGCATCTTTTCATATACATGTTGGTTATCAGAGGTTTTCTGTATACAATGGGATATTTTTCAGCTATAAAAAAAGAAGGAGGAGCACCTGGGTGGCTCAGTTGGTTAAGTTTCTGAACTGAGGGTGGCTCAGGTCATGATCTCAGGGTTGTGGGTTTGAGCCCTGCATTGGGCTCTGTGCTGACAGCTCAGAGCCTGAACCTTCTTCGGATTCTGTGTCTCCCTCTCTCTCTGCCCCTCCTGGAGTCATGCTCTGTCTCTCTCTGTCTATAAAAAATAAATAAACATTAAAAAATTTAAAAAAATTAAAAAACCAAAATCCTGCCATTTGTGGCAACATGGGTGGACCTTGAGGGCATTATGCTAAGTGAGCTAAGTCACAGAGAAGGAAAAATAGCGTTATGATCTCACCTATGAGAAAAACAACAAACAAAACCAATTAAAACCCGCAACTCAGAGAAAACAAATTGGTGGCTGCCTGAGGTGTGGAGTGGAGGCTAGGCAAAATGGATGAAGGCAGTTTAAAGGTACAAACTTTGGTGATAAAGTAAGTCCTGGTGCTATAATGTACAGTGTGGTGACTATAGTTAATAATACTATATTGTATATTTGAAAGTTGCTAAGAGAGTAGATTTAAAAAATTCTCACCACAAGAAAAAAGTGTAGCTATGTGTGGTCTTGGATGTTAATTAAATTTATCTTGGTGATCATTTCATAATATATGCAAATATCAAATCATTATATGTCAATTGTATCTCAATAAAAGGGGAAAATGATAAAGAACTAATTATAAAGAACAAATCTGTAAAACTCTTGAAAGAAAATATAGTACAATGCCTTAGAGACTATGGATTAGAAAATATTTCTTAAGATCCTAAAAGCAAACATGATGATTACATTAAAATTTAAAACTATTGGGGCGCCTGGGTGGCTCAGTCAGTTGAGTGTCCGACTTTGGCTCAGGTCATGATCTTGCGGTTTGTGAGTTTGAGCCCTGCATTGGGCTCTGTGCTGACAGCTCGGAGGCTGGAGCCTGCTTCTCCTCCTCTCTCTGCCCCTCCCCTGCTCATGCTCTGTCTCTCTGTCTCTCAATAATAAATAAACATTAAAAAAAATTTTTTTAACTATTAGGGGGTGCCTGGGTGTCTCAGTTGGTTAAACATCTGACTCTTGATTTTGGCTCAGGTCATGATCTCATGGTTCAGTTCGTGAGTAAGGCAGTTCAAACGCTGCCTTAGGTTCTGAGCTGACAGCCTGAAGACTGCTTGGGATTCTCTCTCTGCCCCTCCCCTGCTTGTGCATGCATGTACTCTCTCTCTCTCTCTCAAAATAAATAAAATATAAAAAAATAAAACTATTAGGCATCCAAAGAGATCATAGAGTGAAAAAAGTTGTAGTCTGAGAGTAAGTATTGCAGCACATATAAGTGACAAAAGATTAGTATCCAGAGTATATACACAATTCACACATATTTATTTTTAAATGCAAAAAACAGAAAATGGGTGAAGAGTTATATGAACAGAAAATCCACAGAAGAGGAAACTAGATGGACAATAGGCATTTGAAAAGAAGCTTATCCTCACATATAATAAAGAAAATGCAAATTACTACCACAGTAAGCTACCATTCTACAATCAACATATTTGGGAAACTTAGTCTTTTTTTTTTTTTTAAAGCACATCCTAAAGTTTATTTTTATTTGTTTTTGAGAGAGAGAGTGAGAGAGAGAGATCATGCATACACACATACATGTTCGCATGCATGAACAGGGCAAGGGTAGCAAGAGAGGGAGAGAGGGAATCCCAAGGAGGCCCTGTGCAGTCAGTGCAGAGCCTAATGCAAGGCTGATCCCTGCATGATCCCATGAACCATGAGATCATGACCTGAGCTGAAATCAAGAGTAAGACGCTTAACTTACTGAGCCACCCAAGCAACCCAGGAAAATTCATGTTAAAACAAGGGTTCGGGGCTCCTGGGTGGCTCAGTCAGTTAAGCATCCTACTTTGGCTCAGGTCATAATCTCACAGCTCTTGAGTTCCAAGCCCACTTTGGGCTCTGTGCTGACAGCTCCGAGCCAAGAAGCCTGCTGTGGATACTGTGTCTCCGTGTCTCTCTGCCCCTCCCCGCCCCCTTAAAAATAAATAAACATTAAAAAAAATTTTTTTAAAGGGTTAGTGAGAACACAGATTGGTGGGGATTCTCATACATTGCCAAGGGATTGTAAATTGGTACAACTACTTTTAATGCAATTTGGAAATATTTCATAAATCTACAAATATGAATACCATTTTTCCTAGTATTCCATTCATGAAGACACCATGAATCACTTGTGAGAAGAGAATAAAAAAGAACAGTAGAAGTCATTGCCATCTTATCCTGGGCAGATAATGGAAATATTTGTCAGATCTGAGATATTGTAGTTCCCTGAAAGATGATTACTGTGAATGTTAATACTCAGAGAGAGGTGCAAAAATCATTGCTTCCAAAGTTTATGGACTTTCAAGTATATTAAGAGCTCTTGGAGAGATGACCATGAAAAAGAAAGGTACAGTGATTTGGAAAGAATATAACTAGATCTTCATATCGACAGAAAATGCTGAATTTCAAAATAACTACAAAATTTGCCCCTGACCTATATATAGCTTTTTGTTGTTCAATAAGAGTCCTGACCAGAAATCAGGAGTCCTGGGGATTCATCTTGGACTTCTATCAATTATTGGCAACTCATTTGTCGTGTTTGGAGGTGGGGTATCTACCTCCCTTCCTTCCTCCCTTCCTTCCTTCCTTCCTTCCTTCCTTCTTTCCTCCCTTCCATATTTTTTGAGCACCTTCTGAAGTCCAGAAACTGGGCAAAGAGCAATGAAATTCAATTGTGAATACACATAAACATGTTTTCTGTTTAGGGAGACATATTTATATCAGTCATACAAATACATGTAAATTTTATTGCACTGGAATTAAAACAAAATAAAATTTTCAGAAGTTTCATGTTGCTACATGATTTATATATTTTGATAAGCAGTACAAATACCATTTTTGCCCTACTTGGGTATCTCAGAGATTACTTGCCTGAGAAACTAACCACCGTGCTGATGAGTCTGCATCAACTAGGTGAAGTGGGTGGGAACTGCTCTTAACTTGGGGATAGCAAATATACAGTTTCTGTTATACAGCCCTTGACCAATTGCACATAGGATATCCTTTGCCTGGTAATGATCTTTTCTCCCTTCTCTGCCCAGTGATGTCACTCTCACCTGTCAAGATTCAGCTTAAATTTCACCTTCTCTGAGAAGCCTCATCAGACACGGCTTTGAAATTTGTCATAGGCTCCTCTGTGGTCCTGCAGATCTTTTCACATGCTTCTGTCCCACAACTTTTATGGTTATCCGACCCAAATCTGTTTCCTGTACTATACTGTGTCAGCCTCAGGGAACAGCGTATTTTATGTCCACTGGTCAACAACAGGACCTGACTTGATGGGGTCAAGAATCAATGATTTAATGAAAAAAAAAACAAAAAAAAAAAACCAAACAGATTAGAGTTTATGCACTCTGTATTCAGGACGTTTGGCAAAGTATATGACTGAGGCTTTTATAAAAACACACAGCTCCTTAAAGGCCTGGGCTGTAAAAAGATGTTCAATAAATGTCCCTATGTTTGCAGATGGGAAAATTGCTGCCCAACTGGCATACTCTTCCTTTTCTCATTTGAAGGATCACTGAAAATAGTTTCCATTTATGACTGAGGGTCTTTATGGAGACAATGCCAAATGAGTGCATTTTGGGTCACAGGATCTGGAATTATTGGAAGATAATTGTACTAGAGTAGGTAAGATTTACTCTTCCTGTACACTATTTCAAGTTTTCTTAATGTTACTTATATTGTGTTCTTCCCTACATTTGCCTTCATTGTATGCTCTATCTGTATAAAAACATATTCTAGGGGCTTCTGGGTGGCTTAGTTGGTTAAGTGACCGACCCTTGGATTTGGCTCGGGTCATTATCTTACAGTTCATGGGACTGAGCTCCACGTCAGGCTGTGCACTGATTAGCACCATGCCTGCTTAGGATTCTCTCTCTCCATCTCTCTCTGTCCTTCCCCTGCTCACGTATGCACATATGCTCTCTCTCTCTCAGAATAAAAAACTTAAACAAAATCTTCTAATGTTAATTTTTATTTGTGCCTAAGACAAGACTCAGTATTGATCTCTACCTTGTCTGAACAAATATTACTCTTTTAATCACACAGCTCAGGGGCGCCTGGGTGGCGCAGTCGGTTGAGCGTCCGACTTCAGCCAGGTCACGATCTCGCGGTCCATGAGTTCGAGCCCCGCGTCGGGCTCTGGGCTGATGGCTCAGAGCCTGGAGCCTGTTTCTGATTCTGTGTCTCCCTCTCTCTCTGCCCCTCCCCCGTTCATGCTCTGTCTCTCTCTGTCCCAAAAATAAATAAACGTTGAAAAAAAAATTAAAAAAAAAATCACACAGCTCAGACTGATTTTGTAGGATTATTGCTTTTCAACTTATTGGTATGAGACTTCTCCCCTCACGTACTATGTGATAATTATTATTATTAACATAACTCATCACATGCTATCAGGTAATATATTTACATTGTAGTAAAATACACATAACATAAAATTTACCATTTTAACTATTTTTGTACAGTGCAGTGGTGTACATTCACAATGTTGTGTAACTATCACCACTATACATTTCCAAAGCTTTTTCATCATCCCAAACTGAAACTATGTAACTCTGCATCCCCCCTCCTCCTTGTAAGTTATGTTCTAGTTTCCATGTCTATGAATTTGCCTGTACTAGGTACCTCATAGAAGTTGAATCATATTTGTGCTTTTTGTATATGAATTATTTCACATAGCATAAGGTTTTCAAGGTTCATCCATGTTGTATCCATATTCTTTTATAAGGCTAAAAATATGCCATTGTATGTGTTTACTACACTTTGTTTATCCATTCATCTGTCAATGGATGCTTAGGTTGTTTCCACCTTTTAGCCATCATGAATAACGCTGTTATGAAAACAGTTGTACAGATACCTCTTTGAGTCCCTGCTTTCTATTACTTTGTTTATACACCAGAGTGGAATTGCTGGACCATATAGTAATTCCGTGTTTAACAGGAGCCACCGACTTGTTTTTCCAGTAATGTACCATTTAACATTCCCTCCAGCAATGGACAAGGGTTCCAATTTCTCCACATCCTTGCCAACACTTATTTTGCGCTTTTTAATAATAGCCAATCTAATGGGTAAATGGTATTTCATTGCAGTTCTGATTCACATATCCCTAAAAACTAGTGCCATTGAGGATCTTTTCACTTGCTTATTGGCCATCTGTATATCTATCTACTTTGGAGAAATGTCTAGATGTTATAGGATTTTTAAAATATATTCTAGATATTAGTATATGCATTGCAAATGTCTTTTCCAGTTTTTTTTAAGGCTTTATTTTTAACTAATCTCTACACCCAACATGGGGCTCGAATTAAAACCTCAAGATCGTATGCTTTGCTGACTGAGCCAGCCAGGTACCCCAATTTTTTTGTCTTTTCATTTCACCCTTGATAGTGACCTTTAATACGAACACTTTTAATTTTGATGAAGTCCAGTTTATCTATTTTTTTAGCTACCTGTGCTTTTGGTGTCATATCCAAACAATTGTTGCCAAATCCAATGTCATGAAGTTTTCACCTGTTTTCTTCTTAGAGGTTTTTTTTTTTTTTTAATTTTTTTATTTTTATTTTAGAGAAGTGTGTGTGAGTTGGAAAGCAGGGCAGAAGGAGAGAAGGAGAGAATCTCAAGCAGGTTCTATGCTCAGCTCAGAGTCCAACACAGGGCTCAATCCAGTGACCCTGGGATCTTGACCTAAGCCAAAACCAAGAGTCGGATGCTCAATGGACTGAGCCACCCAGGTGTCCCCTTCTAAGAGTTTAGGTCTTAAGTTTAAGTCTTTGTTCTATTTTGAGTTAATTTTTATATATGGTGTTAGGTTAGGACCCAACTTCATTCTTTTGTATGTGGATATCCAGTTTTCCCAGCAAATGCATTGAAAAGACTGTCTTTTTCACATTAAATGTTCTTGGCACTCTTGTTGCAAATCATTTGCCAATATATGCAAAGGTTTGTTTCTAGGCTCTCTACCATAGTCCATTTGCTATATGCTCATCCTCATGCTAGTACTATACTGTTTTAATTAATGTAGGTTTGTAGTAAATTTTGAAATCAGGAGCAAGAAATTCTCTTGCTCTTTTGTTCTTGTTTTGTTCTTGTTTTTCAGGATTCCTTTGGCTATCCAGGGTCATTGAAATTCTATATGAATTTTAGGATGGGTTTTTCTATTTATATAAAATGCCATTGGAATTTTAATAGGGATTGCTTATTAGTGTCCTGATGTCTGTCCCTTATGCACATTTCTTCATTCTGGTTTGTTTCTGCCCTTTAGACTCAATTTTAATGGTCTTCAAGTTTGCTCGTTGTTTTTCTTCTGTCTGCTCAAATCTGATACTGAACCCCTTTAGTAAGTTTTTTTAATATCAGCTATTGTATACTACAGGTTCAGAATTTGTTTGGTACTATTTTGTAATTTCTGTTGACATTCTAACTCTGTTCATATGGTTTTCCTGATAGTTTTGTCTATGTTTTTCCCTTAGGTCTTTGACCATATTTAAGACAGTTGTTTTGGGACACCTGAGTGGCTCAGTGGGTTGAGCATCTGACCAAAGCTCAGGTCATGATCTCACGGTTTGAGTTCGAGCCCTGCATGAGGCTCTGTGCTGGCAGCTTGGAGCCTGGAGCCTGCTTGAGATTCTGTGTCTCCCTCTCTCTGCCCCTCCCCTGCTTGTGCTTTGTGTCTCTCTCAAAAATAACTAAACATTAAAAATTTTTAAATAAAAAGATAGTTGTTTCATTTTTTTAAGTAACCTCTGTGCCCAATGTGGGGATTGAACCCATGACACCAAGATCAAGAGCTGCATGCTTACAGGTATGCTGTAAGACAGTTGTTTTAAAGTCTTTGCCTCATAAGTCTGATGACTGGGCTTTCTCAGGGACAATTTCTTTTATTTTGTTCCTTTGAATGAGTCATGTCCAGTTTTTTCAATGCCTTGTCTCTATGTTGAAAATTGGGCACTGTTATAAAATGTTAATTCTGGAAATTAGATTGTCCCCCTTTCTCCAGGTTCATTATTTTTGATTGTTGAAGACTGTGTAATCTGATACTTTTCTAAACCATTTTTGCATAGACTGTTTCTTGTCACATGTGACCACTTGACTATTTTTCCTTAGTTCAATTTTAGCTTTTTTCTCTATTAATGTAAAATTAACAGATGTAAATAGCATCTATTTATTCATTTTCTTTAACCAACTCATTTTTTAAATGTTTATTTTTGAGAGAAAGAGACAGAGCACAAGTGGGGAAGGGGCAGAGAGAGAAAAAGACGCAGAATCTGCAGCAGGCTGTAAGCTCTGAGCTGTCAGCACAAGAGGCCAATGCGGGGCTTGAACTCATGAATTGTGAGATCATGTCCTGAGTCTAAGTTGGATGCTTAACTGAGCCACCTGGGCACCCCTAACCAATTCATTTGAACAAACAAAAAAGATTTTCCATTTCTCCAACCCCCACTGTCCATACCACTGGAAACCACCAACCTGTTCTCTTTATTTTAGAGCTTGGTATTTATTTTTGGCTTTTTTTTTTTTTTTTTTTTTTAGATTCCACATATAAGAGAGATCATATGGTATTTGTCTTTCTCTGACTTATTTCACATAGCATAATGCCCTAAGATCCATCCATGTTGCAACTGGCAAGATTTCATTCTTTTTTATAGCTGAATAAGATCCTGTTGTGTGTATGTATGTATGTGTATACACACATATATCACAATTTCTTTATCTCTTCAACCATCAGTGGAGACTTAGGTTGTTTCTATACCTTGGCTCTTGTAAATAATGCTGCAGTGAACTCAGGGCTGCATATAACTTTTTGAGTTAGTGTTTTTGTTTTCTTAGGATAAATATCCAGAAGGCTAATTGCTGGATCATATGTTACTTGAGTTTATGTTGAATTTCATTATTAATCATCAGGGAAATACAAATCAAACCCACAATGAAATATCACATCATGCCAGTCAGAATGGCTACTAAAAAAACCAAAAAAACAAAAAACTAAAATGTTGGTAGGGATGTGAGAAAGGGAACCCTTGTGCACTGTTGGTGGGAATATAAATTTGTACAGCCACTTATGGAAAACAGTATGGAGGTTTCTAAAAAGAATTAAAAAAATTTTTATATCTGGACATGATTGCCCCTGAGAGCTCTCTTCCAGATTGCTACAATCTTGTGGGTCTCAGGATGTGATCCCCATTGGTTTTAAAAGCTAGATGTTTCGGAGCTCATCTCTCAGGTGAAGATCCTAAAAGTGGAGTTGCCCGATGTGGCATTCAATTCCTTGTTCCCCGTAGAAGCTCCAGGTTTTGAGTTATCTCCCAGTTGTGGGTTGCCACTCCAGGGCTGAGGTTTATGGTGAGATTGTTTCAGCCTCGCCTACATGCTTTGATGTGGTTTTCTTGTTTGCCCAATGTGTAGTTGTCACTTAGCCAGCCTTTACGTTTTTTTTTGAGGCGATTATTCCATATGTAGCTGTATGTCAGTGTGTCCTAGGAGGAGGCGAATTCTACTGGTTCTTCCCTATTTTGCCATCTTGAACTGGAACCCATTTTTACCTAGTTTGACAGAGTTTTTTGAATGCTGGGAACTGAAAGAAAAGACACACACAACCATCATCTTTTGTAGTCTTTGCTGATTGGCTCTGTGTTGGGATACTCCTTTACAATTTAGCTAGGATTTCTCTGAATTTAGGGATTATCTGGATGTGAAATCTTGTCTTCTCAGGTCTTTCTTTAGTATGCTTCTTGGATGGGCAGGTGTATGCCTTTCTAAATCCCCCATATATACATCTGATTTTGAATACCCTAATTTCCCAGAGTCTTACCCTAGCTTTTCCTCCAGGCTGTGGATTATCTATTGTGTGTCTCTATCCATGTCTTGCCCCAGATTTCTGTGGATTTGTAGTCCACTGTGTCTCTGTCTCTCGAAAATAAATAAACGTTAAAAACAATTTTAAGTTAAAATTATAGACCTTATTAATAATGGGAGTTGGAATTTTACTCTCCTAATGAAAAGTGCTTTTTGTTTCACCATTTATTAGGAGCCCAGTAGAATTAAGCAGGAAAGGGATTGTTTTATCTTGGGCATTACAACAAAATAACCATAGACTGGGTGGTTTAAACAGACATTTATTTCTTACAGTTATAGAAGCTGGGAAATCCCAAGATCAAAGTGCTGGCAAATCCTGTGAAGGTCCAATTCCTAGTATGTAGTCCAATTCCTAGGACTTGTGTATACAAGTGGAAAGAAATCTCTTTATGTTCTTATAATCTCTCTCCCACTTCTTATAAAAGTACTGTTCCCATCGTGAGTGTCCCACCTTCATGACCTAATCCAAACCCAATTACTTCCTTAGAGCCCCATCTCCAAACACCATCACAATAGAAATCAGGGCTTCAACATATGAATTCTGGGGGGCTACAAACATTTAGTCCATAATAGGAACTTTTCTTATTCACCCAACTAACAAACTTTTTCTATAATATAATATTAAGCAGGGATGGCATTCAGATTACTTTGTTCAGAACCCTCATGCTGAAGGACATGATCATAATTTGAAGAAATGCAAAGGCACACTACAATTTGGGTCAGGAAGACTTAAAATAAAAAATGTAATTTCTCTCAAAATAAATATATAAATTTAATGTAATTCCAACTATTAAAGAGTTTTTGTATTTTGAGAACACTATCTTCATTTATATAGAAAGAAAATTAGAATAGCCAATAAAACTATGAAAAACAGCAAGGACTTGGTCTAATATGCAGTATCAAAATGCAGTAAGGCTAGTGTTAAATCAGTTTATCAGTTAATATGGTATTAGTATAGAAGTAGAAAAATAAATTAGTGAAATGAAAATACAGAATAGGTTTTGGTACAAGTGAAACTACAGGCAGTTTCACTGAATGAGGAAAAGATCATATGGTTAAAGGATCACATAACTGAGTCAGTTACATAGGAAAAGGATGGTACTGGTAAAAACAACAGGCCTTTCCTACTGACCCATGTGTAGAAAGAGAACCTTAGATTTGCGTTCATACCAGTTTCCTTGAAGAAAATACTACTGTAGATTCATTTGTATCCTGTACCTAGATGAGGGAAGAGCTGTGAATTGGCATGAAGACATGGCTAGCCTATATGACTAAGGTATCATAAGTCTTGGGAAAACAAGGTAGCAGCTTCCCTGTGCTTAAGTGGGTTTCAGTCTTACAACTGGGTGTGCCCCACGTGATGGGGGTACACCATGCAGATAACAGTGGTGGGTTATAGTAAGATATCCTGGGTGAGAACGTTGTTTCCCAGGGCTTAGGTGAACTGCACCCATTCTGACCTTTTCTCCCTTCAGCAGTACATAGGTCCTCGAAGCTATCTTTGCTTGGGTAGCTGCAGTATTGTAAAGGTGGTTTTGTTGTTGTTGTTGTTGTTGTTTTGATCAGGACAAAGCTAATAATAAAGCTAATGTTGGGTTAAAGCCTATTCTGTTTTTTTGATTGCCAGTTCAAATCTGTGATTGCTGTTGGTGGACACCGCAGATTGGTGTCAGAACTATGTGACTGCTGAGTAGATGGGTTATTTTAACAAATTGTGCTTGTATAACTGGAAACCCATCTGGAAGAAAATAACAATGAATCTTCATTTTATAGGACATTAAAAAATAAATTCTAGATATATTAAATATTTACATATTGAAAAAAGTAAACAATAAACAACTTGCAAGAAAACCTAAGAAAAATTACATATACAATCTAGAGATTAAAGTATCTTTTTAACCAATCCATAAGCTTAGAAAAAACACATATCGATTACACAGAAATTTAAGATATTTTTATGGAAAAATATTTTTATGACAAAAATTAGGCAAATTCCTAACGTCTAACATATAAAGAGGTCTTCAAAATTGACAGATAAATAATCCTATAGGAAAATGAGCCAACAATGCAAAAATTTACAAAGCAGCAAATCTTGGAGCAGTTGAGGTGTATGCTCATCAGACAAACATAAATTTAAGTAGTATATTACCATCTATTGCAGGCTTAGAGGAAAGATGTGTTTCTGAAAATGACCGATATTATCTATTAAAATTAAAAAATAGTATATGTCATTTAATCTAACAATCTTTTGCCTCAGAAATAAAAACATCTGAAATTTAAGGTCTGATTTTAAGAATGTTAAAAAAAAATGTTTACTGTAGGGTTGTTTGTGGTGGCAAATAACTAGCAACAAGTTCAATCAGTAGGGAATATCAGAGTAAATTTACAGTATACAGTATCACAGGTGTTACTCATCTTACTCTATCTCACTATCGTAATCATTGTTGCACCTTGGCACCAACCCACTGCAGGCACCAAAAGGTAATCCTCCTAGTTTGGTCTGAATTAAGAGTTCTAAATTGCTCTGGTGACTTCAAAGCTGTACAAATGGAAGGGCAAAACACTTAAGAAATACAAGGGGAATGTTTAATGAAGAATGGACGAAAATAGAGGATAATTTAGATTCATGTAAACACATAAACAACCCCTGGAATTTATAATCTTAAGACCAATCTTCAAAACTGCTAATAAGTGGTGTAGTACTATGGTTTTATTAGCATTTCATTATTTTGTATTTCAAAGAAATTGATATATTTGACATATGCCTAAGGTTTAAATATTGCATACTCATTTTTATCACTGTTCAAGAAGAGCATTAACAACTCTTTATGTGTCAAGTTGTTGTAGAAAGGGATCAAGTAAACAAAAATTGGCAAAAAGATTTGCTTCACATAAAACAATACTGTTTAGGTCTCAGATCTCTTTTAGCACCATTTTCACCAAAGAAACAAACAGGGGATTTATCAATTATATCTGGCAGAATAGAGAATAAAAATGTCTGAGGTTAAAATTGAAGGTAAAATGCAAGAGTTGAAGTTTTACTCAGTGGCATATTTAAAAATTTAAGAGTAACTTGGTTTCTTCATTTAAAAAATATCAAATTATTAATGCTAACACTGGTTATGTGGACTCTTAAAATTTCTGATGTTTCAGTACAAACTAGTTCTTAGTAGTATCAAGTCTGTGCAAGTATTATTAAATCATATGATTCTTAAATGCATGTAACCCACTTAACCTGTTGCAGAATCATGCTTTAATTTCTGAGACCACACATATTAGTGATGTGACATGCAAGAGTACATTTAAATAATTTAAGCTACCATCCAATTAAAAAAAATAACTTCTAATAAAGGTATGATTTTACAAATATTTTCTATAAAATAGTAGCATCTGCCTGGGATTGTGAGTCCATTATTACATGTACTGCATGTACAACTTTCCTACTCCTATCTTTATCTTTTTTAATTTTCAGGAAATAGCACAAACAATAGAACACATATATTACCACAACCCAGAGTTAACTAACATTTTGTTATATTTAGTTGGAATCTTTATTTCTTTTTAATGATGGTATTTAGATACAAAACTGAAATATCCTTTAACAACCATGCTTGGTCCCATTTCTTATCTGCTACCTTTCTTTCTAGAGGCAATCACTTTTGGGAAATGAGTGTGTATCCTTCCAATCCATTCTTCAGTTTTCCATAAAAATGTTCTTCCATAACTAATGCTTAATAATAGTGTTGATTTCATTCAAATTCACAGAGCTAACGATTATAACATATTGATCTCTTCATTTTTTTCACGCCACATGATTTTTCAGGTCTTTCTATTTATATATATAATCTGTTATACTTAACTACTAGAGAATATTCTACTGTGTGCCTATATCACATTGTATTTATCCATTTCACAAGCAACACACGTTTCCAATTTTTTGCTAATGTAATTCATGCTGCAATGAACATAAAGATACATGACTCCCTAAGTACATGTATCGGTTTCTTGGGTATATGCATGTACACTCAAGAGTGTGTGTTCTGGAATCTATTTTAGAAATTTCTTCCTACTGGAGGTTTTAAAAACATTCTCCTATAAAATTCTTATGTTACCAAGTTTTGCTTTTTGCATTCTGGTCTTTACAATACTTTTGGATTTCACAATAAATTCTTTAATGTATTACTATGGCAGAGATCCAATATTTTTTCCACATGAAGAATCAGTTACCCTGAGACCATTTTTTGAATCATCCATAATTCCCCTACCAACTTTTGATATCATCTCTATCAATTACCAATTCCCCATAAAGGCATGCATGTTTCTGAATACAATATTCTGTTCCAATCTTTGAATTCTATGAATGCATCAAGAACAAATACTTTTGATTACATCTGTAGCAAAAAACTTTAAAAATGACAATTTTGTCTCTTAATTTAAAATCTTTATACCTCTCATATCTTTGTCTTAATGCATCAGGTAGGCATTCCAGAACGATGCTGCTTAGTGTCCATGACTGGATCCATACTTACTTCAATGAGATTGCTCCTAAAAGTACATCACTAACAATGTTTGCTGTGGGAGTTCTGGGAGCATAGGTTTTTAAACTATGATACTTATTAAAATTGTTAGTATTTAAGTTTTGATTTGTTGAAGTATTTTCCACATTCAAGCCACTTTATTTTAAAATGAATTTCTGGTATACCATTAAGTCTGAGTTTTGCTGAAGCTTTTCCTAAATTCAAGGCGTTTATCGAGCTTTAGTGAGTATGAATTCTCTGGTGTCTAATATGATGTGACTTCTGACTAAAAGCTTTCCCACATTCACTACACTGATAAGGTTTTTCTCCAGTATGGATTCTCATATGTAGAGCAAGAGTTGAGAACTGAGAGAAGGCTTTTCCACATTCATTACAACCATAGGGCTTTTCACCCGTATGGCTTCTCATATGAACAGTAAGAGATGAGCTTTGACAGAAGGCTTTCCCACATATTTTACATTCATAAGGTTTATCCCCTGTATGAATTCTCACATGTACAATAAGTGATGTGATTCGAGAGAAGGCTTTTCCACATTTATTACATTCATAGGGTTTCTCTCCTGTATGAATATTGTGATGTTTAATGAGGTATTGCTTCTGCCTGAAGATTGTTCCACATTCATTACATTTATAGGGTTTCTCTCCAATATGAATTTTCTCGTGCTCAGTGAGATTTGATTTGCCACTGAAGGCTTTCCCACATTCTTTACATATATAGGGTTTCTCTCCTGTATGACTTCTCTGGTGTCTAATGAGGCTGGACTTCTGAATGAAAGCTTTCCCACACCCCTTGCATTCATAAGGTTTCTCTCCAGTATGTATTCTTTGATGGATAATCAGGTTTTCTTTCTGGCTAAAGGCTTTTCCACATTCATTACATTTAAAGGGTTTCTTTCCACTGTGGATATTCTGATGTTTAATGAGGTACTGCTTCTGGCTGAAGGCTCTTCCACATTGATTACATTCGAATGGTTTCTCTCCTGTATGGATTTTCTCATGCTCAGTGAGATATGATTTGCCATTGAAGGCTTTTCCACATTCCTTACATGCATAGGGCTTGTTTCCAGTATGATTTCTCTGGTGTTTAATGAGGCTTGACATCTGAATAGAAGCTTTCCCACACTCATAGAGTTTCTCTCCCGTATGATGTTTCTGATGAGAAAGGAAGTTTCTCTTCTGACTGAAGGCTTTTCCACATTTATTACATTTATATGGTTTCTTTCCTCTATGACTTCTCAAATGTAGAGTAAGGGATGAGACTCGAGAGAATACTTTACCACATTCAGTACATTCATGTGATTTTTCTCCAGTATGCATTTTCTTATGCTCTATGAGGTTTTCCTTCAGGCTGAAGGTTTTTCCACATTCATTACATTCATGAGGTTTCTCTCTAGTATGAATTTGATCATGCTGAAGGAGATCTGCTTCAGGCTTAAGGCTTTCCAACATTCTTATCACGCAGATATTTTTTCCAACAAGAATTCTTCAGTATTTCTTGACAATGTGACATAGATGAAAGCTTTTCCACATTCACCAAATTCATAGGTTTCTCTCCAGTATTAATTCTCAGGTATCTAATGAAGCTGAATTTATGATGAAAGACTTATATTGCTTATCCTGAGATTAGACAATTACAGATTGGGATGAAACATATAATATCAATTGTATTCTTAATGGTTCTTTCTTAGCTTCACTTATATTTGAGTATAAATTATGTTCTGAACTCTCTTAAACTGAGTCTCATACATAGAGATGTAGTCGTAAAGAATCAACATCTGTCCTCAAAGGAAATACTTTTCTGTTATGCCCAGGTTTTCTGAGTTTTTTCTAAACTATATTTTCATGGAGAAAGATGAGACTTAACTCTCATGTCTTCCATGCTGAGTCTTCATCTATTTATAAATTTCCCAGACCTTTTCTAAAAGGGAATAAAAATAAAATCATCATTGAAAAGAGCTAATAACTGTAAAATATTTAGTGCCTAGCACGTAGTAAATATCCAATAAAGTGGCTATCATCATCATCAACACTAACACTTGTGATTTTTTCCAGTATTTTTAACAAAAATTTTTAAATGTGGTATTGTAAAATAGACTCTTTATTTCAAACCTAGTCCCACAGTAAAAAGAAAGCTTAAATACAAATAACATTCACAGGAGCATGTAGTTTAAACTGTTTTTATTTTTATTATTTTTTTAAGTTTATTTATTTTGAGAGAGAGAGAGGGGGAGTGTGCACACAAGCCGGGGAAGGACAGAGAGAGAGGGAAAGAGAGAGGATCCCAAGCAGGCTCTGCACCATCAGCACAGAGCCCAATGTGGGGCTCGAACCCATGAACTGTGAGAACATGACATGAGCCGAAGTCGAGAGTTGGGAGGCTTAACCAACTGAGCCACTCAGGCACCCTGCTCAAACTGTTTTTAAATGTAACTTTTGCATTTTATAAATCAGTAAAATAAAATATAAAGAACAGGTAACAAACAGGATGAAAAAACAAACACATAAGATTGGGAGAGCCTAAGATGAAGGGATAAAAAATAAAATAAATAGAATTATTAAAGAGGACACATGGTTAAATAAGATATTTATTCTGTATCTTCCTGAAACTCCATTCAAATGATAGTACGAGGATGAAGGGAATATACTCATAAACACTGCAGAGGTTGAGAAGACACCGGTGGATGAAAAGATTTAGGAAATTTTGAAAGGAAAGCAAATAAAGAACTATAAATTAACAGGAGAATCAAGTGGCTTAAGTAAAAAGCCAGCAAAAGAGGATGCTACCTAGAAGCAAGGTAATTTGTGATACAGCTGTCAACACAAAGGCTCTATAACTGGAGTGACTGGGTAAGAGTAGAAGGTGGAACTTATAAAATGATTATAAAAGCGGCAGCTTATCCAAAGTATAACCAGAAGCCTCCAAACTTAGTGATGATAGGCAAAGTAGATACTGAAAAGAGGGAGTAAAAATTCCTATGTAGAATAGGGTTCCAACCCCTTTCTACTGCTGCTCTTTAGAAATGCTGGTGGTTGGTGGTGTCAAACAATAGATGGGTTGGTTTCTTTTTTCTTTCTTTCTTCCTTCCTTCCTTCCTTATTTTTATTTATTCTGAGAGAAAGAGGGAGAAAGAGGGCACACAAGGGGCAGAGAAAGAATCCCAAGCAGGCTCCACATGGACAGCACGGAGCTCCATGCGGGGCTCAAACTGACAAACCATGAGTTCATGACCTGAGCTGAAATCAAATCAGACGCTCAACCAACTGAGCCGCCCAGGCACCCAGGGAGGGTTCTTTACTGAAAAAATGAAAACACTTACAGATATTCACATTTGGAGTCATTTAAAAGAATCATCTAGATATCTGACTAAATGCTGCATAGTGAAGCCCACCATTTTACAAGCCCCAACCATGCACAAAGATTACAATAGTGTTTCTGGTACCTCAATGTTAAATTTTAACATAGAGCTAAAGATCACAAAAAAATGATGAAAGCCCTAATGTGAAAGCTAGATCAAAACAAATAGGAAAAAACAAGGAAAGGAACAAAAGAAACACACACATAAACAATACTGTAATATCACAGAAGCACTGAAAACACAGAAATATCAACAGAGTTCTTTTTCTTTTTTTAATTTTTTTTCATGTTTATTTTTGAGAGCAAGAGAGACAGAGTGTGAACGGGGGAGTGCAGAGAGAGGGAAACACAGCATCTGAAACAGGCTCCAGGCTCTGAGTTGCCAGCACAGAGCCTGACATGGGGCTCGAACTCATGGACTGAGAGATCATGATCTGAGCTGAAGTCGGATGCTTAACCAACTAAGCCACCCAGGCACCCCTATCAACAGAGTTCTATAAAGAAGTGCTTTTGCAAATAAGAAATATGTTGAACTAAAAAATTCAACAGCTTAGGGGGAAAAAATTCCAGGAAATCTCCCAGAATAATTAAAAAAAAAAAAAAAAAAAAGGAAGAATGGAAAGAAGGGAGAAAGAAATAATGATTAGAAAATTAGCGGGTTAGTGGAGGCGTCTAAGAGGTTCAAGATCTCCTAAAGGAGTTCCAGAGAAAATATGAAGAAAAATTAATACAGGAAAATTTCTACATCCCACCTTTCATGTTAACAAGTTGATCATATATATATTTATATACATATAATATATAAAATTATGTATGTATAAAAGATTTTATTTTCAAAAGATTTTATTTTTATTTTTTTAAATGTATTTAGGGGCACCTGGGTGGCTCAGTTGGTTGCGGGTCCAACTTTGGCTCAGGTCATGATCTCACGGTCCATGGGTTCAAGCCCCACATTGGGCTCTGTGCTATCAGTTCAGAGCCTGGAGCTTGCTTTGGAGTCCGTGTTTCTCTCTCTCTCTCTGCCCCTCCCCCACACATGCTCTGTCTCTCTCTGTCTCTCAAAAAATGAATAAATGTTAAAAAAAAAAAAAAAGAAATTAAAAAAGAACAAAAATGTAGTTTAATGTTTATTTATTTTTGAGAGGGAGAGAAAGCACAAGCAGGGGAGGGGCAGAGAGGGAGGGAGACACAGAATCCAAAGCAGGCTCCAGGCTCTGAGCTATCAGCACAGAGCCTGATGCAGGGCTCAAACCCATGAACCAGGAGATCATGACCTGAGCCGAAGTCGGACCCACAATTGACTGAACCACCCAGGCACCCCAAAAGATTTTATTTTTAAGTAATCTCTACACCCAGAGTGGGGCTTGAACTTACAAACCCGAGATCAAGAGTCGCGTGCTCTACCAACTAAGCCAGCCAGGTATCCCCAAGCTGATAATATTGTAAAATGGTTAAATCAAAAGTAGGTAAAATAGATGTATAAAATGTGAGAATAAACACCAGTTTATTGAGTTGAAAGTGGTTGCCTATGTGGAGGAGGAACTGTGGGTGACGAAGGATGGTGCAAGCATAACTATAATCCTATTTCACTTTTAAAAGCCCCTACGTGTTATACCTGCAGAGATGTCCTTGAAGACTTGAGCCTTTTAACCTGAACTGATCTATAATCGTATAGTAACTATAGATAGTACTCTTTTTATCTAGTCGCAATTAAGTTTCACATGGCTAAACAGCAAAGTACATATTAATGAAAAAAAGTAAAATAGGCCAGAAAACAGCCATTTTTGCCTTGAAATCTGATTTACTGCAGTGTTTTGATTATTGATACTATCATTTCTAGATACAGAAACTGTTGTTGCCATCAATTTCAGTTTTCATTTGTTTTCTTTCTATCACTGTGCCTGAAATGACTGGCACCAAAGCTCTTCTTTTGTGAAGAGCTCTTGTCTTGTCCTCACTCTCAATCCTTTCTTTTATAAATGTTTTCTACTGGCTGCAAATCTTCAATGTTATCCTGATCTGTCCTGTCCCTCTCAAACTTTTATCCTCATTTTCTTTTTCTTTTTTTTTTTTTTAAGATTTTATTTTTAAGTAATCTCTACAACCAGCATGGGGCTCAAACTTACAAACCTGAGATCAAGACTTGCATGCTGTACCAACTGAGCCAGCCAGGCATGCCTCCTCATTTTCTTATAAATCACTGCAAGAGCTGACTCTAGTAATATACTGTCACTCACATCAATGCTATAATTTCTAAAATTAGAAAACAAAAACCCTCAACCTTTACTGCATGCCATAGGCAAAAATTTACTCAAAATGAATTAAAGACCTCAACATAAGTGTTAAAACTATTTCTTTTATAAAGAAAAAATGGTAGACTTAATCAAAATAAAAAACTAATGCCCTTCAAAAACACAGTTAAAAAAAAGAAAAGCCAGACTGGTAGAAACTGATGAAGGGCTCATATCCAAAATATATAGAACTCCTAACTCTCAGTAAAAAAAGGTAATCTAATTTATAAAATGGGTAAGAGACTAGAAAAGATATTCACAAAATCAGATATATGAATGGCCTGTAAGTACATTAGACGTTCATCCAAACTAGTGATCAGAAATGCATATTAAAATCCCAGTGAGATACATTACACACCCATTAAAATGGCTAAAATTAAAAAAACTGCCATTCCAAGTGTAAGAATGCGAAGCAACTATCTCTCAAAAAACTGTAGGTGGGAATGAAAAATGATACAGCTACTTTGGAACATAATCTGAGTATTTTATAAAGTTCAATATATACTTATTCTGTGCAGCAATCCCATTTCTAGGCATTTATTCAAGAAAAATGAACATATATGTTGACACAAAGACCTAGTATATGAATGTTCATAATAGTAAAAAATGGAAGTAATCTAAATGTCTATCAATGACAAATTATGTCCATACTTATAATAATAATCAGCAATAAAAAATGAAAATTCATATACATAACATGAATTAATCTCAAAAATGTAAAACTAAATCAAAGAAATTAAATGCTAAAGATTATGCAGTGAATGACTACATTTATATGAATTCTAGAAATGGCAAGTCCTAGTAACATAAAGCCAATTAGTGATCACCAGGGATGGGGGAGGGGTATGGCTCTACAGCAAAAGGGCACAAAGAACTGTTGATGGATCTGTTCTATATGTTGGTTTTGGTGTTGGTTTTATGACTGTATACAATTACCAAATTTATCAAGTAATATACTAAAGGGGTTGACTTTTATGGAAATTATACCTCAATAAAGCTGAAAAAGTAAATCTTTCCACACCTGAAGCTCTACAACAATCACCAGTTATTTATTAATCATCTTCTTTGTGCTCAAGACTGCAGATAACAAGGGTAAAATACCAGTTTTTGTCTCAATGAGCTTCAATGTAGGTCTTAAACATGAAAAGGAAAAATACAAATGTAAGAGAGCATATACTTAGAATTCAAGTTGCTCTGGAAACTATAATATGCTATGGGAATAGAAGATTAGAGATACTGGGCTAAAAGTGATAATGAAGGGACATTTTAATAAAAATGAAGCCCAAGGGTAAATGATGGATAGGACTTTGATAGATGGCTCACTGCACAATCAAAGGCGAAGATGCAAATAATTTCATATATATGAATGGGGAGGGAAGAAGGGTACAACTGATACTATTTAAAACTGAAATAATAATCACAATTACCAACAGTGTGGGAAAGAGAGGAGGGAGACTAAAAATACACTAAAGTATAAAATATACGTCATTCCTTAGTGAGGAGTAAAGTATAGTACCTGAAGAAAAGGAAGACAAAGACTAAGAAAGTTATGAATATAAAGGCAACCAAGAGAATATAACAAAATAATTATTATAATAAAATATAACAAACTTTCCATTATTTTCAGAAGGAAAGGCATATGTACTCAAGGAAATCAAAGATCCTATAGTAAAGGATAAAAAAGATGAGGTCAAATTTAAAACAGAATACATAATATTAAATAAAAGAACCAATACTAACCATACTGTTCCTGTCAATAAATACAACTAGGAAAAAAAGAACTATTAAAAGAAAAAGACTATGACAGGCTCATACAGATAATTCTCAGGCTCCAACACATACCTCCTGAATCAAGAAAACCTGCAGGTAAGGCCCAGCAATCTGTATTTAATAAGCCCTCTAGATGATTTTGACACACGTGAAGGTTTAACAACTGACATAATAAAACCTACCTAAACTCTCTGTAAGGTACACATCTAAAACAGGGTGCCTGGGTAGCTCAGTTGGTTAAGTGACTGACTCTTGATTTCAGTTCAGGTCATGATCTCACTGGTTCATGAGACTGAGCCCTACATCAAGCTCTGGCACTGACAGCACAGAGCCTGCTAGGGATTCTCTCTCAGCTCTCTCTCTCTGCCCCTTCCCTGCTTGTGTGCATGTGCACGTGCACTCTCTCTCACTTCTGTCTCTCAAAATAAATAAACATTAAAAAAATACATTAGAAAAAAGGAAATTTTCACTTGTAAATTTCAAATTAAAAAAAAAATTAATGTTTGAGAAAGAGACAGAGCACAAGCAGGGCAGGGGCAGAGAGAGAGAGAGACAGAATCCAAAGCAGGCTCCAGGTTCCAAGCTGTCAGCATAGAGCCTGATGCTGGGCTCAAACCCACGAACCGTGAGATCATGACCTGAGCTGAAATCGGATGCTTAACTGACTGAGCCACCCAAGCACCCCTCACTTGTAAATTTCAAAAATATACTGGCTTGAACAAACACTTTGGTCAAAGATAAAATTAAAATAAATTGCAAAGCATTCAGAAATATTCAGAAAAATTCAAAAACAATGTATATCAGAGCCTATAGAACACATTTGAAAAAAATGCTTGGATAAGTTTTAACATATATGTTTACATTATTCTAAAAAGAAATAACATAGGGCACCTGGGTGATTTCAACTCAGGTCATGATCCCATGGTTTGTGAGATCTAGCCCTGCATCAGGCTCTGCAGTGACAGCACAGAGCCTACTTGGGATTCTCTCTCTCCCTCTCTCTCTCTGCTTCTCCCCTGCTTGTGTGCGTGAGCTCGCTCTCTCAAAATAAATAAATAAGCTTTAAAAAAAAATAAAAAGAAATAACATAATAAAATAAGCATTCAAACCAAGGAATTACAATAAGGAAAAGTAAATGTAAGAAAAAAAAAGTACAGATAAGAAAAATTAATTATTACAAACAAAATTAGAAATAATAAATCCACAAGTTGATTCTTAGGGAAAAACTAAAGAGGAATAACAGCAAAATTATAAAAATAAAAAAATGATTACTTGGAAATAACCATAGACAGAAAAGGACTGTAGAGATTATTTGCTCACCTCCATACAAACAAATTTGAAAACCAAATATTACCTATGAAAACTGAGACCAGAAAAGACAAGAAACCTAAACAGTAAAGTAGATATAGAAAAAAAGAGACCATTGTTATTTTATCACCCCAATAGATGGTTCAAGATGTGGAATTTACTAAACTTTTACAAATGACAGTAATAACATTTATTTAAAAATTTCCAATTCTTAAATTAATTATATTTGCAAAAGTACGATGTAGAACAGATTAGGACTTAGCCCACTATATTCCTAACTAAAGAAAACACAGAAATGACATCTTGGTAATTAACACATCTTATATATTTTTTTAAAGTTTATTTATTTATTTTGAGGGAGACAGAGATAGTGCAAGTGGGGGAGGGTCAGAGAGACAGTAGAGAGAGAGAATCCCAAGCAGGTTCCGCACAGTCAGCACAGAGCCTGATGCAGGGTTCAAACTCCCAAACCGCGAGATCAAGACCTGACTCGAAACTAAGAGTCAGCTGCTTGCTTAACAGACTCAGCCACCCAGATGCCCCCCCCCAAATATTTTCAAAACAGAAGTCAAAATACTCTAATCCTAAGGAAACTATTTTTGTGCTATAATGCCCAACTTGAGTAGCTGCAGCAGAGATCCTAGGACCTACAAAACCTGAAGTATTTACTATCTGGACATTTACAGAAAGTTTACTGGCCTCTTGCCCTACAGTGGTCATTTCTCCCTTCTCTACTTGGGTGGAACTAGGATGCACTGTTGACCCGTTTCAACCACAACTAATGATCAACAGAACCTGGAGGAAATCTGGATCATTTAAAGGATCACAAAGACCAAAGCTACCATGCAAATCTTCATTACTCACCACATAACTGTTATGTGACCAGGAAATCAATTCTTATATTCCTTAAACCAGTACATTTTGGGGTTTATTATAGTCACTTAGCTTTACCATGATTGATATACTTTTTAGTCCTGTCTAATGCTTTACAATATCATGTATCTGTAGATACCTACTCAACTTGGACACCGTAGCATGAAAGTAGTAACAGACCATAAGAAAATGAATGGACGAGATGCACTGAACATGGCCATGTTTCAGTAAAACTCCTTACAAAAATACATAGTAGGATGTAGTTTGCCAACTCCTGCTCTAACAGGTCACCATTTTCACAGAATACATTTAAGAGTTTGGTTGACATTTGAGCATTCTGATATATATTTTGAAAATATTTAATCACTAGACTGGACCTCTTTCCTCAAATGATTCACATAACCACTTGCTACTCAAAATCTGCACTTAGATGTCTAATACGGATCTAATTTACCCTGCCCCAAATCAAACCCTTGTTCTCCCAAACCAACTCCCAAATTCTTCTCATCTCGTTAAATAACAACCTTATTTTCTCAGTTGTTCAAGGCTTGAGCTCAAGCCTTGAACAACTCTCTCCTAGGTAACACACCCATTATGTTTCCACATCCTCTTGGCTTTATCTTCAAAATACAGTCAGCATCTGGCCATTTCTCATAATTCTCACTAGGACCACCAAAGTCTAAGCCACATTATGTCTTCCCTGTATTATTTAATAGACTCCTCACTATTCTTCCTACTTTTGCCTTTGCCTCTTTATATAACTTCTCTCAACACAGCAACAACAGTATTCTTGTCATAGTCAAATCATGTCATTGTTAAAGCCTCCTTGTATACTCATAAAAACATTTAGAAGAAAGCACATTTAATAGTGGCTGCTTCTGGGGAACAGAAATGGAGAACCGAGGGCCAGGATTGAGGAACCATTCTTTAATTTTCTTAAAAAACTTTTTTGTTGTTGTTTATTTTTGAGAGAGACTGATTGAGCAAGTGGGGGAGGGGCAGACAGAGAGAGAGAGAGAGAGAGAGAGAGAGAGAGAGAGAAAGAATCCTAAGCAGGCGTCAAGCTGTCAGTGCAGAGCTTGATGTAGGGCTCGAACTCACAAACTGCGAGATCATGACCTGAGCTGAAACCAAGAGTCGGATGCTTAACCGAATGAGCCACCCTGGTGCCCCTTAATTTTCTATTAAGTATATGTATTGGATTTTAAAGATGATAGTATTATTTTTAAAGAGTAACAGAGATGTGAACTAGTAGGAAGTCAGCACTAATTTCCTAGCCTGCTATATTGTTAAAAAGCAAGAGAGTGAGAAATGTGCTATGATAGTAGGTAGGAAGGGAATAAGAAATAATGATAAGGGGTAATATTCAACTCTAAGATGGAAGTGGGGAGAAATAAAATGTTAGTGAAAGGGAAAACACAATATTTAGGCTAGACAATTTATAAAATTGAGACTACAAATGAAGTAAAGAGGCTAGCATCCAGAATAGAGGTTACAGGGGCAAGCAGTCCCCCAGAATCTGAGAAAAAAAAAAGAGCATGATCAACCAAGAGAATCTGGAAATGTTATTTAGGTATCTAAAGAATTCCCAGCAACTGTTACTCCAATGGGCTTATAAAAAAACTTGCCTCAAAAATTTTTTCAGAGGTCGCAGGTTGAGTAACTATAAAAGGGGCGCCTGGGCGGTTAAGCATCTGACCTTGGCTTAGGTCATGATCTCTAGTTTGAGTTCAAGCCTCACATCAGGCTCTCTGCTGTCCGTGTGGAACTGCTTTGGATCCTCTGTCTCCCTCTCTCTGCCCTCCCCATGTGCACACTCTCTCTTTCAAAAACAAATAAACATTAAAAAAAAAAAAAAAGATATATCATAAAAGAATAACTTAATGAACCTTTATCCCATTCATCCTTCTGGGTTCCTTCTTACTCACCTGGAAAGCACCTCCTTTACATTTCTTCCTCAGTTATTCATTGCTCTTCTTGTTTAAACTGGTGTCTTTAAACTTCTAAACAGTGACACATGACTTGGACATTACTCTTGAGGGTCAAAGCAGAATCCCATAATTCAGGCTGAGACCAAAGGATCCTTAAAGGATTTGATGGGTAAAGGAAGTGCAGTTCCTGGGGATGCACAAGGAAGCTGGTCTATGAAAAAGAACAAAGTAATGATGACCTTTTGGCTTAGAAGCTGGAGCACACACATACACATAAGCACATTGAAAAAGAGCATTTACACTTTGCATCCTCAGCCAAACCCATTATGCCATTTAAAGCCTCCACACATTTCAGGAATGGGAAACAGAATTTAGGTTATTTATTTTTCAGAATTTAGGTTATACAGAGAAATTACAAGACTGAGTTGTTAAAGTTCTACAGAATCACAACCTGTGCAAGTGTCACTTGTGGCCTTGCTCCTGATTAAAGAGTCACAGTTTTGAATATCATTTTCCCCAATAAAAACATTTTTGTCAGGGTGCCTGGGTGGCTAAGTCAGTTAAGTGTTAGACTCTTGATCTCACCTCGGGTCATAATCTCATGGTTTGTGAGATGGAGCCCCACATTGGGCTCTGTGCTGACAGCATGGAGCCTGCTTGGGATTCTCTCTCCCTCTACCTTTGCCTCTCTACTTACCCCCCTCAAAATAAAAAAACATTAAGGGGGAAAAAAAAAAGAAATCTAGGCCTCCAATATGTAATGGAGAATGAATGACAAAAGTCAAAATTACTCAGAAGCTCTTCCCTGACTCAGATATAAGAGGCTTAAAATCTGGCTGCACAGTGTTACTAATTGATGAAACAGGTAATGCAAAGGGGAATGGATGGAGGCAAACCATAGGAGGCGGAGATACCAGAATTAACATTTTGGACACAAAGAGCGTGAAGTTCCGGTGTAGCCTCAAGGTGGAGCTGTCCATTAGCAAATTGGACAGAGCTCAACTATGAATGGACATTTGTTAGTCACCTGTCAAGTGAAGCCACAGCAGTGGAATTTTGTTCTTAGAGGGGGAAAAGAAAAAAAAGATAATTCAGAAACTTAGGAACACTAATAGCTAAGGGACAAACAGAAACATTAAGTCACTAATGGAGCTTTTTTTTTTTTGAGGGGGAGGTTATTCCTTGGTTTTGACTGGAATTATACAAATGAGAGTAGTGTAATGGAAGTCAAGGAAACATTCAAGAATGAGGCAGTGATAAACATCTGGAAAGTAATGGACTGAAATTGAATCCCTCCATCCGTTAAAAATGGAAATATACAACACAGGCAAGCAAAACTGTGATTCTTACCCCTGCCCTAACTATTGCATCTCCCTCCTCTGACAACCGTTATTTTCTGTGTAAACTTCAAAAGGTCTTTCATTAACACTAAAGAATAATCTTCATATAGATAAAAGTTTCTTCATGCACCTATGAATACACATTCTTTTTCCCACCCACTAAAAAAGTAGTATATTGCACCAAACAGGCACACTTTCTTCACAAAATAGCTTGAAGATTTTTAAAATGTAACATATGTATTTCCATTTGGTCAAGTCTTATTTTGGGTCTTTCATTAACACTAAAGAATAATCTTCATATAGATTTTTATACATTTCTTATTTATTCCTTAGGTGTTTTATCTGATTTGTCACTATTGTAATTACTGTCTTCATAACTATTACTGATTACATTTTTGTATGTACCAAAGCTATTATTTGTGTATATGCATTTTTGTACCATGGTTCTTTTTCATTTTACTGAAAAATATGTTAAGCGCGATACAATACTAGAAGGAAGTGTCATTTTAGAAGAAAATTTGTTTCGCTACATTTACAAAGGCCAACCTTTGGTCTGGGGAAAACCTGGTCAAATTACGAGTCACTGCCATGTCACTGAGAAACAAGAGAATCTTAAATCTGTTACCTGACGTCTCTGAACCAAAGACAGGACATCATCCTTTCCAATTCTGTGCTGTCTACGCTAGTGGAAACTAGCTCTTAAAGCTCTTCCTTAGTCCAGGGCTTTTCAAATTGGCCTCACCAAAGTTCCTCCAAAGAACTGAGTCAATACATAGGGGGAGTCTAGACATCTAGAAACAAGTTTTCCGGAAATGTTTACTTTAAAAAATTGTTAATACTAATTTTGTTTTCTACTGCACAATGAGTCTGCTTTTATATAAAAATCGCTTTAAAAATTACTTATCTCTATATCTTAGCCATTTTCCTTTCTTTCAGAAAAACGGATGCTCCAGAAAGATGCATCTTTATTAGTTATTTTAGAAACGAGAAAAGTGAGGTTGAGGTTACTACCCCATAAAGCTCACAATGCCATCCATTCTCACACACTTGGAACCACAGAGTTCTCACACAAGTGGTACCTCTACAACAATCTCATACATTCCGTCATACCCCCACCCCCACCCCGCCGCGGTCCCGCCCCAGTTTCCCCCAGTACCCCTGCCCCCATCCACATAGGCTTTGAACAATGCACGTCATAGAAGGCGATTCCTCCCCTTTAGCCTCTCCAGCCATGTCGCAGTCTCCAAGAATCCTCCCCTACAGCCTCCCTGACCAGATCCTGAGCCCAGAAACCCAGGTCCCACGCCCAGATCTGCGCTTTGCGAAGCCGAAACCAAACTCACCGGCAGACAAAGACGACCATGGCGAGCCAGAAAGTCTGCGCCTGCGCACTCCTTGGCTGGTTTAACACTCCCAGAGGTCTCCTGGGCTCCGTCAAGCCCCGGCTCAATACCGGACAGAATCTGTCGGTATTGGCCGGTCCTCTACTTTTCTGACTGCGGACTACATTTCCCATAAGTTTCGGAGGTTCGAGTGAGCTTTTTCGCGCTTTCTTTTCTGCGCCAGAGTTTGTGGGAGTGTCTCCCTGGTGAGGGGAGGAGTGTAAGTAGACCGAGTCTCAGGACTCAGTTTAATACTCGATCTGTGTTAACTTTACCTTTGGGAGAGGGCAGTGGTGTGCCTTGGGTTATAATAAACTCAGTTCAGGCATGCCGGGCTTACTCCAAGTAGGAGCCAAGGGGCAAGGCTACCTACCCCTGGAGCGCCGAAACACTGGGCCGCAATTCATGCCTCAGGGTGGGTAGGGGCGGGGATTTCTTTGGCGGGGTTCGAGCCGGGCGCCATCTTCTCCGTCGCGAGCGTGGCGCTTAACTACATTTCCCAGGAGGCACCGCGTTCGCCGCCCCTTCCCTCATCGCGGCTGGCAGCTTTGAGCTGAGTTGTGTTTGGACGCTAGCTTGTGGTGGTCTCTTAGGGGTTCGGCCGGGCGACTAACACGTTTCAGAGAAGGCCGAGGTTGGACAAAGCCCAGAGCCCCCGGCGTCGGGAGGGAGACCTGAGTATTAAGTCTATTCGGGCAGAAGGGGCTGAGGAGGGGCAGTTGTGAAATTTCGCCACTGTCCCAGTGATATGTGTATGTGTGATTGTGAATATGTGTGATACCGTGTGTGCCGGTGAGGATTAGCTCATTATACCACTGTGAGTCCCCGTGGTGTGACTGTTAATGTGTTACTGTGTGTAATACTGTGTATGGATACGGGTTACCTGTGACTGTGTGTCCCCGTAGTGAGTATGCGGTTGTGACTGTGTGACCTTGTATACCACTTTGTGTACAAGGGTAGAGAGCTTTGTGAATGAGCTCCCGTGGGTATTATGACTGTGGGCAGGGTCGGGAAGGTGTTTGTGATTGAAGGTGTTACTTTGTGTCTAGTGGTGGGTGTGAGACTGTATGAATTTGGGGAGATTTGTGTTGGTGACTGTGTCACACATAGTCATGTGTGGGAGTACAAGACGGCTGTGAGCCTTGACAGTAAAGAGCCTTGACAGTAAAGACCCTGACTCTTCTCTCTGACCCTGAGATTGATTTGCAAGCTCTGATGTGGAGGAGCAAATGGAGCCAGTTGACCTTGTCATCTGGGCCCCAAGAATGGTCTGTTAATATCCTTCCCCATCTTGATTTGTCTTCGAGAGAGCTCTCCATTGGAAGAGGAAATACTGGTTGTGATAATGAAAAGTTATGTTAAAGGTGCCTTGGTATTTTCTCTTTATTTCTGAAATGCTTTATTTTTGCTTTTGTTTCCCTTACCTCAGGGGACTTATCTAGAAAAAAATTGCTACAGCAAATGTCAGAGAAATTACTGCCTGTGCTCTTTCCTAGGATTTTTATGGTTTCAGGTCTCACATTTAGGTCTTTAATCCATTTTGAATTTATTTTTGTGTATGCTGTATGAAAGGGGTCCACTTTCATTCTTTTGCAAGTTGCTGTCCAGTTTTCCCAACATCATTTGCTAAAGAGACTGTCTTTTTCCCATTGGATATTCCAAAGATTAATTGACCATTCAGTTGTGGATTCATTTCTGTATTTTCTATTCTGTTCTATTGATCTATGTATTTTGTTTTTGTGCCAGTACCATACTGTTTTGATTCCTGCAGCTTTGTAATGGAATTTGATGTCAGGAATTATGATGCCTCCAGCTTCGCTTTTCCTTTCAAGATTGCTTTGGCCATTCAGGGTCTTTTGTGGTTCCATACAAACTTTAGAATTGTTTGTTCTAGTTCTGTAAACAACTGTTGGTATTTTTTTAATGTTTATTTATTTATTTTGAGAGAACGTGAGAGAGCGAGGGAGGGGCAGAGAGGGAGAGAGAGAATCCCAAAGAGGCTCTGTGCTGCCAGCACAGAGCCTGGTGTGGGGCTTGAATTCACAAATTGTGAGATCATGACCTGAGCCAAAATCAAGAGTTGGATGCTTAACTGACTGAGTCACTCAGGCACCCCACCTGAGTTGGTATCTTGATAGGGATTGCATTAAATGTGTAGATTGCTTTAACTCGTATAGACATTTCAACAATATTTGCTCTTCTAGTCCATGAGCATGGAATGTCTTTCCATTTCTTTTGTTGCCAATTTGTTTCATCAGTGTTTATAACACTTTTATAAAACAGTGTTTATAAAACTAAGTTTTCAGAGTACAGGTCTTTCACCTCTTTGGTTAGATTTATTCGTAGGTATCTTATTATTTTTGGTGTAATTGTAAATGGGTTTGTTATATTCTCTTTCTGCTGCTTCATTATTGGTGTGTAGAAATGCAGCCTATTTCATGGGGCGCCTGGGTGGCTCAGTCGGTTAAGCGTCCAACTTCAGCTCAGGTCACGATCTCGCGGTCCGTGAGTTCGAGCCCCGCGTCAGGCTCTGTGCTGATGGCTCAGAGCCTGGAGCCTGCTTCCGATTCTGTGTCTCCCTCTCTCTCTGCCCCTCCCCTGTTCATGCTCTCTCTCTGTCCCAAAAATAAATAAATGTTAAAAAAAATTAAAAAAAAAAAAGAAATGCAGCCTATTTCTGTAGATTGATTTTGTACCCTGCCACTTTACTGAATGTGTTTATCAGTTTTAGCAGTTTTTTGGTGGAGTATTTGGGTATTCTAAATATTGTATCATGTCATCTGTAAATACTGAAAGTTATACTTCTTCCTGATTTGGATGCCTTTTATTTTTTCTTGTTGTCTGATTGCTGTGGCTAGGACCTCCAGTATTAATGTTGAGTAACAGTGGTGAGAGTGGAAAACCTTGTCTTGTTCATAACCTTAGGGGAAAGGCTCTCAGTTTTTCCCTACTCAGGATGATGTTAGCTGTGAGTTTTTCATATATGGCCTTTATTATGTTGAGGTATGTTCTCTCTGCTTTGGTGAGTTGTTTTTTTTTTTTATTTTTTTAATGTTTATTTATTTTTGAGAGACAGAGCATAAGCGGGGGAGGGGCAGAGAGAGAGGGAGACACAGAATCCGAAGCAGACTCCAGGCTCTGAGCTGTCAGCACAGAGCCTGACGCAGGGCTCGAACTCAGACTTAGAGATCATCACCTGAGCCAAAGATGGATGTTTAACTGATTGAGCTACCCAGGTGCCCTTGGTGAGAGTTTTTATCATGAGTGGATGTTGTAGTTTGTTAAGTGCTTTTTCTGCATTTATTTAAATGATCATATAGTTCTTTTTATTTTTTAAAGTTTATTTCTGAGAGAGAGACCGCACGGGCGTGTGTGTGCGTGCGTGCGTGTGTGTGTGTGTGTGTGTTTGTGTGTGTGTGTGTGTCTGTGTGTCTGTGTGTCTGTGTGTATGGGCGGGGGAGGGGGCAGAGAGAGAGGGGAGCAGAGGATCCAAAGTGGTCTTGGCGCTGACAGCAGTAAGCCTGATGTGGGCCTCGAACTCTCAAACTGCGAGATATTGACCTGAGCCAAAGTCAGACAGTCAATCAACCAAGCCACCCAGGCATCCTGAAATGGTCATATGGTTCTTATCTTTTCTCTTATTGATGTGCTCTATCACATTGATTGATTTGCAAATATATAATCACACTTGCAACCCAGGAATAAATCTCACTTCATTATGGTGAATGATTTTTTTAAATGTATTATTGGATTCTGTTTGCTAGTATTTTATTGCGAATTTTTCCATCTGTGGTCATCAGAGATACTGGCCGGTAGTTCTCTTTGTGGTGTCTTTATTTTCTTTTGGTATCAGGGTATTGATGGCCTCATGGAATGAATTTGGATGTTCTCCCTCCTCTTCTGATTTTTGGAATAGTTTGAGAAGAATAGGCATTAATTCTTCTTTAAACGTTAGGTAACATTGGCCTGTGAAGTCATCTGGTCCTGGACTTTTGTTTATTTTGGAGTTTTTTATTACTGATTCAATTTCATTGCTGATAATTGGTCTGTTCAAATTTTCTTCCTGCTTCAGTTTTGGTAGGTTATATGTTTCTAGGAATTTATCCATTACTTCTAGGTTGTCCAATTTGTTGGCATATATTTTTTCATAATATTCTCTTGTATTTTTGTGCCATTTGTTGTTATTTCTCCTCTCTTATTTGTATTTATTTAGGGTCCTTTCTCTTTTTTTTGATAAGTCTGGGTAGGTGTTTATCAATTTTATTGATATTTCAAGGAACTAGCTCCTGGTTTCATTGATCTGTTCTGTTTAATTTTCTGTATTATTTACTTCTGCTCTGATCTTTATTATTTCCTTCCTTCTGCTGATTTTAGGTTTTGTTTATTATTCTTTTTCTAGCTCCTTTAGTTGTACGGTTAGGTTGAGATTTTTCTTGCTTCTTGAGATAGGCCTGTATTGCTATAAACTTGTCTTAGAACTCTTAGAACTGGTTTTGCTGCATCCCAAAAATTTTGAACTGTTTTGTTTTCATTTTCATGTACTTTTTTATTTCTTCTTTTATTTCCTGATTAACCTATCATTATTTAGTAGCATGTTATTTATCCTCCATGTACTTGTGGTCTTTCCAGATTTTTTCTTGTGGTTCACTTTAGTTTCACAGTGTTGTAGTTAGAAAAGATGCATGATATGACTTCAGTCTTTTGGAATTCGTTGAGGTTTGTTTTTTGGCCTAATATGTGACATATTCTGGAGAATGTTCCATGTGCACTTGAAAAGAATGTGTATTCTGATGTTTTAGGATGGAATGTTCTGAATGTATCTGATACGTCTATTTGGTCCAGTGTGTCATTCAAAGTCCTTGTTGACTTTTTGTTTGGATGATCTTTCCATTGATGTAAGTGGGATGTTAACGTTCCTGCCATTATTGTATTGTAGATTTGTTTCCATGTGTTTATGAACTGCTTTATGTGTTTGGGTGCTTGCATGTTGGGTCTGTAAGTATTTATGATTTATATCATCTTGTTGCATCATTTCCTTTATTGTTATATAGTGTCCTTCTTTGTCTCTTGTTATCCTCTTTGTTTTAAAGTCTATTTTGTCTGATCTAAGTATCACTACTCCAGCTTTCTTTTGAGATCTTTTGAGATGATAAATGTTTCTCCATTCCCTCACTTTCAAACTGCAGGTATCTTTAGGTCTAAAATTAGTCTCTTATAGGCAGCATATAGAGGGTGCTTGTTTTTGTTTTGTTTTGTTTTTATCCCTTCTGTCACCCTCTATCTTTTGATTGGAATATTTACTCTACTTACATTTAAAGTAACTATTGATATGTGTTTATTGCCTTTTTTTTTTTTACTTGTTTTGTAGTTGTTTCTAAAGATTTTCTCTGATTCTTTCTTGTCTTTTACTCTTTCACCGTTTGCTGGTTTACTTTAGTGGTATATTTGTATTTCTCTTTTTCTTTGCATATCTATTAGTGGCTTTTGATTTCTGGTTTCCATTAGGTATGTACATAACATCTACTGCATATAGCAATCTATATTAAGTTAATGGTCATTTAAGTTTGAACCTATTCTTTACTCTTGTCCTCCCCATGTTTTAGGTATATGGTATCACATTGTACTTCCTTTTTGGTGTATGTGTGAGATTCTTGACTGATTTTTTACAGAAATACTCATTTTTAGTGCCTTTGTGTTCTCTACCTTCATACTGTCATTTTTAGTCTTTCCTTTCCACTCAAAGAGTACCCTTTAATATTTCTTACAGAGCTTGTTTAGTGGTCATGAATTCCTTTAGTTTTTGTTTGTCTGGGAAACTCTCTTCTTCTATTCTGAATGATTGGCTTGATGGATAGGGTATTCTTGGTTGCCCATTTTCCCCATTCAGCCTTCGAATATATCATGCCACTCCTTTCTGGCTTTGCAAGTTTCTGCTGAAAACTCCGCTGATAGCCTTATGGGATTTCCTTTGTATGTAGCTGTCTTCTTTTCTCTTGCTGCTTTTAATATATTTTTTTACCACTGTATTTTGCCAATATGATTATAACATGCCTTAGTGTGGATCTGCCTTTGTTGATTTTGTTGGGGGTTCTCTTTGCATCCTGGATCTGGATATCTGTTTCCTTCCCCATATTAGGGAAGTTTTTAGTCATCGTTTCTTTTTTTTTTTTAATTTTAATTTTAATTTTTTAAAATTTACATCCAAATCAGTTAGCATACAGTAAAACAATGATTTCAGGAGTAGAGTCCTTAATGCCCTTACCCATTTAGCCCATCCCCCCTCCCCCAACCCCTCCAGTAACCCTCAGTTTGTTTTCCATATTAAGAGTCTTTTATGTTTTGTCTCTCTCCCTGTTTTAATATTATTTTTGTTTCCCTTATGTTCATCTGTTTTGTCTCTTAAAGTCCTCATATGAGTGAGGTCATCTGATATTTGTCTTTTTCTAACTAATTTCACTTAGCATAATACCCTCCAGTTCCATCCACATAGTTGCAAGTGGCAAGATTTCTTTCTTTTTGATTGCCGAGTAATACTCCATTGTATACATATACCACATCTTCTTTATCCATTCATCCATCGATGGACATTTGGGCTCTTTCCATACTTTGGCTATTGTTGATACTGCTGCTATAAACATTGGGGTGCATGTGTCCCTTCAAAACATCACACCTGTATCCCATGGATAAATGCCTAGTAGTGCAATTGCTGGGCCGTAGGGTAGTTCTATTTTTAGTTTTTTGAGGAACCTCCATACTGTTTTCCAGAGTGGCTGCACCAGCTTGCATTCCCACCAACAATGCAAAAGAGATCCTCTTTGTCCACATCCTCGCCAACATCTGTTTTTGCCTGAGTTGTTAATGTTAGCCATTCTGACAGGTGTAAGGTGGTATTTCATTGTGGTTTTGATTTGTATTTCCCTGATGATGAGTGATGTTGAGCATTTTTTCATGTGTCGGTTGGCCATCTGGATGTCTTCCTTGGAGAAGTATCTATTCATGTCTTTTACCCATTTCTTCACTGGATTATTTGTGTTTTGGGTGTTGAGTTTGATAAGTTTGTTATAGATTTTGGATACTAACCCTTTATCTGATATGTCATTTGCAAATATCTTTTCCCATTCTGTCGGTTGCCTTTTAGTTTTGCTGATTGTTTCCTTTGCTGTGCAGAAGCTTTTTATTTTGATGAGGTCCCAGTAGTTCATTTTTGCTTTTGTTTCCCTTGCCTCCGGAGACGTGTTGAGTAAGAAGTTTCTGCAGGCATGATCAAAGAGGTTTTTGCCTGCTTTCTCCTTGGGGATTTTGATGGCTTCCTGTCTTACATTTAGGTCTTTCATCCATTTTGAGTTTATTTTTGTGTATGGTATAAGAAAGTGGCCCTGGTTCATTCTGGACAGCATGTCGCTGTCCAGTTTTCCCAGCACCACTTGCTGAAGAGACTGTCTTTATTCCATTGGATATTCTTTCCTGCTTTGTCAAAGATTAGTTGACCATAAGTTTGTGGGCATTGTTTCTTCAAATAAATTTTCTTCCCCCTTTTCTCTCTCTTCTGCGACTCCTATAATAGGAATGTTATTACACCTGATGGAGTCACTGTGTCCCCTAAGTGTATTATTAGTTTGCATAATTCTTTTTTCCCTCTTTTGTTCAGCTTGATTAGTTTTCATTACTCTGTTTTCTAGGTCATTAATTTGTTCCTCTGCTTCTGACAGCCTGTTTTTCATTCCATTAAGAATGTTACTCATTTGTTTATTGAGCCCTTTATCTCTGGTGTGGTATTTCTTATACCTGGGTTAATTGTTTCACTGATGTCCTCTACTCTTTTGTCAATTCCAGTGATTATCCTTATGATCATTGCTCTAAATTCTTCAGCAGGCATGTTACTTATATCTGTTTTGTTTAGAACTCCAGCTGTGGCCTTGTTGGTTCTGTGCCCTTGTCATGTTCTTTCATTTGGGACAAATTCCTGTGTCTTCTCATTTTGTCTAAGTCTCTGTGCCTGTTTCTCTGTGTTAGGAAGGTTAGCTATATCTTCTTTGACTGCAGTGGCATTATGAAGAAGAGGTCTGTAGTGCCCTGCAGTGTAGTGTCCCTTGTTCCCCAGGGCCTGGTGCTTCTTAGGAGTATTTGCAGTGTGTGCTCCATGAGTTCTGCTGTTGTGTCCTAGCTACTGTATCCTTCAGGCCAGTCATCTGCAGAGACTCTTTTTGCCTGTTGTGGGCAATGATTGGTTCCTCACCTGAATGTGATACTTTTTAACTAGGTGTGCTCTGGTTTGCTTGTGAAATGATACCTGTCACCACTGCCACTGAACCTAGGCCTCATAAAACTCCCAGGTCAGGAGCTGTGGTGTTAGCAAGGGTCTTCTGGGAGAGGGGGAATCACTGTGCTGGAACAGAGTCAAGTTGACTGAGAAGGGCTGTTCTTCTGGACTTCATGGTGGGGTGCTGGGCTTGGTATAAGCAACTTAGGTAGAGAGTGTGAATGTTGTTCTGGTTCCTGCAGGTGGCCCTGTGCTTATGATGAGGGGCGAGGGAGTGAAATGACTCCTGACAGTTTCTTTGTTCCCAGAAGGGTCTCTCCTTGAATGCTGTGGCTACTGCTCTGGGACACTCTTCGAGATGAGCAACTAACCTCCCTAGCTTGTGCCCCAAGCATTCTTTAGTTTGCTGTTTCTGTGCTGTTTGTTTGTGTGCTCTTTGCTCTGACTTTTCTTCAAGAGCAGCCATTTATAACCATGTGTTTAGTAACAATGGTAAGGTACGTGAACGTGCAACATATATTGTCAACCTGAAAATAAAGATCCACAATGAGAGGCAAATGAGTGTTTACTTGGAATTGAAGAATTACAGTTAGAGAAGCACAGATTCTGCCAGTAACCAGAAAAGTGTCCCACCTGTGAGGTGAAAGCAAGGGGTTTTTACCTGACTTGGATAAAAGGGAAAAAAAGTTAATTGGAACTAACAGGCTGAGCCAATGTGATTACACATTGACCAACTGTTGTCTTGGTGTTAATAAATGAAATTGTTCCTGCGGCACCTGGATGGCTTATTTGGTTGGGCATCTGATTCTTGATTTTGGCTCAGGTCATGATTTCATTATTTTGTAAGTTCCAGGCCCACACTGGGCTCTGTACTGGCTGCCTGGAGCCTGCTTGGGATTCTCCCTGTCTTTTTGCCCCTACCCCTGCTCGTGCTCTGTCTCTCTCAAAATAAATGAATAAACTTAAAAAAATAAATGAAATTGATCCTCCTATGCATTAATTAACTATTCTGTCTTCAGAAAGTCCACAGCCAGCAGTTTATTGATCAGGAGATCCATTGTCCTGTTGACTTTACCGACAATTGCTTGTAAGACAGTTGCCACTTCTGGGCCAGACCAAGGGTCTTTTTGCCCAGTTTAAGCTTATTAGATCATTAGCCATTTGTTTTAGAAAGGAAAATTGAAGCTTCTCTCAAAAATGGAGTCTCTCGTATCCAGAAATTTTGTACAATTTCACAATATTAAATGAAAATAGAGGGTTTTAAGTTGTACATATAGGAAAGTTATTTGGTAAAAAATATTTACCTGTAGATGTATGAAATATGTATTAGTGTTTAATAATTTCCATTGTAACTGTGAGGTTTATGAAAGAAGGGATTTATTGTGTGTTAAGTCTTCAGTATTTACTACAACAACTAGCACATGGTTGGCACTCATTAGATATTTGATGAAAGAATAGTTAAGTAGTACTTAATAAGTAATAGCAGTTACTTACTTTCTGGTTGCACAGAATAAACAGGCACAGAATGCCTTACATTTGTGTTACTCTGTCTAAAAGTACTCTACATTTGTTAGCTCTAACTTGTGTGCCAAAGAATATATTAATCCTGTGTTCTTCAAACGGGGTACGAGTTCTTTAGCATTCACAGGACTTTTGATATGGGTGAAAGATACTGTTACTCATGTTTTCTTTGAGGTTTATTTTACTAAATTTCTACACATAATGAATAACATATCAATAATCATCTTTTTAGAGCATTTAAACTTGATTACTAATTTTGATAAGTATAAATTCTTTAAGCTGTTTAAAGTTCAATTATAACATTAGTGAGTGTAATATTTTAATTTATAATAAATGTTATTTGTTCTTCATAGCCTATTCTGGCACAGAGCTCCTAACATCCTTAGAATTTACTAAGTTTAGAGAGCTATGGAGATGTCTTTTGTTATGTTATGAAGCGACACCGTGAAACCCTTAAGTAACCAAAGCAGGGGCTGGTTGCTAGTGGCCCTGATCATGTGATTAGAGGGTTGGAACTTTCAGCACCCCACCCTCCATCCCAACTTCTGTGGAGGGGAGAAGTGCTGGAGGTTGAATTATTTCCCAAAGGCCAGTGATTTAATCAATTGAGGCTATTGTTAAAAAGATTCAACAGAGTCAACTTTACAGATTCAGTTGGCATTATGAAATGATTCATGAATCTGGCAGCATTCCATTGTTGCTGAGGCCTGAAATCAGATTCATTTGCCCCATGCACAGTAAGCCCATTTCTGAGTCACCAGGTTTGAAGCAGAGAAAGATTTATTGAAGGGCAACCCAATGAGAAGCCCAATAGGTCCCAAATCTCCTTTGTCCTGTTGAGCCTAGGAACAGTTTATATATTATTAGCAAAGTATGTGGGTCTTAGGGCAGGAAATGTATGGGCCTTGAAATTTCTAGAGAAGGTTTTTTGTTTTTTTTTTTAAAGACTTAGTTACTTAAAAAAAAATTTTTTTTTTAATGTTTATTTATTTTTGAGACAGAGAGAGACAGAGCATGAATGAGGGAGGGTCAGAGAGAGAGGGAGACACAGAATCTGAAGCAGGCTCCAGGCTCTGAGCTGTCAGCACAGAGCCTGACGCGGGGCCAAACTCACGGACTGTGAGATCATGACCTGAGCCGAAGTCGGCCGCTTAACCGACTGAGCCACCCAGGCGCCCCAAGACTTAGTTATTTTTGAGAGAGAGGGTATAAGCAGGAAAGGGGCACTTAACATTTCATCACATTGTTCCTTTTTTTTTTTCCTCTTGAATACAAGATCTTTTAAGGTCTACTCTCTTAGCTGCTTTGAAATATATAACACAGTATTATTAACTGTACTCAACTTGCTGTACATTTCCAAGACTTACCTTTTAACTAGGAGCTTGTACCTTTTGACCACCTCTTCCTATTTTCCCCACTCTCTACACCCCACCTCTGGCAACCACCAGTCTGTTCTCTGTATGAGTTTAGGTTTTTTCTTTTTTATATTCTAGATATAAGTGGGATGATACAGTAATTGCCTTTCTCTGACTTACTTCACTTAGCACAATGTTCTCAAGGTCCATCCATGTTGTTGTAAGTGGCAAAATTTCCTTTTTTTCAAGGCAAAGTAATATTCTATTGTATGTATGTGTACACACCCCCCACGCACACTCAATTTATGTCCATTAATCCACTAACGGACACTTCAGTTGTTTCCA
The DNA here is from genome assembly GCF_014898765.1 of Herpailurus yagouaroundi. Lineage (NCBI taxonomy): Eukaryota > Metazoa > Chordata > Mammalia > Carnivora > Felidae > Herpailurus > Herpailurus yagouaroundi. The sequence goes on from NW_024412425.1 coordinate 3,414,027, forward strand.
TGCCTTAGCTATTATAAATACTGCTGCAGTGAACATGGGGTGCAGATATCTTTTCAAGATTATGATTTAATTTCCTTCAATAAATACCTAGAATTGGAATTGCTGGATCATATGGTGGTTCTGTTAAGTCTTTGAGGAAACTGCTATTTTCCATAGTGTTTTTACCAGTTTACATTCCCAGTAGTAGTGCAAGAGCATTCCCTTTTCTCCACATGCTCACCAACACTTACTATTTCTTGACTTTTTGGTAATAGTTATTCTAGCACATGTGGTGATATTTCATTGTGGTTTACATTTGCCTTGATTTGCATTACCATTATGATTAGGTGCCTTTTCATCTTCCTGGATGGCATTTGTATGTCTTTGGAAAAATGTCTTTTGAGACCCTCTTAAATTTTTTTTTAATGTTTATTTATTTTTGAGAGAGAAAGAGAGAGACAGAGCATGAGCAGGGGAGGGGCAAAGAGAGAGGGAGACACAGAATCTGAAGCAGGCTCCAGACTCTGAGCTGTCAGCAGAGAGCTCGACACAGGACTCGAACCCAACAAACCATGAGATCATGACTTGAGCCAAAGTTGGACATTTAACTGACTGAGCCACCCAGGCGCCCCAAGAGATCCTCTTAAATTTGTAATTGGATCTTTTTTTCTATTGAGTTGTATGAGTTCTTTGTATATTTGGGGTGTTATAAGATACATTATTTGCAAATTATAATAATTTTCTCCCATTTTGTAGGTTACCTTTCATTTTGTTGACTTTTTAGTTAGGTGTGGTCTCACTTGTTGAATTTTGCTTTAGGTATCAAATCCAAAAAATCATCGCTAGGAAGGAGGTCTATGAGCTTAGTCTCTATGTTTTCTTATCAGAGTTTTACGGTTTCAGGTCTTATATTCAATTATTTAATCCATTTTGACTTGATTTTTGTGTGTGCTGTTAGTGCCCAGTTTCATTCTTTTCCTTGTGTCCCAATACCTACTATATATTTTTGCTTCCTTTTTCATAAAATAATTGACTATATATGCATGAGTTTATGTTTGGACTCTCTAGTCTGTTCCATTGGTGTACATGTCTGTTTTTCTTTTAATGTTTGTTTATTTTGAGAGAGAGAGAGAGCACTCAAACAGGGGATGGACAAAGAGGAGAGAGTGAGAATCCCAAGCAGGCTCTCTGAGCCCACGAACTGGGAGATCATGACCTGAGCCAAAATCAAGGGTCAGATGTTCAACCAACTGAGCCAACCAGGCACTTTTTTTTTTTTTTAATTTAGACGTTTATTTATTTTTGAGAGAGAGACAAAGTGAGAGTGAGGAAGGGACAGAGAGAGAGGGAGACACAGAATTTGAAGCAGGCTCCAAGCTCTGAGCTGTTAGCACAGAGCCCGATATGGGGCTCAAACTCACAACCATGAGATCATGACCTGAGCCAAAGTTGAACACTTAGCCAACTCTACTGAGCCACCCAGGCACCCCTTGTTTTGTGTATTTTTTATTTTTTTATTTTTTTTTAATGTTTATTTTTGAAGGAGAGAGACGGAGTGTGAGTGGGGGAGGGGGAGGGGCAGAGAGAGAGGAAGACACAGAATCTGAAGGAGGCTCCAGGCTCTGAGCTGTCAGCACAGAGCACGACGGGAGGCTCAAACCCTCAAACTGTGAGATCATGACCTGAGCTGAAGTCGGACACTTAATCGACTGAGCCACCCAGGTGCCCCCCGTTTTTTTTTCTAACGTTTATTTATTTTTGAGACAGAGACAGACAGAGACAGAGCATGAATGGGGGAGGGTCAGAGAGAGAGGGAGACACAGAATCTGAAACACACAGAATCTGAAACAGGCACAGAGCCTGACTCCGAGCTCGAACTCACGGACCAAGAGATCATGACCTGAGCCGAAGTCGGACGCTTAACCAACTGAGCCACCCAGGTGCCCCACCCCTTGTTTTGTTTTTTAAAGTAAGCTCTACGTCCAACATGGGGCTTGAACTCAAGATCCCAAGATCAAGAGTCACATGCTTTGCTGACTGAGCCAGCCAGGCACCCCAATAACCATTCTGTTTTGATTACCGTAGCTTTGTAATACAATTTGAGATCTGGAAGTATAATGCCTCCAGCATTGTTTTTTTTCAAGATGGATTTGGTTATTTGACATCTTCTGTGGTTTCATACAAATTTTAGGATCGTTTGTTCTGGTTCTGTGAAAAATGCTGTTGGTATTTTGATAGGAATTGCATTAAATCTGTAGATTGCCTTTTGTAGTATGGACATTTAAGAAATATTTATTCTCCCAACTTGTGAGCATGGAATATCTTACCATTTGTTTGTGTCATCTTCAATTGCTTTCATCAGTATTTTATAATTTTCAGAGTAGTGGGGCACCTGGGTGGCTCAGTCAGTTAAGCATCTGACTTTGGCTCAGGTCATGATCTTATGGTTCATGAGTTTGAGCCCCACGTCAGTATCTGTGCTAACAGCTCAGAGTCTGCAACCTGCTTCGGATTCTGTGTCTCCCCCTCTCTCTGCCCCTCCCCTGCTCATATTCTGTGTGTCTCTCTCTTTCTCTCAAAAATAAATAAACATTAAAAATTTATAGTTTTCAGAGTATAGGTCTTTTACCCTAGTTAATTTATTCCTAGGTGTTTTATTTATTTTTTATTTTTTTAATGTTTTACTTATTTTTGAGAGAGAGACAGAGAACGAGCAGGGGAGGGGGAGAGACAGAAGGAGACACAGAATCTGAAACAGGCTCCAGGCTCTGACAGCTCAGAGCCGACGTGGGGCTCGAACTTGTGAACCTCGAGGTCATGACTTGAGCTGAAGTTGGGTGCTTAACCGACTGAGCCACCCAGATACCTGTTCCTAGGTATTTTATTTTTGGTGCAATTATAAATTAGATTGTTTTCTTAATTTCTTTCTGCTGCCTCATTAGTGTATAGAAATACAGTGGATTTCTGTGCATTAATTTTGTATCCTGAGACATTACAGAAGTCATTTGTGAGTTCTGGTAGTTTTTTGATGGAGTCTTTAGAGTTTTCTATGTAGTATATCATGTCATCTGCAAATAGTGAAAGTTTTACTTCTTCCTTAACTAATTTGGATGGCTTTTATTTCTTTGTGGTGTCTGATTGTTGTGACTAGGACTTCCAGTATTATCTTGAATAAAAGTGTAAGAGTGGACATTCATGTCTTATTCCTGATCTTGGGGGGAAAGCTCTCAGTTCTTTACCATTGAGTATAATGCTAACTGTGAGTTTTTCATATATGGCCTTTATTGTGTTTTGAGGTGCATTTCCTCTAAACCTACTTTGTTGAGGTTTTTATCATGAATGGGTGTTGTACTTTGTGAAGTGCTTTTTCTAGGTCTATTGAAATGATCACATGGTTTTTATCCTTTCTCTTATTGATGTGATGTATCACATTGATTGATTTGTGAATATTGAGCTACCCTTGCAGCCCAAGAATAAATCTTACTTCCTCATGGAGAATTATTTTTTTTTTCAACGTTTTATTTATTTTTGAGACAGAGAGAGACAGAGCATGAACGGGGGAGGGGCAGAGAGAGAGGGAGACACAGAATCGGAAACAGGCTCCAGGCTCTGAGCCATCAGCCCAGAGCCCGACGCGGGGCTCGAACTCGCGGACCGCGAGATCATGACCTGGCTGAAGTCGGACTCTTAACCGACTGCGCCACCCAGGCGCCCCGAGAATTATTTTTTTTAATGTATTGTTGGATTCAGTTTGCTAGTATATTATTGAGGATTTTTATATCTATGCTCATCAGAGTTATTGGCCTGTACTCTTTTTTTCTTTTTTCTTTTTTTTCTTTTTTTTTTTTTTTTGTAGTCTATCTGGCTTTGGTATCAGGGTAATGCTGGCCTCATACAATAAATATGAAAGCTTTCCTGTCTCTTTTTTCTTTTTTTCTTTTTTTTTGGGAGGGGGCATAGTCTGAGACGTATAGGTATTAATTCTTCTTTAAATGTTTGGTAGAATTTACCTATGTACCTGTCTGGTCGTGGACTTTTGTTTGTCAGGAGTTTTTTGATTCCTGATTTAATTTCATTGCTGTTAATTGGTCTATTCAAATTTTCTGTTTCTTCCTGCTTCAGTTTTGGCAGGCTATATGTTTCTAGGAATTTATCCATTTCTTCTAGGATGTCCAATTTGCTGGCATATAAGTCATAATATTCTCTTATACTCTTTTGTATTTCTGTGGCATTGGTTGTTATTTCTCCCTTTCATTTCTGATTTTGTTTGAGTCCTCTTTTTCTTTTGACCAGCCTGGCTAAAGGTTTATCTATTTTGTTGATCTTTTCAAAGAAACCCTCTTGGTTTCATTAATCTGTTCTATTGGTTTTTTTAGTTTCTATTTCATTTATTTCTGCTGTAATCTTTATCATTTCTTTCACTCTTTCTACTGGCTTTTGGTTTATTTATTCTTTTTCTAGTTCCTCAAGGTGTATGGTTAGGTTGAGATTTTTCTTGCTTCTTGTGATAGGCCTGTGTTTCTTTAAACTTTCCTTTTAGCATAGGTTTTGCCATATCCCAATGATTTTGGCACTGTTGCTTTTTCATTTTCTTTTGTCTCTATGTATATTTTGATTTCCTTTTTGATTTTTTGGTTGACCCATTCATTGTTTAGTAGCATGTTATTTAGCCTCTATGTGTTTGCTTTCTTTCAGCATTTTTTCTTGTGGTTGATTTCTAGTTTCTGAGCATTGTGGTCAGAAATGATGCATGATATGACTTCAGTCTTTTTGAATTTGTTTCAATTTGTTTTGTGGTCTAACACGTCACCTATTCCAGAGAATGTTCTACATGCCCTTGAAAAGAATGTGTATGGGGCATCTGGGTGGCTCAGTTGTTCAAGCGTCAGACTTCAGCTCAGGTCATGATCTCGTGGTTCATGAGTTCTAGCCCTGCATCGGGTTCTGTGCTGACAGCTCAGAGCCTGGGCCTGCTTCACATTCTGTCTCCCTCTCTCTCTGCCTCTCCCCCACTCGTACTCTGTCTCTGTCAAAAATAAATAAAAACATTTAAAAAATTAAAAAAAAAAAGAAAATGTGTATTTTGCTATTTTAAGATGGAATGTTATGAATATATCTGTTAGATCCATCTGGTCTAATGTGTCATTCAAAAACACTGTTTCCTTGTTGATTTTTGTTTAGGTGATCTGTTGATGTAAGTGGGGTGTTAAAGTTCCATACTATTATTGTATCACTATAGGTTACTTCCTTTATGTTTGTTATTAGCTGTTTTATGTGTGTGTGTGCTTTCATGTTGAATGCATAAATATTTACATTTATTATATCTTCTTTTTGGATTGTTCCCTTTATGGTTGTGTAGTATCCTTTATCTGTTGTTACAGTCTTTGTTTTAGAGTCTATTTTGTCTATTATAAATATTGCTACTCTAGCTTTCTTTTCAAGACTATGAATTTCACTGCCCTGTGTTTGAATTTACTGATCCTTTCTTCCACCTCATTAGTCTGCTGTTGAACTCTTGTGTTGTATTTTTTAATTCAGTGATTATATCTTTCATTTCTGATTTCTGTGTGGTACTTTCTAATTTGTCTCTTTGTTGAAACACTCACTCTGTTCATGCATCATTTCCTGATCTTATTGAGCATCTTTATGACCATTATTTTGTAGAAATAAAGTTTTTTTTTTAACATTTATTTTTTTTGAGGGACAGAGCATGAATGGGGGAGGAGCAGAGCGAGAGGGAGACAGAGAATCAGAAGCAGGCTCCAGGCTCTGAGCTGTCAGCACAGAGCCCGATGTGGGGCTCGAACTCATGAACCGCGAGATTATGACCTGAGCTGAAGTCGGGCACTTAATTGACTGAGCCACCCAGGCATCCCTGGAAGCAATTTTTTTTTTTTTTTTTAAGTTTTAGACTTACAGAAAAATTCCAAGAGTACAGAATTTCCATACATCTTTCTCCCAGTCTGCGTAATACTAATATATTGCATTATCATAGTATAGTGATCAAAAATGGACATTAACATTGGCCTAATACTATCAATTAAAGTACAGGCTTTATTTTGATTTCACCAGGTTTTCTCCACTAATGTCTCAAAGATCAAATTCCTGCATTGTATTTAGTTCTAAATTTCCTTAGTCTCCTCCAATCTTTTGAGTTTTTCAGTCTTTCCTTGCCACTCATGACCTTGAAAAGTCATGGTTTCCTGGAGTATTGGGTAAGTTATTATATAGAAGGTTCTTCATTGTGTTTGTCTACAGTTTCCTCATGATTACGTTATGGTTATGCTTTCTTTCTTTTTTTTTTTTTTAGTGGCAATACTACTCATGTGGTGTGCCCTTATTAGTGCCTCACTTTGGGTGGTATTTGTGCTGATGTCTTACTGCCAGTGATCATTTGGTTAAGGTAATATATGGAATGTTTTCTCCTTTTAATTATGTATTTGGGATTCACTGGTATAATTTTAATAGCCTGTTTCTCTTTACATTTTCACCTTCAAATTTTAGTATCCATCAATGAATTTTGTATATGATTATTACTATTACAGTGATTTCCTATTTCCCTCATTTAATAATTCACTTAATTATTATTCATTAATATTGTTAATTATTCATTCATTTAATAATTAATAATTTAAAAAAGGATTCTATTATATTTCATGGTTCACTGCAGCAATAAACAAGATAGGTCTGGAACATTCTCTCTTATTAGGGGGGAAAACAAGTTTCTAAGTAGGCTAGGGAAGATGTGGAAAAGATAAAGGACAAAATGAATATGGAAAGGAATGAGCATCAAAACGAAGTAGCAAAAAAATAGTTAATAGCAATAATTACCTTATGGTTTATTGTACTAGCAGTCTGTGAAATAACAGGAGTTCATTACAAAGTTCAAAGAAAAACATTAATGGAATGTGACCAAAATATAGCTGTAATACAAATAAGGGAGGCATAATAAGGATATGTTAATTTATTAAATTTTCATTTTTAATGATTTTGAAAAGTAAATGCCAAGATACATGGTTATTTAAGTGTATACATAAGGATTAGATAGCTTATTGTTTTAATTGTTCAAGCTAGCAAAAAAAAAATAATAAAATAAAAATACACAAAGGAGTATATTGGCAAGTAGTTCTGGAGTATTACACCAACAAGAGAGAAACTACTCAGTATTGATTGGAACTCAGAATAACCAAGTAAAATGAGATGAAAGAGCAAATCAGCAGTGTGGTCACATAATAGCTCAGTAAGTAGAACAGACTATTAATGATTATAATAGAGTTGAAATATTTTAAAGATACAAAATAGTACATATCCTAATAAGAATAACAACAGGGACTCCTTGTCTTATTTTATAGCATATGAAATATCTACCAAGTATATATTTTTTAAAACTGCTAATTTATTTTTTTCTATAAAGTTGAGATTTTTTAAAGTTTATTTATTTATTTTGAGAGAGAGAGCAGGGGAGCAGCAGAAAGGGAAAGACAGAAACCCAAGTAGGCTCTGCACTCTCAGCGAGGAGCCAGACGTGGGGCTTGAACCCATGAACCATGAGATCGTGACCTGAGCTGAGATCAAGAGTTGGACATGTAGGGGCGCCTGGGTGGCGCAGTCGGTTAAGCGTCCGTCCGACTTCAGCCAGGTCACGATCTCGCGGTCCGTGAGTTCGAGCCCCGCGTCGGGCTCTGGGCTGATGGCTCAGAGCCTGGAGCCTGTTTCCGATTCTGTGTCTCCCTCTCTCTCTGCCCCTCGCCCGTTCATGCTCTGTCTCTCTCTGTCCCAAAAATAAAAATAAAAACGTTGAAAAAAGAGTTGGACATGTAACCAACAGCCACCCAGGCACCCCTAAAACTGCTCATTTAAGTAAAACACTAATTAGAAATATTTAAAGAAAATAGCCCAATATATCTCATAAGAAAATGGCTTAATTACTATTGTTGGTCATGTAAAACTTTAAAGAGTCCAGAAATTCTGGGGAAGACCAATTTAAAAAATTAAAATCTAATGAATAATAGTGACAAAAATGTATCGAAACAATAGGTAAATTCTTATAAAAATCTAATAAACAGTGGCTCATAATGAACATTATTTGCATAACCCAGTCAACTGTTGTGATTAACAAAAGAGATGATGGACACTTAATCTCTGTCACTAATTTTCTTTCTTTCTTCTTTTCCTTTTCCTTTCCTTGATAAAATCAAAGTTCTGTTGATTGTTAAACTGCCAAAACCCAGCAAGGCAACACAGAAAAAGTACAAATACACAAACCCCGTTGGAGTCATGGTAGTAGTAGAGTTCTAAATCCTCTAAAGGTGAGTTTACCAAGTTTATAATCATTGCAATAGTTGTAGATTTTCCCCTCCTTTAATAAATCTGAGACAGATAAGATTGGCTTAGTAAATTTTATGAAATATTTAAAGTGCCCCTTTGGATCCTCATTGGTACTGTCTAGAGGTAAAAAGAAAGGCTTTTCTAAAGGAATTGTATTGTAGTAGGAATTTAGGCAAGTCTGTCATGTCAAAACAGAAATTTTAAAAGACATCAATCATTTAATGACAATGGAAAGGAGATTACACATCTCCTACTAAAGTAAGAATAGAAAATGAAACATAAATTTACACAAATACCATGCACAGACACAAGACTTTAAAACCACATAGTATCTGACTGGAAGTTTTAACTCTCTGGAGGAAGAAAATTACACTATATAAACAAACAAAAAATTAGAATGCAAAAGATTTATTTGAAGAATATTACAAATTAGTAAGCCAAAAACAATGAATAGACAAAAGAACAGAAACACAAACACCAAAAGTAATTGTAAACAAAACATGCCTGGAAAAGAAATTCATGTGAATTTAACTAGTTAAGAATTAATGAAACACATTTTCCACATATATCAGAAATGAATAGGGACCATACTACCTAAATGGATATTCAGAAGGTTAACTGACAGGAGAAATATTTGGCAGTATCTAACAAAACAAAGTATATACACCACTGAGTGATTGTACTAGATAGAGTGGCCAGAAAGTCTGGAAGCAGTAAGAGCAACATAATCACCTTGATTACTTATTATAATGCATCAATTTTCCCAGTGAAACTCAGAAACCAAACTTTTGTACATGTCTTTCATTCAAAAGACTTCTTACCAGTATAATTTTTTTGATATCACGTAAGGTGCTTACCCACACTAAAGGCATTCCCGCATTCCTCACATTCATAGGGTTTCTTACCAGTATGAATTCTCTGATGTTTTGTAAAGGATGAACTATGTCTAAAGGCTTTCCCACATGCTTTGCATTCATAAGGTTTCTCTCCAGTGTGAATTCTCTGATGTTCAGTAAGGGCTGAACTATGTCTAAAAGCCTTCCCACATACCTTACATTCATAAGGTTTCTCACCACTGTGAATCCTCTGATGTTGAATAAGTGCTGACGTAAGTCTAAAGAACTTTCCACACTCTTTACATTCATAAGGTTTCTGACCACTGTGAATTCTCTGATGTCGAGTAAGTTCACTACCTACTCCAAAAGCTTTCCCACATTCCTTACATTTATAGGGTTTCTCACCAGTATGAATTCTCTGATGTCTAGTCAGGGATGAACTGTTTCTAAAGACTTTTCCACATGCCTTGCATTCATAGGGTTTCTTTCCAGTATGAATTCTCTGATGTCGAGCCAGTTCTCTACATACCCCAAAGGTTTTTCCACATTCTTTACATGCATAAGGTTTCTCACCTGTATGAATTCGCTGATGTTCAATAAGCTGTGAACTAATTCTAAAGACCTTCTCACATTGTATACATTTGTACGGTTTCTCACCAGTATGAATTCTCTGATGTTCAGTTAGCTGTGAATGGAATCTAAAGTCCTTGCCACATTCCATACATTTGTAAGGTTTCTCATCAGTATGGATTTTCTGGTGTCGAGCAAGTTGTGCATGCACTCTAAAGGATTTCCCACAGAAAGTGCATTCATAGGCTTTCTCACCATCATGAATTATTTTTAGTGGAGTTATTTCTTCAACTCTTCTAATGGTCCTTTTAAATTCCTTACATTTATAGCACTTCTGATCATCATGCATTTTCTGGTGTATACTAAGGTCTTCATAAAAACTAAATGGATTCCTATATTCCATATATTTACAAGGTTTTACACCAGTATGAATGTTCAGTTGTAGGGTATGTGGGTCATCTCCAAAGGTTTTCCAATATGCATTACACTGATATGTTTTCTCACCAGTATGTATTCTCTCACATTCATCAAAACTTAAGTCACAGCTAAGGACCTTTTCATATTCCTTATATTCATAGGGTTTCTTGCTTTCATGAATTCTCTGATGTGATATAAGAGATTTATGATGTTTATAATTTGGCACTTTTTCAGAGCTGATTTTCATTTGGCTGAAATATCCCACTTCAGGTCTTTGTACTTCAGTCTTGCTTTTGCTTTGCCAGTCATTTCTGAAAATGGAGCTCTCCAAACCAATGAATTTACCTTCTGTTACTTTCCACTGAAAACCATTATTTTCAATAATGTCCTTTCCATTAAATAAATACTTTGTGTCATACTTGGACTCCAAATCTGAAAGAGAGGAGAAAAGAAATAATTTTTTTCATGTGGTATAAAAATGAAACATTTATACAATGCAGAGGAGAAAAATTGTAAATATAAACAATGCGAGTGAATGATTAAAGTATTGTAATGAAGTTTTAAGAAAGATCAGAGAATGATGAAAGCATAATATAAGATTGTGAGGTTTGTGGTAAGGGAAACAGATTAAGTCAGTGTCTGACATGTAGGTGTTGATCATCATCTAGTAAGCTTGTCAAGTACTAATGTTCAGAAACAAGTCCAGATAAACTGACCAATATCAATAGATATAGAACTAGTTATCATATAGAGATAATGCTGATGTGGATCATGATTTGATCGCCTATACATACTAATAATTTTGTATGTTTTTTTAAACAATAGAATCCAAATACTTTAGTGGATAACAAGGTGCTTGTAAGATCTCATTTTAATCCATTATCCCCTTTCACATAATCTTTTTTTCACCTCTTACAGCAAACCAAATCTACACCCACAGGATATTTCATTTCTCAAGAAATGCATTCTTTATACACCACCCACATTTCACTGTCTGGGTCTAAAAGTTAATATCCTTAGAAAGGATATACTGATTATAAGTTCATATTTATGTTTCTGTTCTAATATCTGGTTGCTTGCCTTCACATTATTTTTTTCAATTCTATATTCAGTAATTTTGTTACATTGTTTAACCTTATTCCTTAAATTCCAAAAGGACAAATGCCACTGAATGTCATTACATGTCATTACATGCCACTGAATAACAAACCCCAAGGACATACACATTGAAAATTACAGGGAAATAAAATCACTGGATGAAAGGAATCTAAATGAGACAAAAAGGAAATATTACAAATATCCACTGGGTAATACAGTGGATCATCAAAGTAATGGGGCACCTGGGTGGCTAAGTTGATTAAACATCTGACTGCAGCTCAGGTCATGATCTCACAGCTTGTGAGTTCAGGCCCCACGTTGGGCTTTGTGCTGACAGCTCAGAGCCTGGAGCCTGCTTCGGATTTTGTGTTTCCCTCTCTCTGCTCCTCCCCAACTTGTGCTGTCTCACTCAAAAATAAACAAGCATTTAAAAAATAATAATTATGTAAGTATAAGAATAATGTAGTAGTTTTAGTATGTCTCCATGCCTTTTAACCCTCACATTGTACTGTAGTGATTTATACACACACACACAGACACACACACACAGACACACACACACACAGTGTTTATGAATGTTTTCTAATTGACTCTACTTGCACTGTCTCCATCACTGCTGTTAATTCCCTGCTATGCAGAACGATGATATTCTTCATGTGTCAATAGAAATGAGGAATTTTATTTACTTTTCATTAGCTTTTTCTAAATTTTTAAAATGTTTATCCTAGAGAGAGAGAGAGAGACAGAGCACGAGCAAGGGAGGGAGGGCAGAGAGAGAAAGAGGGAGACACAGAATCTGAAACAGGCTCTAAGCTCTGCATTGACAGCGCAGAGCCCGACATGGGGCTTAAACTCATGAACCGTGAGATCATGACCCGAGCTGAAGTTGGATGCCTAATAGACTGAGCCACCCAGGTGCCCCTTCATTAGTTTTTTCACTATCACTTATCTATCCTACAGAAATCCTAATCTATATTTAAATGTTTTCCTTCATGCTCTTTCCCAGGTATTCTTTTCCATTTTCCTGTACTCAGAACCAATGATGTTATATTCTGCACGGCAGTATCAGAATATTTTTGATACTATAGTAGGTATATATCATACTATATAAGGCTTATACAATTCTGAAAAGGGGAATAAGCTAACAGAATGATGTGGAAAAGGTGGTACAGGTGGGCAAGAGTGGAAGGCACTTTGTAACAGAGGATCTGTTGGACATTGGCTGGAGACTGGCAATCAGATGAGAGGATAACCTGAGGAAAATCCAAAGTGAATGATAAACATTACATAATACAGGGCGGAAATAATTTTCTGTGACTGAATTATGTTATATGTAACAAAGGTATAATAATACAGTCATTATTGGATTACGATAGTAAAATCATAAATGAGTGCCAGTATCAGTAAATCAAAAAGCAGTTCTACCTAGAAATGAAACGATGGGGCACCTGCGTGGCTCAGCCGGTTCAGTGTCTGACTTCATCTAAGGTCACGATCTCACAGTTTGTGAGTTCAAGCCCTGTGTCGGGCTCCATGCTGACAGCTCAGAGCCCACAGCCTGCTTTGGATTCTGTGTTTCCCTCTCTCTCTGCCCCTTCCCTGCTCACGCTCTCTCTCTCTCTAAAATAAAGAAACATTAAAAAATGAAAGAAAGAAAATTCCACCAAATGTGGAAATGTAATTGAAATTTAAAAAATTTTCAGAGAATGATCACATTGAAAATGCAGTTGACCAGTGAAACCAGGGTTAGGGCCCCCGTGCCCTGCACAATCAAAAATCCTCATATAACTTTGACTCCTCCCAAACTTAACTATTAATAGCCTACTATTGACTGGAAGCCTTTCCAATAACAAATAGCTAACACATAGTTTATATATTATATGTATTATATTCTGTATTCATAAAGAAAATGTTAAGAAAATCATAAGAGAAAATACATTTACAGTATTCTATTACCTTCATCAAAAAGTTCACACAGAAGTACACCAACATAGTTCAAACCTCTGTTGTTGAAGCGTCAACTATATTACATATTAAAACCTATGGAGGTTGTTAGTCACACAAAAAGTAAGGATTTACCTGCTTTTGACACTAATTAGCTGTATAACCTTGGGATAGCTGCCTAAATACTCTTTGTCTTAGCAAAATAATACAAGTACTATTCATGTCATCAGGTTATTGAGAAATTAAAAGAGCCCATATATTAAAATTCCTTAGAATAGGGCTTGGTACATGGCACGAACTATGTAATCTGACAGGAAAACAAGTAGCTTTCTAAAACATTAAAAGATCCTTGCTATAATACTGACAATGTTAAATGCAAAGTTCTTCAACCACAAAACAGGTATAATATAATGCATATGGCAGGCAATGAACATAAATTCTGTTTATCCATCTAACATATAAATTACACAGATTCTTCTAATAATTGTAATGACTCAGGACATGGTTTCTTAGCTGTTCGTCAAGAAGGTGTGATAACAAAGCATTTATAGCAATTCTGACTTTAATCACAGTATAATAGCTCTCTCAAAGGATATGCTATATGTGTTCTAAAATTCAAAATAAACTCCCTGGGTATCAGGGAAAGTAGGAATATGAAGGGACTGAGAGAATACAAACATGAAGAATGATGGATGTGCTTCATGGAGGTGTCATCTCCAACACAATGTTCAACCCATGCCTTTGGAAACAGAGAAGAGATGTACCCATTTTCTTTCAAAAGATAGTCTTGGGTTTACTGACAAGCAACTCTATGATAGAATAGAGCATATTCTAAATTATATGAAGCAGATAAATTTACCCAGTGAGACCAAGTTGCTATAGTTCTCCATCATCACATCCCAATATAAGTCCCTCTGAGCCGAATCCAGATATTCCCATTCCTCTTGAGAGAAGCTGATGACCACATCCCTGAAAGTCACCAATTCCTGAAACAAAAAACCATATATAAATGAAATATTTTTGAGAAAAAGAATTGCATTATGGTAAGCCGATTAGTAAACTAGTAGGCAAGGGTGGGTAGAATGTTATGGTATGGGAGTAAGGAAATTAGCGCTCCCAAACAGGACTATCTACATATCTTTAAAGAATCTATTTGACTCAGAGAATATCTTCCTGCATATTATGGAATTTCTTAATTCCATAAGCATGTTAAGCATGTCTGGAAACGAGCTGCATGAATTAATAAAGGTGAGTTTCTATATCCTTGTTTCTCTGTAAAGGAAAAGTATCTAACTTAGAAAATGGGATGTGAACACTAATTTATAATTTCTTGCAGCCCTAAGTTCAATACTGTGTTAAGTATTATTTAACATGATATGATCAGAACTTTTGCTTCTAATGACAAACCATTTAATAAGTACTTTTTAGTGTCTACAGAATAGTCTTACTTGGTGAAAAAATATCAGGCTTAATTGTATTTAGACATTTACAATGGATAAGGTGTTCTTCAATTCTGGGAGTCTACAATCATCTATGTATGATGGAGATCAGTGAAAATCAAATCCAGTCTACCTGGAAACTCCAGTCTCCAGAAGTACAGAATTTTCCCATATGTAATCAAATGGATACATCTGATCTTTATCCAAGAATATGAAAAAGTATGGTAAATTCCTCTATCTATGTATTCCATTTCTACTCTATAGTTGCTGTTAACAAAAGACTTAACAAATAAGAGTGTTGAGAATTATTTGGAGAATAGATAGGCACACGAGTTATACTGTTATGTTTGGTTCCAACTCTCATAGAAAGTGAAAAACTATGGGAATGTGGGGCAGGCCCTATTTGATACGGAGATTCAGAAAAAGGAAATGTTCACAAAGGAGACAGGTTCAGCAACTTACATGGTCCATGTTTAGAACTGTAAGGAATTGGTCAGGGAATTCCATTTCTGCCATGACAGCGTGAGGAGCTCTGATGACATGCTCCCTGTCAAAACTAATGAAAATTATATATAAAAATATATAGCAAATAAAGAAACATTTGTTCAGGAAAATCTACCAAAACTTATAAGCTGAGAGTCTGCAGTATCTGAACCAAACCTGCACCCTTCCTTGTTCATCACATCTTAGTGAGAAAGATACTCCATTCCAAATTGGTACAATCAAGGACACAGGCTTCCTCACCAATTGTCAACCTGTGTTCCCAGTCAGGTGGCTGTCTTCCTGGGAAGAGCAGGATACCAACATTTCTCATCCTGCCCTCAGCTACCCATTGCTCAGGGAAATGCAGCTAAGGGACATAGATTTTCTTCTGTTTGGTTCCAAACACAAAATGTAATATGTACCTTGGGTGTGGCCCTGGTGAGAATACTGGGGTTCCAGTTGTCTGTCTTGAATCATGGTAGGATTTCCATGCCAACAGATCTTGGCAAACTGAAACCTCTGGCTGCTGCACTCACCCTCTCCCCATCTACAAAGCACCCAGCTCCTAAAAGCAGAAGTGTGACAGAGAGAAGCATGCCACTGTCCCTCACCCAAGAACAAGGTCTGTGGCTTGGTGATTTTGTCCAGAGGGAGAAGCTGGCCACAGACAAGAGAGTTCCATATGTGTCTCCATAGGAAATGACCTCATTTGTAACTGTAGAAAAGTTCAAGCCTAAGGACATTCTCAAAAACAGTGAGGTTTTACTAAAAGACTATTAGGAGAAGATTGAAAGATTCGCTGGAGATGTATGAACTATAGGCTGGCTAGTTTCCCAGAAAGAATTAGACACTTACAGAGCTGTTCCTTTTGTCAGAACAAATCCCAGATACTGACTTAATTACATTGGTCTGTGAAGCAATATATACTTCACAGCATTGTTGAAAGCAGAAATCATGATTTCTGCAACTTAACGGCTGGGAGATACTCAAAAGATAAACCTGTGGAAACCACTGTCATCCAAAGGTAACTGTGGTAATAATCAAGGCTGTACCCTAAAGGAGCAATATCACAGATTTTCAGTGTGGGCTGGGGGAAGACAGATTGCACTTAAACTAGCTAGTCACTAAAGAAAACAAGCAAATAACAAGTCTGGTGGTGGGGAGCACTAGTAGGGGAAACAGACAAAAATACCAGATATGTTACAATTATCTATAATTTCTACTTTCTATAAATAAAGAAAAAGTCCAAAGTAATAGGAAAATGGCCCATCAACAAAACAGAAACTGCCTGCAAGAACACCAAATTTAACAAAGACTTCAAAGTAGCCATAAATATATTCAGATAAACAAAAGAACCTATACTTACATAAAGGTATGGTCACAGTGTCACATCAATATCAATAAAGAAAAGCTATTTAATACCACATGGGAATCCTATACTTGAAAAGTATTGTAATATGAAATGAAAATTTCACTAGAGCAACTCAATATTAGATTTAAACTGGCAGAAAAAAATACTGGCAAACTTAAAAGATATTGTGCAGTCTAACAGGAAAAACAAACGAAAAAGAGACTTAGAAAACCTGGATGCAAGCATACCTACATATATAATGGGTGTATGAGAAGAGAGAAAAGGATCATTTTAACATCGTCCAATAACAATGAAAAGTTCTCAAAGTTATATTTTTTACATCCAGGAAGCTCAACACACCCAGCAGGATCAAGGCACAGAGATCTACAAATAGACACAACATGGTAAAAACGGTGAAATGTGAAAGAGAAATTTGTTTGGTTGTTGTTTTTTTGTTGTTTTGTTTTGTTTTTTAAGTCAGCTCTAGGCCCAATGTGGCATTTGAACTATGACCCTGATACAAGAGCCCCCCTTGATGTACCTACTGAGCCAGCCAGGTGCCCGCTGAAAGAAAAATATGAAAGCAGCAAGAAGAAAATGAGTTGTTACTTACAAGTGAGCCCCAGTAAGAATCATTAATGACCTCTCCTCAGAAATAACAGAGACCAGAATGTAAACCAAGACTCAAAAACTTAAACCAGGAATGCTATAATAAGCAAAACTATTTTTTTCAAAATGAAGATGAAATAGAAACTGGGAGAATTAATTGCTAGCAGACCTATCTTAATACTGAAGGGAGTACTTCAAGGAGAAAGCAAATGATTCGAGGCAGTAATATATATCCACATGAAAAGATAAAGAGAGGTGACTGGGTGGCTCAGTGGGTTGTGTCCAGTTTCAGCTCAGGTCATGATCTCACAGTTTGGGAGTTTGAGCCTCGCATCAGGCTCAGCTCAGAGCCTGGAGCCTGCTTTAGATTCTGTGTCTGCCCTTTCTCTGCCCATCCCCAGCTCATGCTCCCTCTCTCCTCTCTCTCTCAAAACTAAATGAACATTTAAAAACAAAAATTTTTTAAAAAGAAAACATAAAGAGCACCAGGAAAGGTAATTATTTGATAAACAAAGACAGTATACATGTATATTTTTCTCTCTTAGTTAACTGATTTAAATATCAACTATATGAAATAACATGTTTTATTAGGCCTACAATATATAAAAGTATAATTTGGGAGGGGCCAAGATGGCAGAACAACATGGAAGTTTTTTTTGCGTTTCGTATCCATGAAATACAGCCATATCAACACTAAACCATCTTGCACATGTAAAAACTGATTTGAGAAATAACACAACAATCTGCACAACCTGAACCAGAGAACAACCACATTCACTGGTGCTGGAACAAGGACGTTAAGGGTGAAGCCTGGTGCCAGATGTGTGTTGTGATTTTCCATATCCCTGAAATGCTGCTACAAGATCATGTGAACTTTTTCTGGGATGGGCTGGCACCCAGCCACGGTCTCTGGGCATCAGCTGCAGCATGGTCCCACAAACGTTCCCGGGTGCGACTGGCACCTGGCCATTACTTGGTGAGACCCTCCCCCAGAAGGTCTGCACAGGTAAAAGCCGCAGTCTCTCAGTAGTGAGGAGAAACACAGCCACAACTGAGAAAAAACGCAGAGGGGGAGGTACAGCCTGGCAACCTGACACCTTGGTCATGGACAATGTAGAACTAGGGAGTGGATGGAAGGTGAAGACAAAGGATGGGTGCACAATTGCTGATCAGGGAGAACAGTGTTCCGATACTAGAGAGTGGGTATCTGGGTGGTGCCATCTTCACCTCTCCTGCGCATGTGCATACACACCTCTAAGTGCCAAAACAATCCACCCCAGTAAGCTAAGCAGTGCCATCTAGTGGAGAACGGAGCCATTACACTAAGCCCTGCCCAACTGGACCAACCTCGCTCTTAAGGAACACCACAAGTCTCTCCGCCTGCTCAGTTTACAGACTATAAAGTGCTTCATAGTTTGACTTCTAGGGGAAAATGATGTAATTTCAATCGTATTTCAGTCTGTTCGCTGGTCCATCTATTCAACTTTTTTTTCTTTTTGTGAATACAGAAAGAAATTTATTTTTATTGTCAATTTTTATTACCATTTTTCTTTAATTTTTTCTACTATATTTACTTTTGTAAATTTTTCTTTTTTTTTTTTTTGTAAACGTTTATTTATTTTTGGGACAGAGAGAGACAGAGCATGAGTGGGGGAGGGGCAGAGAGAGAGGGAGACACAGAATCGGAAACAGGCTCCAGGCTCCAAGCCATCAGCCCAGAGCCTGACGCGGGGCTCGAACTCACGGAGCGCGAGATCGTGACCTGGCTGAAGTCGGACGCTTAACCAACTGCGCCACCCAGGCGCCCCAACTTTTGTAAATTTTTCAAATTTTATTTTACTTATATCATTTCATATTACATTTCATTGTATTCATTTTTCAAATTTTCAAACATTTTCCTTTTCTTTTTTTTTTTTCTTGTCTTTCCCTTCTTTCTCTAATCTATCAAGCACCTTTCAACAAGCAGACCAAAACAGACCTAAGATCATAGCATAATTTGATTTTTTGTGTGTTGCTTTTAATATTTTTAATTTAATATTTTTCCCCTTATTCTTTTTCTTCCTTCAAAATGATGAAATGCAGGAATTCACCCCAAAAGAAAGAGCAGGAAGAAATAACAGCCAGGGACTTAACACAGATACAAGGAAGATGTCTGAACCAGAATTTAGAATCGCGATAATAAGAATACTAGCTGGGGTTGAAAATAGATTAGAATCCCTTTCTGCGGAGATAAAAGAAATAAAAGCTAGTCAGGACAAAATAAAAAATGTTATAACTGAGCTGCAATCTCGAATGAATGCCACAATGGCAAGGATGGATAAGGCAGAGCAGCGAATCGGCAATATAGAGGATGAACTTATGGAGACTAATGAAGCAGAAAGAAAGAGGGAGACTAAGGCAAAAGAGCATAATTTAAGAATTAGAGAAATCGATGACTCATTAAAAAGGAACAACATCAGAATCATAGGAGTCCCAGAAGATGAAGAGAGAAAAAAGGGGGTAGAAGGGTTATGTGAGCAAATCCTAGCGGAAAACTTTCCCAACCTGGGGAAAGACACAGATATCAAAATCCAGGAAGCACAGAGGACTCCCATTTGATTCAACAAAAACCAACTGTCAACAAGGCATATCATAGTTAAATTCACAAAATACTCAGGCAAGGAAAGAATCATGAAAGCAGCAAGGGAAAAAAGTCCTCAACTTACAAGGGAAGGGAAGACAGATCAGGTTTGTAGCAGACCTATCCACAGTAACTTCGCAGACCAGAAAGGAGTGGCAGGATATATTCAATGTGCTGAATCATAAAATATGCAGCCAAGAATTCTTTATCCACCAAGGCTGTCATTCAAAACAGAAGGAGAGATAAAAAGTTTCCCAGACAAACAAAAATTAAGAGTTCATGACTACTAAACCAACCCTGTAAGAAATTTGAAGGGGGACTGAGGGAAGACAAGACAAAAAAACCAAAAACAAAACAAAACCCCCAAACACCAAAAGCAACAAAGACTAGAAAGGACCAGAGAACACCACCAGAAACTCCAACTCTACAGGCAACATAATGGCAATAAATTCATATCTTTCAGTACTCACTCTAAACATCAATGGACTAAGTGCTCCAATCAAAAGACATAGGGTAACAGAACAGATAAGAAAACAAGATCCATCTATATGCTGTTTATGAGAGACCCACTTTAGACCTAAAGACACCTTCAAATTGAAAGTAGGGGGATGGAGAACCATCTATCATCTTAATGGTCGCCAAAAGAAAGCCAGAGTAGCTATACTTACATCAGACAATCTACACTTTATTTTTTTTTTTCAACGTTTATTTATTTTTGGGACAGAGAGAGACAGAGCATGAACGGGGCAGGGGCAGAGAGAGAGGGAGACACAGAATCGGAAACAGGCTCCAGGCTCTGAGCCATCAGCCCAGAGCCCGACGCGGGGCTCGAACTCACGGACCACGAGATCGTGACCTGGCTGAAGTCGGACGCCTAACCGACTGCGCCACCCAGGCGCCCCGACAATCTACACTTTAAAATAAAGACTAAAACAAGAGATGAAGAAGGGCATTATATAATTAAGGGGTCTATACACCAAGACCTAACACTAGTAAACGTTTATGCTCCAAATGTGGGAGCACCCAAATATATAAATCAATCACAAACATAAACTCATTGATAATAATACCATAATAGTAGGGGACTTGCAACATCCCACTTACAACAATGGACAGATCATCTAAACAGAAAATCAACAAGGAAACAATGGCTTTGAATGACATTGGACCAGATAGACTTAAGAGATATATTCAGAACATTTCATCCTAAAGCACAGGAACACACATTCTTCTCCAGTGCACATGGAACGTTCTCCAGAATAGATCACATACTGGGACACAAATCAGCCTCAAAAAGTACAAAAAGATCAAGATCATACTGTGCATATTTCAGACCACAATGCTATGAAACTCGAAATCAACCACAAGAAAAACTTTGGAAAGATAACAAATACTTGGAGACTAAAGAACATCCTACTAAAGAATGAATGGGCTAACTAAGAAGTTAAAGAGGAAATTAAAAAGTACATGGAAGCCAATGAAAATGATAACAACAGCCCAAAACCATGTGACACAGCAAAGGCGGTCATAAGAGGAAAGTATATAGCAATGCAGGCCTTCCTAAAGAAGGAAGAAAGATCTCAGATACACAACCTAACTTTACACCTTAAAGAGCTGGAAAAAGAACAGCAAATAAAACCCCAAACCAGCAGAAGACAGGAACTAATAAAGATTAGAGCAGAAATCAATGCTATCAAAACCAAAAAACAGAAGAACAGATCAATGAAACCAGAAACTGATTCTTTGAAAGAATTAACAAAAATTGATAAACCCCTAGCCAGTATGATCAAAAAGAAAAAGGAAAGGACCCAAATAAATAAAATCAAGAATGAAAGAGGAGAGATCACAACCAATGCAGCAGAAATAAAAACAATAATAAGAGAATATTATGAGCAATTATACACCAGTAAAACGGGCAATCCAGAAGAAATGGACAAATTCCTAGAAACATATAAACTACCAAAACTGAAACAGGAAGACAGAAAATTTGAACAGACCCTTAACCCATAACCAGAAATCAACTTAGTAATCAAAAATCTCCCAAAACCAAGAGTCCAGGGCCAGATGGCTTTCCAGGGGAATTTTACCAAACATTTAAGGAAGAGTTAACACCTATTCTCTTGAAGCTGTTCCAAAAAATAGAAATGGAAAGAAAACTTCCAAATTTGCCAGTGCTGAATCCAGCATTACCTTGATTCCAAAACCAGAAAAAACCCCACTGAAAGGAGAACTATAGACCAATTTCCCTAATGAACATGGGTGCAAAAATCCTCAACAAGATATTAGCCAACCAGATCCAACGATACATTAAAAAAAAATTATTCACCGTGACCAAGTGGGATTTATACCTGGGATGCAGGGCTGGTTCAATATCCGCAAAACAATTAACATGATTCATCACATCACTAAAAGAAAGGACAAGAACCGCATGATCCTCTCAATAGATGCAGAGAAAGCATTTGACAAAATACAGCATCCTTTCTTGATAAAAACCCTCAAGAAAGTAGGGATAGAAGGATCATACTTTGAGGTCATAAAAGCCATATGTGAAAGACCCAACACTGATATCACCCTCATTAGGGAAAAACTGAGAGCTTTCCTCCTAAGGTCAGTAACAAGACAGGGATGTCCACTCTCGCCACTGTTATTCAACATAGTATTGGAAGTCTTAGCTTAAGCAATCAGACAACACAAGGAAATAAAAGGCATCCAAATCAGCCAGGAGGAGGTCAAACTTTCACTCTTTGCAGATGACATGATACTGTATATGGAAAACCCTAAAGATTCCACCAAAAAAATGCTAGAACTGATTCATGAAGTCAGCAGAGTTGCAGGATATAAAATGAATGTACAGAAATCAGTTGCATTCCTATACACCAATAATGAAGCAAACGAAACAGAAATCAAGGAATCAATCCCATTTACAGTTGCACCAAAAACCATAAAATACCTAGGAATAAATCTAACCGAAGAGGTGAAAAATCTATATGCTGAAAACTATAGAAAGCTTATGACAGAAATTGAAGAAGACATAAAAAAATGGAAAAAGATTCCATGCTCCTGGATTGGAAGAACAAATATTGTTAAAATATCAATACTACCCAAAGCAATCTACATACATATTCAATGTAATCTCTCGAAATAACATCAGCATTCTTCACCGAGCTAGAACAAACAATCCTAAAATTTGTATAGAAACAGAAAAGGTCCCAAATAGCCAAAGCAATCTTGAAAAAGAAAGCCAAAGCAGGAGGCATCACAATCCCGGACTTCAAACTGTATTACAAAGCTGTAATCATCAAGACATGATACTGGCACAAGAACTGACACTCAGATCAATGGAACAGAATAGAGAATGCAGAAATGGACCCACAAACGTATGGCCAACTAATCTTTGACAAAGCAGGCAAGAATATCCACTGGAATAAAGACAGTCTCTTCAGCAAGTGGTGCTGGGAAAACTGGACAGCGACATGCAGAAGAATGAACCTGGACCACTTTCTTACACCATACACAAAAATAAACTCAAAATGGATGAAAGACCTAAATGTAAGACAGGAAGCCATCAAAATCCTCAAGGAGAAATCAGGCAAAAACCTATTTGACCTTGGCCGCAGCAACTTTTGACTCAACACGTCTCTGGAGGCAAGGGAAACAAAAGCAAAAATGAACTACTGGGACCTCATCAAAATAAAAAGCTTCTGCACAGGGAAGGAAACAGCAAAACTAAAAGGTAACCAACAGAATGGGAGAAGATATTTGCAAACGACATATCAGATAAAGGGTTAATATCCAAAATCTTTAAAGAACCTACCAAACTCAACACCCAAAACACAAATAATCCAGTGAAGAAATGGGCAAAAGACACGTATAGACACTTCTCCAAAGAAGACATCCAGATGGCTGATTAACACGTGAAAAAATGCTCAACATCATTCATCATCAGGGAAATACAAATCAGAACCACAATGAGATACCACCTGTCAGAATGGCTAATATTAACAACTCAGGCAACAGCAGATGTTGGTGAGGATGTGGAGAAAGAGGATCTCTCTCTTTTGCACTGCTGGTGGGAATGCAAGCTGGTGCAGCCACTCTGGAAAACAGTATGGAGGTTCCTCAAAAAGTTAAACATAGAACTACCGTATGACCCAGCAATTACACTACTAGTTATTTATCCAAGGGATACAGTTGTGCTGTTTTGAAGGGGCAGAGGCACCCCCATGTTTATAGCAGCACTTTCAACAATAGCCAAAGTACGGAAAGAGCCCAAATGCCCATCGATGGATGAATGGATAAGGAAGATATGGTATGTGTATATATATGTATGTATATATGTATATATGTATGTATATACATATATATACGTATACATATATGTATATATGTATGTATATATGTGTCTATATGTATATATACACACACATATATAGACGTATATATATACACGTATATATACACGTGTATATATATATACACACATATATACATATATGTACATACATATATATACATATATAATGGAGTATTACTCGGCAATCAAAAAGAATGAAATCTTGCCTTTTGCAACTACATGGATGGAACTGGAGGGCATTATGCAAAGTGAAATTAGAGAAAGACAAAAATCATAGGACTTCACTCATATGAGGACTTTAAGGTACAAAACAGATGAACATAAGGGAAGGGAGCAAAAATAATATAAAAACAGGGAGGGGGGAAAAAACCATAAGAGACTCTTAAATATGGAGAACAAACAGAGGGTTATTGGAGGGGTTGTGGGAGGGGGGATGGGCTAAATGGGTAAGGGGCATTAAGGAATCTACTCCTGAAATCATTGTTGCACTATCTGCTAACTAATTTGGATGTAAATTAAAAATAAATAAGAAAGGATAATATAAAAATAAAAGTATAATTTGTACTTCTATAACACAAAGGAGGTGGGTAGCAAAGCTATACTGGGTAAGTAACAATACAGATGGTACTTTGAATCCACAGCATCAAATGAAGAAAATCAAAAACAATAAGGGGCACCTGGCTGGCTGAGCTGGCAGAGCATGTGACTCTTGAGCTTGGGATCATGAGTTCAAGCCCCCCATTGGGTGCAGAGCTTACTTAAAAAAAAAAAAAAAAAGATACAATTAATACAACAAACGCTATATATGTATATAAGATTTCTTTTGTTCTGCTTTTTAAAAGACAACATTTCTATATCTCATTGGAATTTAGTATATACTGGAAGCTGTACACATTAAGCTCTGGATCAACCATTAAAAATATTTGCAAATCATTTATCTCATAAGGGGTTAAGTACCCAAAATATATAAAGGATTCCTACAACTCAGTATAAAAAAAGACACAATCCAATTAAAATATGGGCAGAGGATCTGAATACATATTTTCTCCCAAAATACAAGAGGCAAACAAATAAATGAAATGGTGCTCCATATCATTAATCGTCAGAGAAATGCAAATCAAAACCACAATGAGATACTGATTTACACCTGTTAGAATGGCTATTATCAAAAAGAAAAGGAGTAACAAGTGTTGGAAAGTTGTGGAGGAAAGGGAAACCTACACTATTGAGAATGTAAATGGGTGCAGCAGTTATGGAAAACACTATGGAGGTTCCTTAATAAAGTAAACATAGAACTATTGTATGATCTAGCAATTCCACCTCTGGATATTTATCTAAAGGAAATGAAATCTCTCAAAAAGATTTCTGCAGACTCTAGGTTCACTGCAGCATTATTTACAATACACAAGGCATGGAAACAACTAAACGTTCATTGATGGGTGGAATGTTAAAGAAAATTTGGTGTATACACAATGGAATGTTATTTTGCCATAAAAAAACTAAGGAAATCCTGCCATTTGCAACTACATGAATTGACCTTGAGAGGATTATGCTAGGGGAAGTAAGTCAGAGAAAGACAAATACTGAATGATCTCACTTATATCTGGAATTAGATTTAAAAACAAAACACCTCACAAATACAACACATTGGTAGCTTCCATAGGTGTGGGGATAAGTGGAAGGGTGGGTGGGCGAAATAGGTGAAAGTGGTCAAGGAAGGTACAAATTCCCAGTTATAAAGTAAGTCAAGGGGATATTAATGTACAGCATAGTAATTATACTTAATGATACAGCCTATGTTTGAAAGTGGCTAAGCTATTAAATCTTAAAAGTTCTCATCAGAAGGAAAAAAGTTAACAGAAGAAGGTGATGGATGTTAACTAAATTTATTTCTGTAATCATTTTGTAATATATACATATATTAAATCATGTATACCAAAAGTAGTTGTATGTCAATTATATCTCAGTAAAACTAAATGAATTAAGAACGGTGGTGAAGGCAACTAAAAGGCAAAAATATATAACCCAATAGTATTGCATTTTTTTGTTTGTTGTTCCTCCTTTTTTGCAATACGTTTAAAGACCTGCATAAAACATAATTATAAACCTATTTAAAGGGTACACTGTATAAAGATATAATCTAGGACAAAAGCAACTTTAAAAGGGAGAACTTGAGCAGTTACAGGGGCAAAGTTTTTCTATTAAAGCTAAATAGGCGTACAGTGAAGGTTTGACTCAGCGGGTCTGAAATGTTTAAAGCTTTGCCTATTCCAAACAAAAGTGAAGGTCCTTTACGAGCTCCTGGTAGATTACCTGGCATTTAATGATTTTAATCTGTATCCTGTCACTGGGGGGGGGGGGGGGGGTGGGGGGGGCAAAAACTGAGTACAACAGTTTTTCTGACTTTTTAAAAAATCAGAGCCACTGGGTGGCTCAGCTGGTTAAGTGTCCAACTTCAGCTCTAGTCATGATCTCACAGCTCATGAGTTTGAGCCCCACATCAGTCTCTCTATTGTCAGCACAGAGCCTTTGTGGTATCTTCTGTCTCCCTCTCTCTCTGCCCCTCCCCGCTCATGCACGCACTCTCTCTCAAAAATAAACCTTTTTAAAAAGAAAAAAACTCATGCAAAAAAATGTTTATTTTGAGAGAGAAAGAGAAAGTGGGGGGGGGTGGGCAGAGAAAGAGAGAGAATCCCAAGCAGGCTCCATGCTTTTAGCACAGAGCCCCCTGAAGGGCTCTATCCCACAAATCAGGAGATCATGACCTGAGCTGACATCAAGAATTGGGACATTTAACTGACTGAGCCACCCAGATGCCCCAACTTTTTTTTACTTTTGTGAGTCCTTCTAGAAAATCACTGAACCTGAGAGTGATTTTGGGACCCCTGAATAAAGTTAGTTTTATTTCAAACTAGTTCATCACAAATGCAAATTTTTAATTGAAATCTACAGGATAAATGCTAATAAAATGATTAAATTGTATAATGAATAGGAAATATAAAAGGAGTCAAATGGTAAACTACAAAAAAAAGTCAGTGGAACAGAAAGGAAGTCATTAATTAGGGATAGAAAAGCACAGAAGAGGGGCACCTGGGTGGCTCAGTCAGTTAAGCATCCAACTTCAGCACAGGTCAGGATCTCACAGCCCATGGGTTCGAGCCCCACATTGGGCTCTGTGCTGACAGCTCAGAGCCTGGAGCCTGCTTTGGATTCTGTGTCTCCCTCTCTCTCTGTCCCTCCCTCGCTCTCTCTCTCTCAAAAATAAATAAACATTAGAAAATTTAAAAAAAAAAATAGAAGACAGTATATATAGAAAACAAGTAGAAAAGTCCTCCTCAGTTATTACTTTACATGCAAATGTATTAGAATCTTCAACTAAAATGCAGAGATTGGCAGAATGGATAGAAAATACAGTGCAACTGTAGTCAGTCTACAACAAACTGATGACAAATCCAAACATATAAATAGGTTGAAAATAGGATATAAAAATGTGTTGCATACCAGTAGTCCTCAAAGAATTGGAAGCCTACATGAGACCAAATAGGCTTAGAAGAGACAAGAGACAAAGGAACATCTTCTATGTTGATAAAAGGGGTCAGCCCACCAAGAAAATACAACTACTATGAATATATATGCCTTAAAGCCCCAAAATATATGAAGCAACAATTGACAGGATTGAGGGGAGGAATAGAAAGTTCTACAATAAAGTTTGAGACTCCAATAAACCAACTCCAATAATGGATAGAAAGACTAGGCAAAAGATAATTTGGAAATAGGAGAGTACAGCAACACTATAAATCAATTGGACATCCCAGACATACACCGAACACAACACCAAATACCAGAATACATATTCTCAAGTACAAATGAAAAATGGTCTAGAATAGATCATATGTTAGGCCATAAAAGAAAACACAACACAATGGAATATTAGCCATCAAAAGGAAACAATTACTGATACCTGTTACATCATGTGAAATTTGAAAACATGCTAACTGGAAGAGGCCAGACACAAATGCCTTTCAATTATTATATTGTTGTCCCATTTATATGAATATTAATCCATTTATTTGAAATACCTAAAATAGATAAAACTTTAGATTTTGAAAAATTCGTTATTGCAGGGGGTTGAGGGAGAGGCAGTAAAGAGTGATTACTTACGGGGTACAGAGTTCCCTTTCGGGATGATGAAAAATTCTGCAATTAGATGGTAAAGGTTGCACATTGTGTGTTTACTTAATATCACTGAATTGTATACTGTAAAATGATTAAATAGCAAATCCTGTTATGTATATTTTCACAATTAACTGACAGAAATAGAGAAAGACAATTCAGCAAAAGTGGCCACACACGTCTATCCCACGCTCATAATGGATAGAACAATTAGGAAAAAAGGTCAAGGAAACAGAAAAATCTATAACCAACACTATAAACCACTTAGACTTAACATACATTTATAAAACACTTCACCCAACAATAGCAAAATATACATTCTTTTCAAATGCACATGGAATATTTTCCACAAGAAACTATATGCTAGGCTAGAACAGAAAACTAAATTTAAAAAAAAACAATAAAAAACAGTTTGTCTATCCATAATGTAGTTACAAATAAATAACGGAAAAATGGGAAACTCCAAAACATGGAATTTAAAAAAAACACTCCTAGGGGCGCCTGGGTGGCTCAGTCGGTTAAGCGTCCAACTCAAGCTCAGGTCATGATCTCACTGTCTGTGAGTTCAAGCCTGGGCTCTGTGCTGACAGCTCAGAGCCTGGAGCCTGCTTCGGATTCTGTATCTCCCTCTCTCTCTGCCCCTCCCCCATCATGCTCTGTCTCTGTCTCTGTCTCTGAAAAATGGATAAAGCTTAAAAAATTTTTTTAAACAAAACACTCCTAAATAATCAATATATTAAAAATGAAAAAGGAAGGGCAGCTGGGTGTCTCAGTCGGTTGGGCGTCCGACTTCAGCTCGGATCATGATCTCACAGTCCATGAGTTTGAGCCCTGCATTGGGCCCTGTGCTGACAGCTCAGAGCCTGGAGCCTGCTTCAGATTCTGTGTCTCTCTCTCTCTGCCTCTCCCCTGCTCATGCTCTCTGTCTCAAAAATAAATTAAAAAACGTTAAAAAAATTTTTTTTAATGAAAAAGGAAACTAGAAAACAATTTGCGAATAATAAATGAAGACAACATATCAAAACTTATGACATGCAATTAATGATTAGAGGAAAGCTTTTAAAGTTTAAAGTGCCTGTAATTAAAAGTAAATATCTAGGTCAAATTTAACCTCCCTCCTTAAGTCACTGTGAAAAGAGTAAACATATCATATATGAAAAATATCCAAAAATAAATGAAACTAAAATCTGGTTCTATGAAAAGTGGGTTTTTTTATTAAAAATTTTTTAAATGTTTATTTATTTTTGAGTGGGGGGGGGCAGAGAGAGAGGAAGACACAGAATCTGAAGCAGGCTCCAGGCTCTCAGATGTCAGCACAGAGCCTGACTGACACAGGGCTCGAACCCACAAACCGCAAGATCGTGACCTGACCAAAGTCAGATGCTTAACCAACCTAGCCACCCAGGCGCCCCTGGTTCTATGAAAAGTTTTTAAAAGTTCACAAATGTTTAGATGATCAAGAATGACCAGAGAGAACAAAGACTCCTATTACCACAATCATAAGTGAAAGAGGGGACAGTACTACCAACCTTACAGAAATAAAAATTGATTACAAAGGAATAGGATGAACAATTGTACAACAAGAAATCAGGAAGCCCTTGGGGCGCCTGTGTGGCTCAACTGGTTCAGTGTTCAACTCTTGGTTTCCACTCAGGTCATGATCTCACGGTGCATGGGATTGGGCCCCCGTGTCAGGGCTCTGTGCTAACAGCATGGAGCCTGCTTGGGATTTCTCTCTCTCTCTCTCTCTCTCTCTCTCTCTCTTTCTCCCTCTGCCTCTCCTCTGCTCATGCACTATCTCTCTCTCAAAATAAATAAACATTTAAAAAAATCAGAAAACTCAGATGAATTGGATAAAATCATACAAAGGCACAAACTTCCAAATCTACTCATGGAGGTAGAATATTTGAATAATAGTCTAACAAATAAGTAAATGAATTAGTTATTTTAAAAACTACCCATAAAGAAAAGCCTAGGTCAGCACAGCTTCACAGTTAAAGTCTACCAAACCAAGCAGAATACTAATTCTTTACAAACTCTTGAAGTAAAAAGGAGGGAAAACTTCCTAATTTTATGAACTCAAAATTAACCTGATAGCTACATCAGAAAAAGACATTACAAAAAAGGGCAACTATCACTAATACCTTTTATGAATATGGATGCAAAAAATCTAAACAAAACACTAGTCATCTGAATCTAGGAACATATAAAAAGAATTATATACCTTGACCAAGTGGGATTTATCTGTGGAATTCAAAATTAGATTGTTAATCTAATGTAACATATCGGAATCATAAAAAATAGGAGCACATGGGTGGTTCAGTCAATTAAGCATCTGACTCTAGATTTTGGCTCAGGTCATGATCTCACCGTTCATGGGTTCAAGCCCTGCCTCAGGCTCTGCACTGACAGTGCTGAGCCTGCTTGGGATTCTCTCTCTGCCTCTTTCTCTGCCTCTTCCCCACTCACGTGCTCTGTTTCTCTCTCTCTCTCAAAATAAATAAAACTTTAAAAAATAAAAAATAAACTACATGACCATCTTCATTCATGAAGAGAAAGCATTTACAAAATCCAACACCCTTTCATGACAAAAGAGAGTGAACGTATGAATAGAAGGGAACTATCTCCACAGGATAAAATTGACAGCTACCATTAGACTTAGTGATGCTTACCCCTCGATGTTGGAAGAGGACAAGTCTATACTTTATTGCCTCTTCTAATCAACATTGTTCTACAGATCTAGCTGGGACAAATAGGAAATATCAATAAAGGCACCCATAGTGGAAAGAAGGAAGGAAAATGATTTCCATTAATAGATGGTATGACCTTATATACAGAAAATCCAAAAATTTGACTATAACACTATTAGAATGGAGCAAGATTGCAGGATGCAAATAAATATGCAAAAATAAAATATTTTTATACATATGCAATAACAATCTGAAATAAGTAATTCCATTTATAATAGTATCCAAATTAATAAAATATTTGACAAAAATTCAAACTGTATACTTTAAAAAATACAAAATACTAATGAAAGAAGTTAAGGTAATTAAGTGAAGATCATCCCATGTTTATGAACCAGGCTACTCAATAATAAGATCACGATATTCTCCAAAGTGATCTAAATGTTATGCAACTCCTGTCAGAGTCCCAACTGGCTTCTTTGTAGAAACTGACATGCTGACTTCTAAATTCATACGAAATTGCAAGTAATTCAGAATAACCAAATCAGTTAGGGAAAAAAAAAACAACCCTGAAAAACTAACATTTACCAATCTAAAAGTTACAAATATACAATAATCAAAGCAGTTGGACACTGGCATAAGGTTAGATGTATCTACTGTTTTGTTTTTTGGTTTTTTTAGAGAGCACAGGCAGGGGAGAAGGGCAGAGGGAGAGAGAGAATCCCAAGCAGGTCCCACACCCAGCATGGAGCAGACTCGGGGCTCGGCTTGATCCCCACAGCCCTGTGATCATGACTCAAGCCAAAATCAAGTCGGACACAACTGACTAAGCCACCAGGCGCCCCATAAGGTTAGATATATTAATCAACAGAATAGAACTGATTGGAAATTAAATCCAGGTATCTCTCTGGTCCATTGATTTTTCTTTTTTATTTTGAGAGAGAGCGAGTAGGGAGGGGCAGAGAGAGAGAAGGAGAGGATCCCAAGTAGGCTCCATGCTGTCAGCACAGAGCCTGATGTGGGGCTCAAACTCACAAACTGTGAGCTAATGACCTGAGCGGAACCCAGGAGTCGGATGCTTAACCTACTGAGCCACCCAGGCGCCCCTCTGGTCAAATGAGTGTTGACAAGAGTGCAAAGACCTTTTAGTGGAGAAAGGACAGTCTTTTCAACAAATGATGATAGGAAAACTGGATAGCTACATACAAAAGAACGAAATTAGACCCTTTCCTCACAATATATACAAAGATGAACTAAAAACTGATCAATGACCCAACTATAAGGCATGCAAATATAAAACCTATAGAAGAAAATACAGGAGTAAATCATCATGACCTTAAATTTGGCAAAGGATTCTCGGCACACCAAAAGCACAAACAAGGAGAAAAAAATGGAAAAATTGGGCTTCATCAAAATTGAAATTTTCAAAGAACATTCCCGGTAAAACTGAAAACACAATCTACAGAATAGGAGAAAATATTTATAAATGATACATTTGATAAGGGTTTAATAGGGTTAAACCCTTGATAAGGGTTTATGTAAAGACGACCACAACTAAAGAACAAAAAGACATCTGGTAACAGATTTCAATAGACATTTCTCCAAAGAAGATATAGAAATGTCATTAAGCATGTGGAGGAAAAATATGCCAAAAGTCGTGATCAGGGAAATGCATATAAAAACCATAACAGGGGCACCTGGGTGGCTCAGTCGGTTTTGTGACCCACCTCGGCTCAGGTCATGATCTCACGGTCCGTGAGTTCGAGCCCTGTGTCGGGCTCTGTGCTGACAGCTCTGAGCCTGGAGCCTACTTCGGATTCTGTGTCTCCCTCTCTCTCTGACCCTCCCCCGTTCATGCTCTGTCTCTCTTTGTCTCAAAAATAAATAAACACTTAAAAAATAAATAAATAAATTTAATGAGAGGGGTGCCTGGGTGACTCAGTAGATTGAGCGTCCGACTTCAGCTCAGGTCATGATCTTGCGGTCTGTGAGTTCAAGCCCAGCGGCGGGCTCTGTGCTGACAGCTCAGAGCCTGGAGCCTACTTCCGACTCTGTTTCTCCCTTTCTCTCTGCCCTCCCCTGCTCATGCTCTGTCTCTCTCTCTCTCTCTGTCAAAAACAAATAAACATTAAAAAATTTTTTTTAATAAAAAATTATTTAAAAAAAATTTAGAGAGAGCAAGAGCAAGTGCTGGGGGGTTGAGGGACAGAGGGAGAGGGAGACAGAAGATCTGAACCGGGCTCAGTGCTGGCAGCAGAGTCCCATGTGAGGTTCAAACTCATGAACTGCAAGATCATGACTTGAGCTAAAGTCAGATGCTCAACTGACTGAGCCACACAGGTGCCCCTATTAATTTATTTTGAAAGACAGCATGTGTGTGCAAGGTGGGTAGGGGCAGAGAGGGAGACGGAATCCTAAGCAGGCTCTGCACTGTTACTGCAGAGCCCAATGCAGGGCTCAATCTCACAAACTGTGAGATCATGACCTGAGGTGATATTAATAGTCAGACACTCAACCAGCTGAGCCACCCAGATGCTCCAACGGGATGATTCATTTAAAATGCTAAAAAGGCATCAGCTGGCTCTGTCCATAGAACATGCGACTCTTGATCTTGGGGTCGTAAATTCAAGCAACACATTGGCCACAGAGATTACTTAAAAAAAAAAAAAAGTTAAAATGCTAAAAGAAACACTGTCAACTGAAAACTTTATATGTGGCAAAATTGTCCTTTAGAAAATGGGGGGGGGTGTGTAAAAAAAAAAAGTTAAAAAAAGTGGGGGAGAAATTAAGACTTCCCTGATAAAGGAAAACTGAGAGTTCATTTTCACTAGACATTCTCTACAAAAAAATGCCAAAGGGAGACTTTCAAGTTGAAAGGAAGCCAGACAGTAACTCAAACCCATATGGAGATATAAAAAACTCCCGTAGAGGAAAATACATAGGGAAAATATAAAAGCCATTATTTTTGTAATTTTGGTTTAACTCCACTTTTTGTTTTCTACAGATATAAAAGATAAATGAATAAAAAATAGTTATATATACATTAATGGGTACACAGTACATAAAAATGTTAATTCATGGGACACCTGGCTGGCTCAGTTGGTGGAACATCCAACTCCTGATCTCATGGTCATGAGTTCAAGCCCCATGTTGGGCATAGAGCCTATTGAAAAAAAAAAAGTTGGGGTGCCTGGGTGGCTCAGTCGGTTAAGCGTCCGACTTCGGCTCAGGTCATGATCTCGAGGTCTGTGGGTTCGAGCCCCGCGTCGGGCTCTGTGCTGACAGCTCGGAGCCTGGAGCATGTTTCGGATTCTGTGTCTCCCTCTCTCTCAGACCCTCTCCTGCTCATGCTCTGTCTCTCTCTGTCTCAAAAATAAATAAACGTTAAAAAAAAAAAAGTTACCTCATGACTTAATCTAAAGTCAGTGAAAGTGAATCTGAAAAGTAGAGTTTTTGTATGTGAACAAAGTTGATGTCAATTTAAAATAGATTGTTATATAACTTTATGATATATACTTCCCATGGTAACCACAAACAGGATACTATAGAACATACCCAAAAGGGAATCAAAGAGTGTCACTATCGGTACAGAGTTTCAGTTTAGAAGATGAGAAAGTTCTGGAGATAGGTGGTGATGGTTGCATAACCATGTAAGTGTATTTAATGCCACTGAATTTTAACCTTAAAAATGTTTAATATACTAAATCTTATTTAAATATATTTTAGCAGGGGCGCCTGGGTGGCTCAGTCGGTTAAGCGGCCGACTTCGGCTCAGGTCATGATCTCACGGTCCGTGAGTTCGAGCCCCACGTCGGGCTCTGTGCTGATAGCTCAGAGCCTGGAGCCTGTTTCAGATTCTGTGTCTCACTCTCTCTCTCTGACCCTCCCCCATTCATGCTCTGTCTCTGTCTCAAAAATAAACGTTAAAAAAAAAACATTTAAATATATTTTAGCAGAGTAAAATACTACAGTGAGATACTACTTCATACCTACTAGGATACCTACAAAGAAAAACTCAGATACTAACAGGTGTTGGGGGATGTGAATAAATCAGAACCCTCATATGCTGCTGATTGGAATTAAAAATAGTGTGACTGCTTTGGAAAACAGTCTAGCAATTTTTCAAAATGTTCAAAATGGAGTTACCATATGATACAGCAATTCAACTGGTAGGCATATAGAAGAGAAACGAAGATGTATGTCTACACAAAAACTTGAACATGAATATTCTTTGCAGGATTACTCATAAGAATCAAAAGGTAGAGGGGTGCCTGGGTGGCGCAGTCGGTTAAGCATCCGACTTTAGCCAGGTCACGATCTCGCGGTCCGTGAGTTCGAGCCCCGTGTCAGGCTCTGGGCTGATGGCTCGGAGCCTGCAGCCTGTTTCCGATTCTGTGTCTCCCTCTCTCTCTGCCCCTCCCCCGTTCATGCTCTGTCTATCTCTGTCCCAAAAATAAATAAAAAACGTTGAAAAAAAATTTAAAAAAAAAAAAAAAGAATCAAAAGGTAGAGGAGTGCCTGGGTGGATCATTATATAAGCCTCCAACTGTTAATGACACAAATGCCCATCAAAAAATAGGACAGATGTGCCTGGATGGCTCAGTCAGTAGAGCATGTGACTTTTGATCTTGGAGTCATGAGTTGAACCCCATTTTGGGCATAGAGATTAGTTAAAAAAAAAAAAAAGGAGAGCAAAATAAAATAGGATTTATTCTTATTATGGGAGATTACCTAATGATAAAATAGTACAAACACAGATGATTCTCACAAATGTGAAATTAAGCAAAACAGGCCAGATAAAAATGTATACAATATTATGTAAAATCACATTTATATCAACTTCTTTTATATGAATCTAATTAAAATGAATCTATCATCATAGTGGTAAGAACAGTAGTTACCTTTGTTGAGGGTAGGGAGGGGTGAGTTGGTAATGACTAGAAGGAAATACGTTTTTCTTGATGAGTAAGAAAATGGTTAAATGGGTATATATACATGTTAAAATGTGATGGTTAAATGGGTATATATACATGTTAAAAACAAACTAGAATGTTGTTTGCATGATTTGCAGTAATTTATGTTTCAGTTAGAAAAAATATATAAAACACATGCAAAGATAAGGTGGCAGAGGTGAGTTTGGAATTCACATTCTTCTCACTACAAAGTAAGTTGTAACTCTGGTTCTTGCCTGTGTAGTTCAGAATTACTTCATTATGGAATGAAATCTGAGCATGAGTAATTTGCTGGAAAGTTAGAAATAATCTATAACCTACCAAAATACACTAAAGCATAAAGGTTAGTAAATAATTCCATTCACCTCCATGGATATCACTTGGGTGCAATAAAAATTATCTTAGTAGACCTGGAGTACACAGACTCTGCACTTTCCACAGAAAGGAATGGCCCTTGGCCAGCTACTGTGAGATAAGCTGGGAGCCCTTAGAATATCCTCCCTTTAAAAGCTTTTTTTGAGGGACACCTGGGTGGTTCAGTTGGTTAAGTGACTCTTGATTTCAGCTCAGGTCATGATCTCACAGTTCCTGAGTTCGAGCCTCATGTCGGGCTCTGTGCTGATGGTGTGGGGCCTGCCTGGGATTCTCTCTCCTCTCTCTCTGCCCTTCCCCTGCTCACTCACTCTCTCTCTCTCAAAAATAAATAAGTAAACTTAAAAAATAATAAAAGCTTTTTTGAGCTATGCCAAATAGTCTTTGCTAACAATGTGACTTTTGGTAAACTGTTTTGTTGCCAGGGGCCCTCTGTAGGGGCTTGAAATTGAGTAGGTAAGGGTAAATCACATAGTTACTCCATGCCTATATTTCATTTGTTTGTTTGTTTGTTTCCCGTGGCTGTTTCTGATCCTCAATAAAAACTCTGGACCCAAAAGCTCAGGTGAGCTTCCATGGCTCAGTTCACATGTGTTCTTACAAATTGTTGCTGGGAGAATTAAGCACTGTTTGTGTGAGTCCAATGGAAGCTCACATCTAGTTTTTTCCTGCTCTTCATCCTATGTGACTTTTCTCTTTGCTGATTTTAATCCTATGTGACTTTTCTCTTTGCTGATTTTAAATTATATCCTTTCATAACCACCATTTTCTTTAATTCTGTAAGTCTTAGCACATCATCAAATTTGAGGATGTTTTTGGGGAACTCTGACAAATCATGGCTTTAGTGTAAGTTGATCAAAACCTTATAGCCTTGGGTTTGTGTCAATTATATCCCTTTTCAACAACTACAAAGGGACATTGTCTGATTTCTTTAATAATCTTTCCCATACCCTACCATAGTTTTAGTCCTATTCATAGTATATATTTACATGGTCTGTTATAAACAAGTTAAGGGATAGAAGCTATGTCTCTTTAAGTTACATGAACAATACTGGCATACTTTAGGCACTTAATTACATGTTACATGAACAATATTGGCAAATTGTAGGCACTTAATATCTGATGTTTGACTTAGAAATGCAAATTCTAGAAATTCTTCCTTAGGAAACAGATATAAGGGTGCCTGGGTGGATCAGTTGTTGAGCATCCAACTTCAGCTCAGGTCATGATCTCACAGTTTGTGAGTTCAAAGCCCACATCAGGCTTGCTGCTGTCAGTATAGAGCCTGTTTCGGATCTTCTGTCTCTCCTCTCTCTCTCTCTCTGCTCCTCCCTCACTTATGCTCTCTCTCCCTCAAAAAAACATTTAAAAAAAGAAAAGAAACATATAAAAGCAGGGATGCCTGGCTGGCTCAGAGCATGTGACTCTTGATCTTGGGATTGTGAGTTCAAGCCCCATGTTGGGCATGGAGCCTACTTAAAAAAAAAAAAAAAAGAAAAGAGGGGTGCCTGGGTGGCTCAGTCGGCTGAGCGTCCAACTTTGGCTCAGATCATGATCTCATGGTCCGTGAGTTCGAGCCACGTGTTGGGCTCTGTGACGACAGCATAGAGCCTGGAGCCTGCTTCGAATTCTGTGTCTCCCTCTCTCTCTGCTCCTCCCCCACTCATGCTCTGTCTCTCTCTCTCTCTCTCCTTCAAAAATAAATTTAAAAAAGCATTAAAAAGAAAAGAAACATATGAATGCAGATAAAATTCTATTATAAAGATCCACATATACTACAAAATAGTTTATGATCATTCTGAATATCTAATAGTAGGCAATAAAGGTTAAATAAAGGTTAAATAAAGTATGGTGAGCTGTAGGTTGTCAATATCTGCAGTATTTGCCCTTGATCCATATTAAATGTTGATGAAAAAAATTTGATGAATTAGTGAGACAATCAGATTTAAAAAATGATCAGAGGTTGTATACTATCATAATAAAGAACATAGAATCTGTCATCCAAAATTCAGTTCATTAACCTTATTTTTGGTTGTTACTAACTGTGTAACTTTTTACTACATTACTTAACTGACTTTATTTCCTCATCAGTAAAATGGGAAAAACAACAGTGACCTACCTCAAAGTGTTGCTGTATGTATCAAATGAAATAAAACATATAAAGCACTTTCAGTGGCATAACAATGACACCAAGTAAAAGTTGCCTATTAATTGATGAACTTGTAAAGAATATTTCATGTATCTTGTTTCATTACTTTTGAAAATTCCCTTTGTTCTTCTCCTTTTTCTTACAGTGAAATTTGAGATTCTCAGGTCTGTTTTTCCATGTCATGGTAACTTATTTCAGTGTTCTTCCTCATTAATAATATTTGTCACAAAGATTCTCAAAAAGCATAGGAGGACAAATATTCTTGCCCTCCACATAAAGCTGCACACATATAACTAGTTTAAAGAATCTTATCTAACAAGTGACAGCTTGAGCCTAATAATAAAAGGCTCAATCTTGTTCCCATATCCAACACAGGAGTTATATGCATATTTACTTCTGTGTCTGTAAATATGTCCTTTCAAGTATAATGTGTATGATGAGGTCTTGTATGAAACTTGGATCTCCCAGATCATTCCTAGGTCTTATGAAAGAAATCACAATCTCTAAAAAATATGAAACTCTGAATAGCAGTCTTACTAGTTTTATTATGCTCCTCTGGTAATTGAAATTACAAAAGTTTTGAATATTTAGATGTGCCAGATCACATGGTGACCACTACCACTATCTACTTATAACTACATGTCTAGAAGTATGATAAAACTGTAACTTTGTCTCTTTTAAAAATGTGGCAAATTCATGGGCCAAATTTTTTTTTTAATGTTTATTTATTTTTGAGAGAGAAGGAGAGAGTGCAGTAATGGGGAAGGAGTAGTGAGAAGCAGGACAGAGGATCCAAAGCAGGCTGGCAGCACGGAGCATGACACAGGGCTCAAACTCATGAACTGTGAGATCATGACCTGAGCTAAAGTCAGACACTTAACTGACTGAGCCACCCAGGTACCCTCACGGGCCAAATTTCTTGTTGGCAGAAGCAAAATAAAAAACATACTCAAATGCATAAATCTTCCAAAAATAGCAAACTGAATTCAACAATACATTAAAAAGATCATATACCATGATCAAGTGAAATTTATTCCAGGAATGCTAGGATGTTTCCATATCCACAAGTCAATCAATTGACACACAATGAAGGATTAACAAAATTAAGGGTAAAAGGACAAAAAATTAAGGATAAAAATCATATGACCAGAAATCAATAGATCCAGAAAAAGCATTTGACAAAATTCAACATGAATTTGTTAAAAACTAAACAAAGTGGGCATTGAGGGAACATACCTCAACATAATAAGGTCATATATGACAAGCACAAAGCTAAGATCATACTCAGTGGTGAACATCTGAAAGCTTTTCCTCCAAGATCAGAAACAAGAAAGGATGCCCACTCTTACCACTTTTGTTCAACATCAGAAGTCCTAGCCAGAGCAATTAGGTAAGAAAAAAAATTAAAGGCCTCCAAAA
Organism: Herpailurus yagouaroundi; assembly: GCF_014898765.1. Taxonomy (NCBI): domain Eukaryota; kingdom Metazoa; phylum Chordata; class Mammalia; order Carnivora; family Felidae; genus Herpailurus; species Herpailurus yagouaroundi. Next base: position 3,453,807 of record NW_024412425.1, read on the forward strand.
CAGAAACGAAGAAGTCAAACTGTCACTATTTGCAGATGACATTCTATTATTATTTATAAAATTTCTTTCTGATCATTAATTATTAGCATATAGAAATGCAACTGATTTTTGTACATTGATTTTGTATTCTGCACCTTTATTGAATTTATTACTTCTAAGAGGTTGTTTTGGTGTAATCTTTAAACAATCCCATTTACAATTGCATCAAAAATAATAAAAAAACAGGGGCGCCTGGGTGGCGCAGTCGGTTGGGCGTCCGACTTCAGCCAGGTCACGATCTCGCGGTCCGTGAGTTCAAGCCCCGCGTCGGGCTCTGGGCTGATGGCTCGGAGCCTGGAGCCTGCTTCCGATTCTGTGTCTCCCTCTCTCTCTGCCCCTCCCCTGTTCATGCTCTGTCTCTCTCTGTCCCAAAAATAAATAAAAAACGTTGAAAAAAATTTTTTAAAAAAATAATAAAAAAACATAGGAATAAATTTAACCAAAGAGGTGAAGGACCTGTACACTGAAAACTATAAGACAATGCTGAAAGAAACTGAGGAAGACACAGATAAATAGAAAGGTAATCCACGCTCATAGACTGGAAGAATTAAATACTGTTAAAACATCTAGACTACCACAAAAGATTGATAAATTCAATGCATCCCTATCAAAATTTCAATGACATTTTTCAGAGAAATGCAACAAACAATCCTAAAATATGTATGGAACCACAAAAGACCCTGAAGAGTGAAAGGAATCTTGAGAAACAAAGCTGGAAGCATCATGCATTTTTATTTTAAACTGTATTACAAAGCTATAGTGATCAAAATAGTTATGATATTAATATTTAAAAAAAGACACATTAGTCAATGGAATAGAACAAGGAGCCCAGAAAGAAACCCACATATAAATAGTCAATTTATGACAAAAGAGCCAAGAACATACAGTATTCATGACACAGTGTTGGAAAAACTGGACAACTACATGCAAAAGAATGAAATTGGAACATATTTTACACCATACACAAAAATGAACTTAAAATGGATTAAGGAGTTGAACATAGGACTTGAAACCATAAAGTTCCTAAAAGAAAACATAGTAAACTCCTTGACAATGGTCTGGGCAATGATTTTTGGATTGGACACCAAAAGCAACAAAAACAAAAATAAACAAGTGGGACTACAGCACATTAAAATGCCTCTGCACAGCAAAGGAAACCATCAACAAAATGAAAAGGTAACCTATTGAATGGGAAAAAAGAATTGCAAGTCATACATCTGATAAGAGGTTAATATCCAAGGTATATAAAGAACTGCTTCAACTCAACAGCCAAAAAACAATCTGATTAAAAATGGGTAGAGAGTCTGAATAGATATTTTCCAAAGAAGACATGCAAGTGGCCAATACACATGAAAAGTTGTTTACACCACTAATCATCAGGGAAATACAAATCAAAACCACAATGACACATGACTTCACACCTCCTAGAATGGCTACTATCCAAAAGACAAGAAATAACAAGTGTTGGGAAGGATGAGGAGAAAAGGAAATCTATTCTTGTGCACTGCTGGTGGAAATGTATATTGGTGCAGTTGCTATGGAAAACAGTATGGAGGTTCCTCAAAAAGTTAAAACAGAACTACCATATGATCCAACAATTTCACTTCTGGATATTTATCTGATGGAAACTTGAACATTAACTCAAAAAGATATATATAGATACCCCCATGTTCACGCAGCCTGGGTGTGGAGCCTGCTTAAGATTCTCTCTCTCCCTCTTCCTCTGCCCTTCCCCTGCTCAAGTGCGTGTGCAGAAGACACGAATTGACATTTTTACAAAGAAGACACCCAGATGGCTAAAAGACACATGAAAAATGTTCAACATTACTCATCATCAAGGAAATACAAGTCAAAACCATAATGAGATACCACCTCACACCTGTCAGAATGGCTAAAACTAACAACTCAGGAAACAGATGTTGGCGAGGATGTGGAGAAAGGGGAACCCTCTTACTGGTGGGAATGCAATCTCATGCAATCACTGTGGAAGCTCCTCAAAAGGGTAAAAATAAAACTACCTTATGACCCAAGAATTGCACTACTAGGTATTTATCCAAAGGATACCAAAATGCTGATTCGAAGGGGCACATGCACTCCAATGTTTATAACAGCAACAAAAATAGCCAAACTATGGAAAGAGCCCAAGGGTCCATGGACTGATGAATGGATAAAGAAGATGTGGTATAGACAGTGGAATATTACTCAGCCATCAAAGAAATAGAAATCTTCCCATTTGCAATGACATGGATGGAGCTAGAGTGTATTAACCTAAGGGAAATAAGTCACTCAGAAAGATAAATACCATATGATTTTACTCATATATGGAATTTAGGAAACAAAACAGATGAACATATGGGAAGGGGGAAAAAAAGAGAGATGGAAGCAAACCATAACAGATTCTTGATAGAGAACAAACTGAGGGTTGATGGAGGGAGGGAGGTGGGGGATGGGCTAGATGGGTGATGAGTATTAAGGAGGGCACTTATTATGATGAGCACTGGGTGTTGTATGCAAGTGATGAGTCACTAAATTCTACTCCTGAAACCATTATTACACTATGTTAACTAAGTAGGATTAAAATTTTTTTTCCATTTCATTTATTTTAGAGAGAGAGAGTGGGAGACAGCACGCACATGAGTGGGTGAGAAGGAAGAGGGAAAGAGAGTGAGAGAGAATCTCAAGCTGACTCCACGCTCAGTGAAGAGCCCAACACAGTGTATGATCCCACAACTTTGGGATCATGACCTAAGCCGAAATCAAGAGTCTGACATTCAACCAACTGAGCCACCCAGGCACCCCTTAACTAACTAGAATTAAAAAAAAAAAATGAGGGAGCACTTGGGTGGCTCAGTCAATATAGCGCCTGACTCTTGGTTTCAGCTTAGGTTATGATCACATGGGTTCACGGGCTTGAGACCCGTGTCAGGCACCATGGTGACAGCAGGGAGCCTGCTTGGGATTCTTTCTCTCTCCCTCTCTCTCTGCCCTTCCCCTGCTCGAGTGTGTGCGCACACGCCCTCTCTCCCAAAATAAATAAACTTAAAAAAAAGAAATACATATAAATAAACAATTTGGAAAAAGAAAACTAAGTTCTATTCTAGGACATTAGCAAATCTGATTTTCAAAGATTCCTTTTAAATCTCATCAAAATTAGGGGCGCCTGGGTGGCAAAGTCGGTTAAGCGTCCGACTTCAGCCAGGTCATGATCTCACGGTCCGGGAGTTCGAGCCCCGCGTCGGGCTCTGGGCTGATGGCTCAGAGCCTGGAGCCTGTTTCCGATTCTGTGTCTCCCTCTCTCTCTGCCCCTCCCCC